>NC_064615.1:1182074912-1182674912 GCF_023898315.1 Schistocerca nitens | reverse complement strand
CTATTCAAGATTAAATCTAACTTTGGCACAGAAAGGGGTGAATTATACTGGCACTAAAGTCTTCGGTCACTTACCAAATGGTATCAAAAGTCTGACAGAAAACCAACAAGTATTTAAGAAGAAATTAAAAGAATTTCTGAATGACAACTCCTTCTACCCCATAGAGGAATTTTTAGATATAAATTAAGAAAAAGAAATACACTCCTGGAAATGGAAATAAGAACACATTGACACCGGTGTGTCAGACCCACCATACTTGCTCCGGACACTGCGAGAGGGCTGTACAAGCAATGATCACACGCACGGCACAGCGGACACACCAGGAACCGCGGTGTTGGCCGTCGAATGGCGCTAGCTGCGCAGCATTTGTGCACCGCCGCCGTCAGTGTCAGCCAGTTTGCCGTGGCATACGGAGCTCCATCGCAGTCTTTAACACTGGTAGCATGCCGCGACAGCGTGGACGTGAACCGTATGTGCAGTTGACGGACTTTGAGCGAGGGCGTATAGTGGGCATGCGGGAGGCCGGGTGGACGTACCGCCGAATTGCTCAACACGTGGGGCGTGAGGTCTCCACAGTACATCGATGTTGTCGCCAGTGGTCGGCGGAAGGTGCACGTGCCCGTCGACCTGGGACCGGACCGCAGCGACGCACGGATGCACGCCAAGACCGTAGGATCCTACGCAGTGCCGTAGGGGACCGCACCGCCACTTCCCAGCAAATTAGGGACACTGTTGCTCCTGGGGTATCGGCGAGGACCATTCGCAACCGTCTCCATGAAGCTGGGCTACGGTCCCGCACACCGTTAGGCCGTCTTCCGCTCACGCCCCAACATCGTGCAGCCCGCCTCCAGTGGTGTCGCGACAGGCGTGAATGGAGGGACGAATGGAGACGTGTCGTCTTCAGCGATGAGAGTCGCTTCTGCCTTGGTGCCAATGATGGTCGTATGCGTGTTTGGCGCCGTGCAGGTGAGCGCCACAATCAGGACTGCATACGACCGAGGCACACAGGGTCAACACCCGGCATCATGGTGTGGGGAGCGATCTCCTACACTGGCCGTACACCACTGGTGATCGTCGAGGGGACACTGAATAGTGCACGGTACATCCAAACCGTCATCGAACCCATCGTTCTACCATTCCTAGACTGGCAAGGGAACTTGCTGTTCCAACAGGACAATGCACGTCCGCATGTATCCCGTGCCACCCAACGTGCTCTAGAAGGTGTAAGTCAACTACCCTGGCCAGCAAGATCTCCGGATCTGTCCCCCATTGAGCATGTTTGGGACTGGATGAAGCGTCGTCTCACGCGGTCTGCACGTCCAGCACGAACGCTGGTCCAACTGAGGCGCCAGGTGGAAATGGCATGGCAAGCCGTTCCACAGGACTACATCCAGCATCTCTACGATCGTCTCCATGGGAGAATAGCAGCCTGCATTGCTGCGAAAGGTGGATATACACTGTACTAGTGCCGACATTGTGCATGCTCTGTTGCCTGTGTCTATGTGCCTGTGGTTCTGTCAGTGTGATCATGTGATGTATCTGACCCCAGGAATGTGTCAATAAAGTTTCCCCTTCCTGGGACAATGAATTCACGGTGTTCTTATTTCAATTTCCAGGAGTGTAAATTAAAAAAAAATAGAAATGTTTTTATATTAACTTAAGTATGTTTTTAAATTAACTTAATTATGTCATGTATTGGAAAATTTGACTCGTTCCACATCATTACGAAATATCGTATTCATGATCCATGGAACTTGTATTAATCTAATCTAATCTCTAATCTAAAACAGATACACACAACGCTACAGTACTAGGTCAGTTTTATGTCAGCTCGATTTGTAGTCGCCAGTCGATAATCGACATACTTCGCGAACGCTGGACTACGTCGTTTTGAGGTCACTTTCGTGGCTCGTTAGGGTGCAAGCTAGTTTTCCCACACCGGTGTGGCCGGTAGCGACATTCGCCTTCTGTAGATTAGCGACTCGGGTTAGTGTCAACTGCTCAGGTCTCGGGTATCTGAAGCCTCTGTGTCATTCCAGGTCTCATGCATTGCTGGAGACACTGGAGTTGCCACAATCGTCGTGGCAGCAGCTTCAAAGCCGACGCGCCTCACGGTGGCAATCTGAAGCCACGCAGCTTCGCCACACAGCTTGCAACTGTTTCTGAACAGTGATCAGTTCCAATCACACCTTGTGCAACAGGTGCAGTCCTACCCACAGGTGTACATGTAATAATAACACAGGGAGTCACCGTGAAGAATCCAAGTACTGCTGCTGTTCTGCAACTGCCTATCTCTTTTCTTAGAAGTCAGCTCAGGTATCAGCAAAGCTCGTTAATAATAAAAAGCCGGCCGAAGTGGCCGTGCGGTTAAAGGCGCTGCAGTCTGGAACCGCAAGACCGCTACGGTCGTAGGTTCGAATCCTGCCTCGGGCATGGATGTTTGTGATGTCCTTAGGTTAGTTAGGTTTAACTAGTTCTAAGTTCTAGGGGACTAATGACCTCAGCAGTTGAGTCCCATAGTGCTCAGAGCCAATAATAAAAAAAATTTACCAAGTAATCAATAAAAACTAATACCTGATAAGGTAGCTGCTGTTGATTTCTTAACACACGACTTACTTAAACGCTGTATATAATCTAGGTTCTGCGTGTGTGGAAATGGTCTTGATAAACTGTAGAGCCAGTGTTCGGACTGCGAAACGCAACACTGACGTGGTTCATAACAAAACGTCACGTTGACAGAAATAAATTTTTCAGTGAGAAAATATGTTGTTGTTGTTGTGGTCTTCAGTCCTGACACTGGTTTGATGCAGCTCTCTATGCTACTCTATCCTGTGCAAGCTTCTTCATCTCCCAGTACCTACTGCAACCTACATCCTTCTGAATCTGCTTAGTGTATTCATCTCTTGGTCTCCCTCTACGAGTTTTACCCTCCACGCTGACCTTCAGTACTAAATTGGTGATCCCTTGATGCCTCAGAAGATGTCCTACCAACCGATTCCTTCTTCTAGTTAAGCTGTGCCACAAACGTCTCTTCTCCCCAATCCTATTCGGTACCTCCTCATTAGTTACGTGATCTACCCATCTAATCTTCAGCATTCTTCTGTAGCACCACACCTCAAAATCTTCTATTCTCTTCTTGTCCAAACTATTTATCGTCCATGTTTCACTTCCATACATGGCTACACTCCATACAAATACTTTCAGAAACGACTTCCTGACACTTAAATCAACAGTCGATGTTAACAAATTTCTCTTCTTCAGAAATGCCTTCCTTGCCATTGCCAGTCTACATTTTATATCCTCTCTACTTCGACCATCATCAGTTATTTTGCTCCCCAAATAGCAAAGCTCCTTTACTACTTTGTCTAATTTCCTAATCTAATTCCCTAAGCATCACTCGACTTAATTCGACTACATTCCATTATCCTAGTTTTGCTTTTGTTGATGTTCATCTTATATCCTCCTTTCAAGACACTGTCCATTCCGTTCAACTGCTCTTCCAAGTCCGTTGCTGTCTCTGACAGAATTACAATGTCGTCGGCGAACCTTAAAGTTTTTATTTTTTCTCCATTGATTTTAATACCTACTCCGAATTTTTCTTTTGTTTCCTTCACTGCTTGCTCAATATACAGATTGAATAACATCGGAGAGAGGCTACAACCCTGTCTCACTCCCTTCCCAACCACTGCTTCCCTTTCATGTCCCTCGACTCTTATAACTACCATCTGCTTTCAGTACAAATTGTAAATAACCCTTCGCTCCCTGTGTTTTACCCCTGCCACCTTCACAATTTGAAAGAGAGTATTCCAGTCAACATTGTCAAAAGCTTTCTCTAAGTCTACAAATGCTAGAAACGTACGTTTGCCTTTCCTTAATCTTTCTTCTAAGATAAGTCGTAGGGTCAGTATTGCCTCACGTGTTCAAATATTTCTACAGAATCCAAACTGCTCTTCCCCGAGGTAGGTTTCTACTAGTTTTTCCATTCGTCTGTAAAGAATTCGCGTTAGTATTTTGCAGCCGTGACTTATTAAACTGATAGTTCGATAATTTTCGCATCTGTCAACAACTGCTTTCTTTGGGATTGGAATTATTATTTTCTTCTTGAAGTCTGAGGGAATTTCGCCTGTCTCATATATCTTGCTCACCAGATGGTAGAGTTTTGTCAGGACTGGGTCTCCCAAGGCTGTCAGTAGTTCTAATGGAATGTTGTCTACTCCCGGGGCCTTGTTTCGACTCAGGTCTTTCAGTGCTCTGTCAAACTCTTCACGCAGTATCGTATCTCCCATTTCATCTTCATCTACAACCTCTTCCATTTCCATAATATTGTCCTCAAGTATATCGCCCTTGTATAGACCCTCTATATACTCCTTCCACCTTTCTGCTTTCCCTTCTTTGCTTAGAACTGGGTTTCCATCTGAGTTCTTGATATTCATACAAGTGGTTCTCTTTTCTCCAAAGGTCTCTTTAATTTTCCTGTAGGCAGTATCTATCTTACCCCTAGTGAGATAAGCTTCTACATCCTTATATAAATATAAATCTCTGTAACTGGTGGTATCATGCAACGCATTGTTACGAAACATGATTTAATTGGCTCGCTGCTTACCGTCGCTGGGAGAGTTTTGTTCTGTTTGTCGCAAACGTGTCCGTGCTGCAGATTTGTCTCTCTCTCCCTCTCTCTCTCTGTGTGTGTGTGTGTATGTGTGTGTGGGTCTGTGTGTTTAGCACAACCCTAACAGCGCATACAGAAGCCACGCCCACTTCAAATGCAAAGGAAATTTATTTAGGACGCGGAGCGCGCGGAACATGCTATTCTTCGCCGCGGCGCGCCTCGCCAGCGCGAGCACGTGTGTTGGAGGGGCCTCCCCACCCCGCTGTAAGGGCCGCGCAACGGGACGTAAATCAAAAAGCCGCTTGCCGGGCGTGCGCTCGTTATAGCTGTTGTTTGCCTCGCTCTACTCGAGTGGAGCTCCCCTACGAAGAATATTGTGCTGCTGGGCTACGCGAGGATTTCCTTTACTGGTGGCATCACTGAAAAGCACCAATTTAAAATGTATCCTTCCTCTTGTACGTCAGGCGTTTGGATGCTTAGCGCTAAGTACATGGAAGCCTGATCGACGGAAAAAGAAATTCGAAGTAACGAAACGTAGAAAGCAAGATACCTGAGAAGAAGGCAGGAAAAGGGACGCGAAGGCGAATTCTAGGAACGTCTTTGATTTCGACGTAATACGCACACATCTCCTGTCGACGACTCTGCCTTCAGTTCGTGAATACCATTTCCGTCGCGTCCCCCACTGCAGAAATCATCTCCAGAAGCGTAAAAATGAGTTAATAAACCAATTCTCGGGAAATATTTCACTCTTATTATTTTGTTGCTCTGTTGAGTACTAACAACTGTACATATTCCTAACTACAACGCTATAAGTTACAATTTAAACTTGGAAATATTGTAAGTTTCATGTACGACGCAAACACCATATCAAGCGTTGCACTGGAGGCTCATTCCTCCGTCTCTGGCAGATTTGAGATTGCGTCTCATGTAAAATGCAAACTCGCATGGCCGGAATTGCGACACTTATTAAAATATTCCTGGCTATTACAGCGCAGAAAAATTAATTTCCCGAATAAACATATTTCGTGTTTTCGTCTGTTGTACGGTATAGTCAGCCCCGAGTGAAGCTTCGGGTGGCTGTGTTGTCAGGAGGCCGTGTAGCCGAGGGGTTAGACTTGATGTCAGGCTCTCGAGGCCCAGGAAGAAGCGGCTGTTAGAAATAACACTTTATTTCCAACGATGGTTCTGCGTCACGGTACACAGCCGCTCACGGGTGGGCCGGCGGGCTGCAGCCCGTGCCGGGGTCCTGATAACGCCGACATACACACTCCGCGCCGAGCCTGCGGTCGTATTGAATGAACCACAGCACTGACGTCAGAGGTGCTCACTGGTATAGTGCAGAGGTAGCCACTCACCAGTGAGACGCCACAGCCAGGTGACAGGTGAACGGCGAGAAGCGCGCCCACCACATTGTCACAAAGCGACTGCTGTGACCGGGTCTCGACCACCTGCCTCCAGGCAAGGAGCCCGGCTGCTGGTGGAGCGGAACGGCAGGCGCCCTGCACTGTGGCACCGAGTCCGGTGGCAAAAAGCATTTAGCCTGGGCTAAGTGGCTGTGGCTGGCGGGTCCGTGTCATCGTCACATCTGACGTAGCCTCTGTGTCCTGCTGGTACAGCTGGACTGTAAATGAATATGAGTAACTCCTGATTTTGTAGCATACGAGATAGCAGCACACTTCTCGTGTATATACACCACTACTAATCACATAATTGCCGACATCAATCTCCAGTCTTCGAGTCACTGCCTAACCTGTGTCGACCATTACCATTGCACCGGCACGTTACGGTCAGTTAGCCTAGCCCGACTGTTAATAATTTTACGCGCTCGTTGTCTCGACTCAAATATCGACAGGTTGCACTCCTCTGCCAGCGGCAACTAATGCAATGTTGCAATTCACTTACTTACAAATTTTACTGTTAACTTGGTAGCGGCATTACAGTGGAGACTGACTATGTTGACATTTTCTTGGAGCTCGTGGCACTTCAGGTGATTTTTTGCTTTCCCATTGACTTCGCCAATTCACAACCAAACTGTCAACTACCTACCAAATCTGGATATTCGGCTAAGCTACAGACTAGCCGGTCAGCATAATCACATTGCTTTTAAATTCGTTAGCTTTGCCACCTCACAAAAAAATTGCATCTTTCAGCCTAACCTCGACCAGGGGCTAAGCTACAGATAAACGTGCCACTACAACCGTGGTTTTCGCATTCATAGTTGTTCACCAGCTCACAGCCAAACTGTTTGTCACCTAAGCCATCTGCAAAAAAACAACTTTTCCAGCCAGAGATCTGGGCTCCGTTGAAACGTCTCTCCGGAGAAGTCTCATTTCCCACCTTTGTCCCCCCCCCAACGGTTTGTTTCCATCTGCAGATCGCATTTTTAAGGGGAGTAGTAGCTGCTACGCAGATTCACTCAGAACCTCGGCTTGCTGCTGGCTTCCTACAGAGCCGTGCACAAACACAAGTGGTAGCGGTAGCGCTAGTTTATCGAAGAGTCAGTTCAGGCGCTAAAGTTAACAGAAGCCAGAGGAGCTGTATTTAACGGATGTTTATTGTGTCACAGCCGGTTTCGTTCCAATGAACATCAGCATCTCAGACTTCACAACTGATTCTCACCGAGCTATGCTGTCAGGTGTTGCAGGGCGCTGTCTCTCGCACATTCCGCGAAAATCAAAAACCCAGGCTAGCACTATAATCTCGGTTTCAATATTTAACTTAAAAGGTAAACCCACAAAGTTCATATAATCTGTAATGGAAGTTTCCGAATACCCTGTGTTCATCACACATGAGGAATGGTAAACCAAACATCTTGGTCTTGTAGAGTGGAGTGATTATACAATATTGTGGATAGGAGCCCATTTCTGGAAACGTCATCCAACTGCACTGTAGAGCGTCGAACCTACAGGTGCCGGAGCCTCTAAATGTGTGTACATACCGGTTCATCCCGTGATGATAATACAAACTTACTGGGATGATGGAGAAAGATAAATGTATCAATTTGCGGTGAACTCAACGAGTCTAAAGCTATAAGCGAAAATCGTTCTGATACCTCTGACAGTCGAATTAATGTCCCTATGCTGTTGCTGCTAAGATTGTAGGATAGGCAACTTTCAGAAGTGGTAGTGTGGCATAAAAACAGAGCCAATGTTTACATAACACTTTCTAACATGCATATCTTAAGAGCAGTAGAGATCTTTCAAAGTAGCGAAGATGAGAAAGTTCTGATAGCTCCTGAGGTATGTATTTGAGAGTCCGTGTTTAGTGGAAGTTTTTTCATCTTTTTTTCCACATTACTACTACCAGCCCTGAAAGTAGCCTACTCTACAGTGTAAGCAACAGCAGTACCAGTGCGTGTATTCCACTGTTAGAGGCATCAGAACGGTTTTCGCCTATAATTTTGGGCTCGTTCGTTCCGGTACAGGGACCCTCACGTCAGATTGATACATCTTTCCTTCTTCATCGTCCTACAAAGTTTGTAACATCATCACGGAATCATCATTTATACACATACATTTACAGTCGTAGGCGCCTATAGATTTGACGCTCTGTAGCGTCGTTGCATGACGTTCCCGACATGTTGCTATTCAAAATATTATGTAATGACTCCCCTCTCTAAGTGGAATTTTCGACCTTCTATGGCTTTCGAACACCCTCTATATCTGCACAGACAATCGATTAATAGCAAAACAAATTTCAGACTTCTCCAGCAAGTCGCCCCGTGGGAAACACAAAAACGGTACCTGACAAATGTTACCTACAGTATATACGACAGTCGTCATAAATTGGAGTCGTTTAAGTGCGGTTTGCGCAAATCATCACGTATCAGAGCCAAAATACATTAATATAGGACTTCCTCAGGGTATCATTTTAGAACCAATGCTGGTCGTGATTAACACTAGTGGGAATTTCACTGTTTGTCATGGGTAAAATTTTTTTTGCTGACGTCAGCAGTATTATATTCACTGAGAAAACAGACAGCAAATGCAACACTGCAGGAAGTTTACAATGGTCAATAAGTACTAACATGACGTTGAACATGAAGAAAACAAATGCTATGAATTTCAGTTTGAAGAGGGAAATCGATACTATTAAACTAAGTGTAGGTGGAACGTTGTGAGGTGACGGGCGAGTTGCGGCGGCCTGGAAGTGTTGCAAGTTCAGAGTGGGAGGCCAGCGCTCGGGCCGCGCGCGCGGGCAGAGCTGGTCAGCATCCGCGCGCTTCCGCACAACGGCCGTGGCACGCGCTCCGTCGAGCACGTGGCTGCGGATTCCTTCCTGACGCCTGTGCGCCGGGAGGGCCGAAGGTGGCGGACTTTGTGAAACCTTAATGGCAGACATTTCACAGTTAGTATAGAAATTAATAGTAGCCAGATGAATCACGATACCTCAAAAAGAGCATGTACATTACTATTATTGGCACGACGATTCTGATGGTGTAATAAGTTTTTCAATATCTTTATTAGTTTAAAGTAAATTATACAAGTAACACCCAGCAAAGAATTTACAAAATCTAAACGATTCTTCCGATTTTGTCGATCGACGTGTCTTTAGAAAGCTATTAGTGTAAACCTAAATTGGTATGAATTACAGGCATGTAACTTAAATAGTACACGCGTTATTGGAGTTGAAAGTGGCCGATAACTATCGATCGCGTCAGGCCATAAGTACTCCACAGTTACACGAATGAACGGTAGCAGCATGCTTATAAATATATTTATTCATCTATGTCTTTGTTTATATCTGATATATGCTATTACTGAAGAAATTGGTTAAATATTTACTGTGTTTTAGAAAGAACAGAGACTTTAGGCGAATGGCCTGCCTTTCGTTCTATTCCTTTGATATATGTTTATTTAATGTGTTTATGTATCTAATAATATGTGTTAGAGCGTCTTTACGGTCCAGCTGTAGGATTATTTATTTAATTTCAAGTATTTAAATGTAAATCTACTATTTCATATGTGCTTAAATATGTTTGTGAGTGTACGTTGGCTTTGAGCCATGAAGGGAGCGCTCTAGCCGATCACAGCGCCCGTTAATGGTGAGCCTGAATGGAAGTGGGGGAGGAGGGTCGTCTCGAGAGAGGACAGGCGGCAGTTCTGGGCAGTATGCGGCAGGACACGGGGAGTCGGCGGAAAGACTTGGAGTGTGGAGCAATCTGCGCGTGGTCGCGACACATAGAAATACTTCGGAGTGCCGACTTGTGCACTTGTGAGGCTTCCATGGCTTCCACAGTGGAGACGTAATGTGCATTTAGAAGTGAATATTTCGCGAGCTACGTTGTTGTTCTTAACTAATTACGTGCAGTAGGAATCTATTGTTCCCTGTTATTCAACTTATATTTTATTTAATTGCTGGATCATCGACACCAATAATTGTTTTCTAGAAATACACTACATTCTGAAAGGTACTTCTGCTAACGTATTCATCATTAAAGGTCGTTAAGACAGTATCTGCCGATTTTGTTTAACTGCAATCTTTCATTTGTTCATGTGTGTATTCTTATCATAAGTATTGGAACAAGGGTGATTTTGGGACAAAGCACCATTATACAATATGAAGGCAATGACGTCATCCAAAATGGCGGCCGTGACGTCATTAAAGATGGTTGGAAGTTTGAATTTTGGCGGATAAGTGCCACGCCCCACTGCCCCAGAAAAATGGCGTGAATTTCAAATTCCAACATGATAATGCGTCGCACCCCAGTTATCTCTACTAAGCAAAGAAAATGGCGGGAAAAATGACTTGTCTTTATTATTTAACCAGTTTCCAGCATGTGTGTTCGTCACTCGGACTGGACTCCAACTAGCTTAGTTGATACCAGTGCCACCAGAGGGCGCCTCCGTCAAGTCGGGTGATGATTCATGTACCATTATTCAAGATGGCTGCACCCGATGTATCCACCACGAGCTCCAGAGCTCAAGTGGCCACCAGAGGACACTACCATGACATCGCGTGATGACGCAAGATCGTATGCTCTCTCTCTCTCTCTCGTTCACGTGCTATAACCAAGCACGCGCTGCGCCACCAGCCCGCGGACGTCTGAGCGCTTACGTCACACACCCTCAGCCGCCACCTCCATACATGCGCCTGACAGTTTTCCGTAAATATGCTAACTAAAGCAACACCCACATCGCGCATCTAACCTATCAATTACCTAAGTAATTAATTCCAATTCAATTTTAATCATATTCAATAATTCAATTTACAATTTCAATATTCAATGATCAAATGAGAAGTTCCACATTTTCCCACTAGCAGCGCGGTGTTCATTCATGACCCCCCCGCCCCGCAGAATGCTGCACTCCTATTGGCCACGTGATTCCCCACGCCTCCAGGGCGCAACCTGTTACTAGGGGTTTCTGGTAAAAGGACTCAGCCCGCACTAGGCTGATGGAGAGAGGAAGGAGTGTACTTTATTTATTTGAGGGCAATTTATTTGCGGATGGAGTATATAACACACCCTCAGACATGCCCCACATCATAAAGACCTGCAAACTACTCTTACATAACTCATCTATAACGCTCTACACACACGCTTTCTAATTGAAAACACATTGCACAACCTACAGACATGCGAAGCACTCGTAAATAATGCAATACTTTTTCGTCCACATAGCCAAACAACTCGTAAATTGTCAAAACAATAATCCATCTAAAGGACTCTGCTTGCTAATTGTCAATTGACGAAATCATACACCACCAGCACCACCACCAAGTGTATTAGCCACTGAGTCCATAGCCCAACTGACTTAGTTCATATCCATGCCACTAGAGGATACTGTAGTGACATCAGGTGATGATGCAAGTACCGTAATGTAAGGTGGCGCTACCTAGTGGTTTCACCACGAGCTCCAGATCCCAACTGGCTTAGTACATTTCGTCGCCGCCTGAGGACGCCACCGTGACACGAGCTGATGACGCAACTACAGTTACCCACGATGGCGGCAAACTGTGTGTTCTCCACGAGGTCTAGTACTCAGTACCGCCAGCAGAGGATGTGATTTGAACCAAGATGGCGAGGGAAAATGGTGGCAAGACGACTCAGCCTGCTCTGGGCTGCTGGGGAGAGTAAGGATGGAGTGCACTCTATTTATTTTCAAACAACTTATTTAACGATAGAGTATATCTATCACACTGACACAAAAGATCCACCCTGATGTGCCTGGGGCCACGATACACAGCCCACAGACACGCAGGCAACTCGTAATTTCAGTACACAATAGCAAACTACTCCTAAATAATTCTTCACACTGACGTGTACACACGCTCAGTACTCGAAACTGTCCAAATAGCGCATAGCAGGGCCTACAGAGCCGCTCGCAAAATAATGCAATCAACGCGCGCAAGCACAGTCCACCGCCCGCTGTCCAGTAGAGTACACAGGAGCCATCAGCTGTCAAAGCACTTACAGACCTCTACTTAGGGCCGCGCGCGCGCGCCACAACGCCCGTGAAGTGAGGCAGCAGCAGCTCGGACCCCACGCACCCCGTCACAGCCCCGAGCCGATGCCTAACACATGTAGAAGTTCCTCCAAATGGAACATAAAACCTGTGTTCAGCTGTGCGTTCCCACGAAACGTCTGCGTCGCGACTCGTCATCTAAAATGTTCTCAATCTTATTCTTGTCACATGGCTTTGTAAAAGAATAACAGCCAACTCCACCTCTCTGCAATTCTATACTGCCCCAGAAATAGTAAACCCTCGCTTCCTTCATGTCCCACCTTGTATGTACGCAAATTCTTGCCCTAACAGAGCCTGTCTGCCGGCCGAAGTGGCCGTGCGGTTAAAGGCGCTGCAGTCTGGAACCGCAAGACCGCTACGGTCGCAGGTTCGAATCCTTCCTCGGGCATGGATGTTTGTGATGTCCTTAAGTTAGTTAGGTTTAACTAGTTCCAAGTTCTAGGGGACTAATGACCTCAGCAGTTGAGTCCCATAGTGCGCAGAGCCATTTGAACCAGAACCTGTCTATGAAAATAACATCGAAATCACTCGTCCCAGCGCAGCTAACGATCTGTAGTACTTGTATGTAGTTTGGAAACGTACCACAATGCGACCATTTCCGCTGAAGATGGTCAAAACACTCAGTTCGCTTTCTTTCTAGACGGGTTGCAGAAGGTGGTGGATATGGCTTTGTCCGACTTCAGCTCAGTTCCGACTTAAAATAGAACGATCACATGCGCAAAGCTATAGAAATGGAAGCAGTTGTAAGATGTGTAGGGACTGACTAAGACCATGTTGGATTTTTACTGTAGCAGATAGGTTCGAGAAAGGCGACTCGTTTCGAGATATGAGGGCGCCAGAAATATGGTTCACTTCTCCTGTGATCCAGCGCAGGTATGTGGCTGAATGGGAGGACCTGATTCCAAATCAGACATCATAGCGTAACACTAGAGGTGTGAAAAGCTAGAGTACATTTCTTACGACCTCGAAAAAGATCAAATGGCTCTGAGCACTATGGGACTTAACTGCTAAGGTCATCAGTCCCTAGAACTTAGAACTACTTACACCTAACTAACCTAAGGACATCACACACATCCATGCCCGAGCCAGGATTCGAACCTGCGACCGTAGTGGTCGCGCGGTTCCAGACTGCAGCGCCTAGAACCGCTCGGCGACATCAATAAGCACACGATTTACTACTGTTTGTGATCCTTCTCATCGCCTTTAAATCAGTGGATATATAACGGATCCTCTGACATGGTATCGAGACAGAATACGTTACACATACTGGATAAATATCTAGCGGCGTGAGGGAGTTGCAAACACCGGTCACATACCGCGTTCCTAGGCCGAATTACTTTTAAAATTCACCGATTTTATCACGAAGTTCCATAGTGGACTACGTGCTGGTCTGATAAAACACATTCCTACGATTACCGTTTCGGTATTTGTGTGGGCAAAAAACCACCTCATTCAGAATTAATGTCGTACACAGATTTATGAAGCAAGTATGTAACTTTTAACGTGGATACTAGTGCACACCTGTAAAACCGAGACCGCTAGTGGCAGTAACATACAGTAGTTGTTGCGATCTGGTGTAACATTTGACAGATTAAGTCTAAGACAGAGTGGTACCACTCGCAAGAAAACAACTTATTAGACATGTCGTCCGATCTGGCGTTATTTAGTGTAGTAGACACTGAGCTATTGACGAATTGTTATACTTACTAGTAGTAGGAGATGAGTGATAGGTTCACGCTTGAGCATCAGGCTTATAAAGCATGTATTTTTGGGAGGTAAATGGCTATGTCCAGTCTTAAGGAGTGTATGGATTTGACTTGGAGTATTGTGATAGCAGAGGGAAGAGTATGTCAAGTCATAAGAATGGTGGTGATATTTCTATTCCCAGAGCCACTGCCAACAGCAGGGTGTATTTTCAATACTTCACTCGTTGTCGAATGCCATTCAATTTAGAACGCGATCGTGACATTTAATTGTAAGTATAATGATGAAACACATATGTGACCGGTTTTCTAGAATGATTCTGTGCATGCATGGCCGGTGGTGGGAATGATTCACGTTTCCCGTTAACGGCAGCAGCCGTCCAAATGCAGGACCTGTTGGAGTGTGGGAATGTATGTGAGTTAACTCTGCAGTCCTCTTGACGACCGAATAGCGAACTAATACGTAGTATGTGTTTCGTCATCGAGTGGAAATTTGAGAAGATTGTGTATGGAGGTGTGTTTGCGCTGGGCCGTCGTTATTCCCTCCCATGTAAATTGTTTGGTTGACTGCTTCTAAACATTTAGCGCCTTTATTTAGTTGAGAGGAGATCAGTTGTGGTGTGTGCATCTAGCATGTGGAGGACACGTTTGCCTGTTCTCTAGACATGGGAAAGTCCTTAGTTGGCTTGTAACAGATTCCAAATCACCCCTAGAATTTACATCACCGATATCGGTATTCGAGAGTGGAAACATCAACGCTGCACATCGCTAAAGTTTGGGGTTGTAGAGAAATAATTTCCGGTCTATATCTTGGGAATTATGTTGCGATAGCGATCGGTCGAATGCTGCTTAGTGCTTGATATCTAGAAGTACCGCGAAAATGGTCTGATATTGTGGTGAAAATATGTGTGTTCTTGTAATGCCCGAGTATGGAGATGTGCGTAGAAAAGCAAGCGAGCAAGCAACAAGGAAGCAGGTTCGGAGCAGAAACAGTAACGCTATTGTGTCGAGGGGTATCGAGTGCACATTAGTACACGTTTATGTACGTTTATGCTTGGAGTTCCCTTGAAATACACCACTTGGAGTTCATTCTACCGTGTTCCTGTTGTAGCTCAATATTCAAGCTCCTGTCCTCACCGGGAGAGCAGTATAATTGAGTAAGAGTCTTTCCGTATTTGACGATATGTATGACACTTTTCAAGGTTTAGTTGTTGGTGCAATATGGTGATCAGTGTAAAATAACCGCTGAAAGTCTCGTCTGCAGAAGGAAAAAAGGCGGACAGCGCTTCGATATCGAAGGTAACGAACGCATGCTGTTACAGTGTGATCACCTGTAAATACCACATTAATGCAATAAATGCTCAGAATGATGTCCGTCAATCTCAATGCATCTGTCAATACGTCTTACGTAATGTTCACACATGCACTGACAATGCGCTGACGCATGTTGTCAGGCGTTGTCGGTGGACCACGATAGCAAATATCCTTCAACTTTCCCCACAGAAAGATATATGGGGACGTCAGATCCGGTGAACGTGCTTCGACGACCAATCCACCTGTCATGAAATATACTATTAAATACTGCTTCAACTGCACGCGAGATATGTGCCGGACATCCATCATGTTGGAAGTACATTGCCATTCTGTCATGCAGAGAAACATCTTGTAGTAACATCGGTAGAACATTACGTAGGAAATCAGCATACATTGCAACATTTAGATTGCCATCGATAAAATGGGGGGCCAATTATCCCTCCTTCCATAATGCCGCACCATACATTAACCCGCCAAGGCCGTTGATGTTCCAATTGTCGCAGCCTTCGTGGATTTTCCGTTGCCCAATAGTGCATATTATGCCGGTTCACGGTACCGCTGTTAATGAATGACGCTTCGTCGCTAAATAGAACGCGTGCAAAACAATCTGTCATCTACATCTACATCTACATCTATACTCCGCGAGCCACCTTACGGTGTGTGGCGGAGGGTACTTATTGTACCACTATCTGATCCCCCCTTCCCTGTTCCATTCACGAATTGTGCGTGGGAAGAACGACTGCTTGTAAGTCTCCGTATTTGCTCTAATTTCTCGGATCTTTTCGTTGTGATCATTACGCGAGATATATGTGGGCGGTAGTAATATGTTGCCCATCTCTTCCCGGAATGTGCTCTCTCGTAATTTCGATAATAAACCTCTCCGTATTGCGTAACGCCTTTCTTGAAGTGTCCGCCACTGGAGCTTGTTCAGCATCTCCGTAACGCTCTCGCGCTGACTAAATGTCCCCATGACGAATCGCGCTGCTTTTCGCTGGATCATGTCTATCTCTTCTATTAATCCAACCTGGTAAGGGTCCCATACTGATGAGCAATACTCAAGAATCGGACGAACAAGCGTTTTGTAAGCTACTTCTTTCGTCGATGAGTCACATTTTCTTAGAATTCTTCCTATGAATCTCAACCTGGCGCCTGCTTTTCCCACTATTTGTTTTATGTGATCATTCCACTTCAGATCGCTCCGGATAGTAACTCCTAAGTATTTTACGGTCGTTACCGCTTCCAATGATTTACCACCTATGGCATAATCGTACTGGAATGGATTTCTGCCCCTATGTATGCGCATTATATTACATTTATCTACGTTTAGGGAAAGCTGCCAGCTGTCGCACCATGCATTAATCCTCTGCAGGTCCTCCTGGAGTACGTACGAGTCTTCTGATGTTGCTACTTTCTTGTAGACAACCGTGTCATCTGCAAATAGCCTCACGGAGCTACCGATGTTGTCAACTAAGTCATTTATGTAAATTGTAAACAATAAAGGTCCTATCACGCTTCCCTGCGGTACTCCCGAAATTACCTCTACATCTGCAGATTTTGAACCGTTAAGAATGACATGTTGTGTTCTTTCTTCTAGGAAATCCTGAATCCAATCACAAACCTGGTCCGATATTCCGTAAGCTCGTATTTTTTTCACTAAACGTAAGTGCGGAACCGTATCAAATGCCTTCCTGAAGTCCAGGAATACGGCATCAATCTGCTCGCCAGTGTCTACGGCACTGTGAATTTCTTGGGCAAATAGGGCGAGCTGAGTTTCACATGATCTCTGTTTGCGGAAACCATGTTGGTTATGATGAAGGAGATTTGTATTATCTAAGAACGTCATAATACGAGAACACAAAACATGTTCCATTATTCTACAACAGATTGACGTAAGCGAAATAGGCCTATAATTATTCGCATCTGATTTATGACCCTTCTTGAAAATGGGAACGACCTGCGCTTTCTTCCAGTCGCTAGGTACTTTACGTTCTTCCAGAGATCTACGATAAATTGCTGATAGAAAGGGGGCAAGTTCTTTAGCATAATCACTGTAGAATCTTAAGGGTATCTCGTCTGGTCCGGATGCTTTTCCGCTACTAAGTGATAGCAGTTGTTTTTCAATTCCGATATCGTTTATTTCAATATTTTCCATTTTGGCGTCCGTGCGACGGCTGAAGTCAGGGACCGTGTTACGATTTTCCGCAGTGAAACAGTTTCGGAACACTGAATTCAGTATTTCTGCCTTTCTTCGGTCGTCCTCTGTTTCGGTGCCATCGTGGTCAACGAGTGACTGAATAGGGGATTTAGATCCGCTTACCGATTTTACATATGACCAAAACTTTTTAGGGTTCTTGTTTAATTTCTCTTATTCCCAGTGGCAGAACTGTACACTACGTTCAAACTCGTCGCTGTGCAATTCCTAGTGCATAGAGATATGGTACGGGTGCAATCGATGTTGATGTAGCATTCTCAACACCGACGTTTTTGAGATTCCCGATTCTCGCGCAATTTGTCTGCTACTGATTATCCGCGACAGCAGCTAAAACATCTTGGGGCATCATCTTTTGTTGCACGTCTTGGTTGACGTTTCACATGTGGCTGAACACTTCCTGTTTCCTTAAATAACGTAAGTATCCGGCGAACGGTCCGGACACTTGGATGATGTCGTCCAGGGTACCGAGCAGTATACGTAGCACACGCCCGTTGGGCATTTTGATCACAATAGCCATACATCAACACGATATCGACTTTTCCAGCAATTGGTAAACGGTCCATTTTAACACGGGTAATGTATCACGAAGCAAATACCGTCCGCACTGAAGGAATGTTACGTGATTCCACGTACTTATACCAGGCGAACTCTGTTCCGCCTTAAAGCCAATAAATAATTAGATTTTGGGTGTTAAGTTTAATTTTTTTATTAGGAAATACAAATAAAAAACTTAAGTATTTTAATGATTCTTTATTCTTTGTGTTTTGGTGCATAGCTTCCACTCTTCAATTAAGTACCTTGTGAAACACGACATTTTTTGTTTTATTATCAGGTTACAGAAATTATGAGGAAATGAAATCAACCCGCTCGATTCTTCGACAGGTACTCGACCACTACCGATAGTCGGCAATTGCTCAGAGAAATATGCAGCAGATATATCATTAAGCAATGCAACTCTCATGTTTGTTGTCAGCTGAAGTTTCTTCACATAGCGCCATAGATTCGATGATTTGAGGCAAGCATTTATTTCGTCTGCAGCCGTTGATCTTGAAGTACTGGCAGTGTTTGGCGGAAATCGCCAGACGCTTTGTCGAGAAATATTCGATCGTCTTGATCGCGGCATTGTTAATGATGATTCAAAGAAAATACAAATTATTTCTTTAAATTTTTAGTTAATGACATATACTGATAGTTAGCCATAGACGTTTAGCTGCCATTTGCGTTTTGTTATTCCATGCCAGATGCGTTTTTGTTATACTACGTTTTATAGAGGTCCAACGTGATAAAAAGTATCCTATGTCCGTCTCCTGGTTCTAAGCTACCTCTCCACCAATTTTCAGCCAAATTGGTCCAGCCGTTCTTGAGTTATAAATAGTGTAACTAACACGACTTTCTGTAGTGGCGTGGCAAGACAGCCAAGCCACTCGGAGGTAGCCGAAAGGCACGCGTTAAGCTCACGCAGATTGGCGTGAGGTCTGGAACAAGGTAAAGTAATTATCCTATAAAGAAAAGAACGTAGTTCTTGGAATACTTAACTTTAATCCACAATTGGAGAACATCGCTCTTGTTTAGACATTATTACACTGAATATAAACTGCTAATGGCGCCTTGCTAGGTCGTAGCAAATGACGTAGCTGAAGGCTAAGCTAACTATCGTCTCGGCAAATGAGAGCGTATCGGTCAGTGTAGCTTCGCTAGCAAAGTCGGCTGTCCAACTGGGGCGAGTGCCAGGACGTCTCTCTAGACCTGCCGTGTGGCGGCGCTCGGTCTGCAATTACTGACAGTGGCGACACGCGGGTCCGACGTATACTAGCGGACCGCGGCCGATTTAAAGGCTACCATCTAGCAAGTGTGGTGCCTGGCGGTGACACCACAGTTTCTTTTATATATATACATATATATATAATCTAAACTTGTACAAGAGCTGTCTGTATACATACCGGACCTGGTGGCCAAGAGGAAAAGCACGCGTCTGAAAAACCGAGAGATTGCGGGATTGAATAGCGTTCGGGCCACAGGCTTTCTATCTTGATTTTAACATAGCCTTCAATTCTCCACCACGTGAAGAGTGGCCATAAACAGTAAGTGGTTCTGATTATTCCACGCTAAACTGTAGGTCCCCTCTCCCCAGCTGGATAACAGGGGTAGGCTACGAACACGCAACTCCTTGCTGTGGCGTCAAACAGAAAGACTGGCACCAGGCCATAGAGGAACAAGAAATTATCATTATTACTATTACTATCCATAAACGTAATTAAGTTTGTAGGGAACTCTCAGAGTGCGAGTTCTATTCGCACTTGATCGGTTTTTGAAAACAGAGCTAGTCATCTCGGCAGTTATATGAACTTATTCTCCTCTGAGTTATGAATGTGCTACTTCCAGCTGCCCTAAATTACTACATCTCTTACAGTAATTAAGTGTGGAATTTAAAAGGAAAATAATAACTGTATTCTTCCGAATTTACATACAAAACCGGTATAGGCATTAACGACTAAAAATAGTAATTTGCTGAAGTTGGCATCTTCTCCTCTCAGTACTGACTACTTCTTAGTTTTTTAGTGTAATGCTCAAGTGTTTTCAGATGGGATGAAAAGTAATTAAATAGTGGTACAAGAAAGAATGTTGTAATTTCTGTTACAATAGTAGCCTTGAATAGTTCAAATTTTACTAATTACATTAGTAAATCTAGGAAGTGTTTACTGATATCGATGAGTCCGAAAGACGAAAGTTGTCACCGCTTCAGTAATACCATCAGAACCAGAGTGTAATGTGAAGAGCAACACAGCAGGAGCGATCGCACTGGGGGGAAAGGAATGAAAGGCAAGCCGACTGGTAGAAGTTTACACAGATCATAATTTAATAATCGTTAAAAGTTGGCTTAACGGATATGAGAGAAGGCTGTATACATGCAGGAAAGTTGAGGACACATGAAGGTTTCAGACTGATTACAATCAGCATTATGGCCTTACCGATAGATAAACTGCAGCTGAAACTTGAAAAATTTAGAGAAAGGTAGAAAATTGATTATATATAGTTTGAATCTCAAAAAAGTGTAAAAATATAGAAAATTATGGAGATGAGACCTGGATGAATAGGAGCCAGAGATTATTGAGAGTTTGAGAGGGGAGAGGATGGGTAACGGCATTAGGCAACGATGGACAGAAACAGTGGGAAGAAATACAACAGAAGACGAATGGGTAGCAGCAAAGGGCCACAAGAAATACAAGGCCTACTAGAAATTTATCGATAGTAAATTCTATTGGTGAAAGGAAAAAAATATATAAAAAGGCAGAAAATCAAGCATATGAAAGGAAATAGCGACGTATAAACAATGAGACTGACAGAACTTGAGACAGGTCTGAATAGAGAGAGCTAGAGGACACATGCTAGGCTGCCGAAGCATGCATAGATACGGCAATGATAGATGCCTACAATAGGAAAGTCAGAGAGACTTTTGTAGAAAAGTTAGAGCTCAGATAACAAGCCAGTACTAAGCAAGGAAGGGAAAGCTGAAGGAGGGATTATTCAGAGGGTCTATAAGGGGAAAAAATTGGGATAACATTACAGAAAGAGAAGAGCAAGTATCACTTCCACAGTGATCGCCGGGACAAAAGTAGATTAATTGCGGAGAGCACAGGAGCTAAAGGGCTGCGCTCCAAACGTGAATGGAAAGGGAGGAATCCCTAATAACTGGTGCAATAGGAAGTACCCTCTGTTACGCACTCAGCAGTGGTTTAAAGACTACTGACATAGACGTACAGTTCAATTCTGTGACGAGAAGCTCCAGTTCACAGTTATCCCTCGCTCTATCTGCTATATTGTTACAACGCGCTTTTGTCGTGAATAGAGATCTCAAGCGTAATGAGTATAGCGGACCGTGTGTGTGTGTGTGTGTGGTGTGTGTGTGTGTGTTTTCGGTATAGGGTGTGGGACATGCTGATATCTTTCTTGAAGTACAGCATACACAGAAAGTGCATCGTACCACCTACATTCTCTTCGATGGTGAGCTCAAACGTCGTATTAATCTCACGGAGGTGCTGAGAGACTCCCCCCGTGTAAGCCCTGTCATTAGCCCCGGGAGCTCTTGTTAGATACAAGCATGGCTGCGCTCCGTCGCCCGTCGTTGCGGCCAGTGTTCGATGGCTTGTTTGCCCATCGACAAGCTTTTAATCGACTACGTGACGTGAGTAGGTCAGTAAAATGATTACTCAAAAATTTCGGCATCACAGTGGGTAACAACCCCGGAACCTGATAAAACACACGATAGGCATGCTGTCTCAACAGGAAGAGAACGTCACGAGCATTACATATAATAATTACGAAGTGAGGAGTTAGTCTTCCTTCACTTATCAATACCTATAGCAACAAATTTACAATTTTATCTCTAACATAGCGAGATTTGTTATCTGTTTGGTTGCAAATGATTAGTATCACTTTTGTAATCTCGTTTCACATTTTACTGAGTAACTGAGGCACATGGAGTCTCCTTGTTCTTACCTTTTTTCTCGCGACTGTCTTCACGTACGCATGCAGTTCCGTATTCTCTGTAATTTTGGTTATACTAATAAAAATAATGTTATCTAAGTTTACTTACGTTTTTATTTAGAAGCACTTTGTGTATACTCCTTCACTAACGATGCATAAGCAGACTGTCTTAAGCAATTGGTTTGGTGATGTGGCGATTGTGCACTATCAACGCATCATCATATACACATTTGCATTTTAGAAGTCTAACATTGCAGTGTAAATGCCTTACAACGATATTCGATTCCTGTTTCTGTGTGATGCAGATAGTTTCTTGTACTGTACTTCACGTTAGCACCGTCCGCCGCGACCAAGCATCTCGGCTCTCCAGTGACGAGTCTGCACCTGACTCGAAAAGAGATCTGAAAGTAGTAGGTAATGGAGCCCTCTTCGGCCTAGTTGGACTCCTAATACAAGTTAACATTAAAATTCTGACCAGTCATGTTTTTAATACCTCCGGCTGTGGTCAGTGTGCCGTGTCCACACAATTAGCTTTCGGAGAATTAGAACTCTATCATTTTATTACGTACTCAACCTTCGAGGGACAGATTATACCATGGAGCTCACGATCACTATCCCTCCATTAAAATGGTCAGGACAAGGAAATGGCGAAAAGACTCGTTACAATATCGCGTGTTTATACTGATTATTTATTACAGGCGTAGTCAGCCTTGTTTATATCTCTGTCAGTAGTAAAATTTTCTAACCGGTTCCACATTGATGGCGATTTATACAGGAGGAAAACAATCTCACTTTATAATATTTATAAAACAGAGTTAAAGCATGTTAACGTATACAATAGTAATTACTTATAAAATATTTGAATTAAAAATTTGTGACTCTCTAATAAAAACGTTTTTAAAACCCCTACCGCTTACTGCACACCACGGAAGCTGGAACGCCCAATAGCGCGTGGTAGGGACCAGGTTGACTATCAAGGATTTATTATTTCACATGTCATGGTCTTCATTACTTTACACATGTCAGAAGCAGTCTAATTTATCAGGATACAGAGGACGAGACGGTGCTCATAATCAGTTCACCCAAGTGCGGCGAACAACAGTTAATATACCGAGATGTGGCTAACGATGCAACGCATGGTGGACCGTAGGGCAAACTACGGAGTGACGTGGTCGTATGGATTGGTGTTTCGTTACTACAACATACAAAGGTAGAAGAATGTAGAGCCCTATTATGGCCAGATACCTTCCATGATTGTGAGTAACCATTTCTATTATTAGCTGATCTTTATGATACACCCTGATTACTATGGCGAGACTGAGCGCACTCACAATAGGGCGTGTGGTGGGAAGATGGGGGCAAAACTATGGAAGTTAAGGTGGAACTGGATAACGGAGTAAGACAAATTGAGTGGTACGATAATGACTGTCAGACGGCTATTGAGGAACGAAATAGCTCAAGGAAGACGATGTTCCAGCGAGATAAACGGGCCGCCAGACAAAATTATGAAGAAATGACACACAAACAAGAATTATTTGCAAAAAAAAAAAAAAAAAAAAAGAGAAGAATTAAGGCAAAATAGACTGAGAGATAAGGAGGAATGTAGAAGTGGAAAGCTTGCTAGAACAATTTGTAAGAGAATAAAAGAAATGAAACAAGGATGGGAGTGTCCGAACACGATATTGAGGGGTAAAGAAGGGAAGTTGAGCTTAGATGAACCTAAAATCATGGGAGATAGGAAGAATATTTTAAAGAACTGCTGAAGTTCGGGAAAATTCAGGAGCTTGAAGAGGAGGAACATTGAAGAAGAGAAACAGGTGGAACAGACTGGTGGCAATGATGATGAAGAGGAACCAACGTTCGAATAAGTGACTGCAGTTGTTAAGGAGATGAGCAACTGCAGAATTGCAGGGTAAGATACCCAGCAAAAATTCAGTTATAGTGGTATAGAGATATTAAAAAAACTGCATGAACTGGTTCGGAAAATATGAAGCGACAAAGCGCCAACAGAACTGAACAATTCGTCATTATATCAATTCATAAGAAGGGCGAAAGAACAAATAGAAAAACTATACAGGAATAGCACTGGTGAATCCCGCCTATAAAGTACAGGCTAGGATACTGGATAAGAAAGTATGACCAAATGCAGAAGCCACGATCAAGGAATACCAGTGCGGTTTGAGAAAGAAAACAGCAACAGCAGATTAGGTGTTCGGCTTTAGATTAAAAATGGAAAACTGTTACGAGTACAATGTAACGGTGCACCAGCTGTATGTGGATTTTAAAGCATCTTATAAGAGTGTCGACAGAAACGGTCCTTCTAAGGCATTATGGTAGCTGAGGACATGAAAGCTAATCAGAGTCCTGAAAACGACTCTAAGTAACAGAAACTGCAAAATAAAAGTTAATAGTAAAAATATTACAATAATTTTCCGATCTTTCAAGGACTTCCGCCAGGAGATTCTTTATTACGACATTACTTAACTCGGCTCTGGAGGCATTCGTGCGGAAACTGCTAAGCAAGAGAGATGGGACTGCTTTCAATAGGACAACCCAGAATGTGACATTTGGTGAAGGTAAAACCATGCTTTGGAGAAATAAAGAACATATGCTGGAAAACTATGTATTTTTTTTACGCAAAGGGGCTGTGCTTGGCTTGCTCAAAAGTAAGGAAGAAAGTAAATAAATGATCTATACCAGAAACAAAACAAGGTGGAGAGATGTTGAGCAATTTTGAGGGTTTAAAAGAGTAAATCAGGTTAAGTATTTGGGAGGGATTGTTACATAAGATAATATGGTACCAAGAGAGATAAAGGCTGCAGTTAACAGATGCTATTACAGCTTCCTTAATAAGCTTCGATCCTCCAACAAAACGAGTATAAAACGACTGTAACGTATGGCTCCGAAACGCGCACAACAGGTCATAAATGCCTTGGATACATGGGAACGCAAAGTATTGCGCAAGATGTGTGCGGCAGTATCTGAAAATGGTGCTTACAGAACCAGGATCAGTGCAGAACTGCACGAACTCTAGAAAAATTCGCCAATCGCGACTGGTAAAGGCACGAAGGTTACAGTGGTAAGGTGAGGGCAATGGAAGAACAGCGAGTGCTATAGAAGGTGCTAAAGGCGGCCACTCAGCGAGGAAAAAATATTGCGATGGCTGGACGATATGGGGACAGATGTGAGAAAATTTAGGAGTACAGAAGTGGAGAAGGCTGCCGACAGGTGGTCGACAAGGCCCGGGCCTTTCTCGGGATGTAGCGCCGGGAAAGAAGAAGAAGGAGAGAAAAAGAAGAAGGCACACACGCATTCTTCCTTACTTAAGGCTGTAGGAATAAGGTTACCGCGAAGAAAACAAAGCAGAAAAATAAATCGATAAAGAAGTTTCTGACAAAAAGTTGTGGCACTATTTGCAAATAGCTTAAATGAAAGCGGGACTTATTGTTCTCTTTCAGTGTTCATAAAATGTGCCGAATTTCACTTTGTCAAGTCTCCTCAACAGAAATGTACCGGAACCCATCATATCAAAAAGTTTGGTGTTCTCGTTGGCGCTATTAGAGCCTGTTAGAATTTTCCACGTGAAGAAATTTGCTACCACCGAAATTAAGACTCTCCCCACGGCAACGTCACACCTGGTCGTCGTATTTAAAGCGCGATGTTGCGAGACTGTGATGGAACAGCTCCTCCATATCAGCGGCTAAAGTCTGATTAAGCTGTCACAACGACCCCTTAATCGAAACCACAGTAAACAGCGGTGTCAGAACAAAGTTGATTAACACGCCCATGTCAGTGGACTAAAAGAAGAAAAATATTGCAAGATGTCGGAAACAGTCCACAGTACTAAAGAGAAGACAGTCAAAAACTGCATTAACCGACAGAGAAAAAAGTTCAAATTATGAACTGGCTCTTGAAGCCCGAAGCAACTAAATTTATTCCGAGGGAATGCGGTGAGCTGTTAAGGAAATGAGAAATCCTGAGTAGTGCAATCCTTCCTCTTTGGAGGCAGCTTGGCAGGCCAGTATAAAGGCACATTTGCATGCCGTGCGTGAGTTTCCTCGGAAACGCGAAATCTTAATTAAATAATTAATCTCTGACAAATAAATAAAACCTATGGCACAGAACTGCAGCGCTAAGCCGCTGATAAAACAAAATACAATTATGACACTCTTATGTTTGATTAAGAAGAAGGAGGTCGAGGAGAATAGCTGAAGCTGGAAGCACGTATATTTTATTAACTGGCACACCGCCATATTTGATGTTATATAAGAACACTGCGAGTTGCAATCTTACTAGGCACTCGATTCTGTAAAGAATTTATATTTATGAAAGTAAGTAGAATTATTTAACTGTAGGCTTATTCGTTGAATATACCTGATTTAACTAACTGTGTAAACTTTTTATGTTTAGTAGACATACGACGTATTGACATGGTTGGCAAATTATTCTAATATTGAGATTTAGATTTGAGTCCGCACCTACCGCAGCAGTCTTTGGAAACGATTTAAATACGAAGTCCGATTATTTGAATCACATTTCACGGTCAACTACGAATAACATTGCATTTACGAAAAAGCCATTGTCAAGCGTCTGATACCAAATAATTAAACGTCCACGTTCCAGATAAGCAAATATTAATTACAACCAATCACTATCATACATATTCAATAATTAATATTTTATTTTATTTATTTATTTATTTTATATTGGCGGCTGCGTATCGGACTTGTTATTTTGTCATTTGGTACATTGTTCTCTTTGTTTCATGTGAAAAATCAACTTTCTGGACCTGGACTTGAATATATGAGAAATAACAAAAATCTGAAGATATTTTCCAATTCTAAAATTTTGCGGAAGACGCAACGAAGCTTCCAAAATAAGGTAAGACGCAACATCTTTGCATTGGCAGGCTTGACCAGACGCATAATTCAGTGTATTAGCTCTTCAGTAGATTCTGTAGTATTTATTTCGCGCGTAGCAGTTTTCAGTGATAAATTTCATTCTCAGTGCTTTTCCTTAAACAATAACTTCTGCAACAATACCAATACACGAGTGTACAATATGGCCGACTTCCGTACGATACGTTGTGACATGGCCAGCAGCCATTAACAATAATCCCATATTCAGTTTACATTTTTAAATTAACAAACAGCCATTGTTGCTACGAGAGATTCATGTTCAACTGCATTTTATTTTAAAACCAGTGTCAAACTTTATTTTCTTGAAGCATATCTTACGTGTGGCATAGTCAGAACTAGAAAACAACACGCAAAGATGGAACAGCAAAGAAATACTATTCAGACGCAATCCGACTCGGACGAGAGACAAATGTTAGAAAATGACTTTACGACAGCAACCGGTAGTGACGATTGATCAAATATTGACGCAAGTGTTAACGGAAATTTTGACAATAGGCCGTCCACCACAAAAATTTCAAAGTCTCAGTCTGAGCTCATGTTAATACATGACGTCACGTCTAATGATGCGGCGGGGGCAGTGACCTTGCAGCAAGTAAACATTGCCAACATGTTACTAATGCTAATGAAACAAAACTCAGAAAATATGGCAACCTTAAAAACACAAAATGACGAAATTAAATCTGACCTTATAGCAATCAAGACAGGTAATGACACTTTATGTAAACGTGTGGAACTTATAGACGCTACACTGACCAAACAGATGACTGAACTCAGTGCGAAATTTTCCAAGCTTAATACGATACAAGAAAAGACTACAAATGACGTAGCACTTTTACAGACACAAGTAAAAAACCTTAATGTCACGTGTGAAGCTCTTACTGGACAAATTCAAACATATCCTACAATATATGACTACCTTGAAAAACGAATTACTGACGTGCATAATAAATTCGATGATGTTGAACAACACCTGACTGACAGATTACAATCTGATGCCACAACTCATTTTCAAAATATTAATAAAGAATTTCATGATTGGATGGAGAACAAAGACAAACATTTTGATAAATGCATACGTGAAAATTGTGCACGACTCCGTAGCGGAATACATCACTAATAACAAACAGCTGATAAGTGACGCAGTACAGTCTGTCACTGTACCAATGACACAATTCACCGATCAACCACAGTCTGAATGTAACGAAAATATCAGTCAAAATGTACAGTTCAGAAACCAATATACATACGTGTATGGCGCACACATACCGCACACAACAAACACACAAGAACAAAACACACCACGACAACAACACATACCACGTCGTGCAAACACAAACACAAGCTATTATCATGATAAACCACAGCAACATTATCGTAATTACTCGCCATCTGAACATTACAGTAATTACAGTGGAACAAATCCATATCATAATGCAAAGGAAGAAGAAAGCTCAATAAAACACAGGCAATTTCAGACTTTTATCCCAGAAAAACGAACCATTCATCCGGTGATTTTTCTTAAATCTTTTAGTAACGCGTTTCCACGCACTTGGAGTGACCGGAAAAAGATTTCATATATTGTCGGTTACATCCAAGGCGATGCAGCTGTCTGGGCATACAGTCAAGCTGACGTATGTACCACGTAAAGTGAATTTGAGCGTGCCTTTCTGAACAAATTCTGGTCGCAATCCGTCCAGGAGCGGCTCAGAAGACAAATTTTAGAACCTGAAACTTTTAACAGTAAAAATGGTAACTTACGCAGAAATTTTGAAAAATACTTGAACATGGGGTCATTATGGGACGAAAAAGTGTTTGGCAAAGCTCAGCACATACTGTTATTTTAGCAATATGAGAAGAAAAATTTACAGGGAACCGAAAACATGTGTCAAATGTCAAAAATCAAAACCTCAGAATTTATCCACAAAAACAGATTTACATTCGATTTTACCGAGTAAACCCCTGGAAATTCTGTGTACTGACATCAGTGGACCGCATCCAGCAAGCTCTGGAGGCGTCAAATATATCTTAGCTTTTTACGATATATTTTCTAAACATGTAAAACTTTATGCTTTAAAATCCGCCACTGCAAATGCTATAATACGAAGATTCTCAAGTGATTACCTGACGCACGCGGGAAAACCTAAAGCAATTCTGTCAGATAATGCAGCATACTACTCTGGGTACAAATGGAGAAATTTCTTGAAGGACAATAACGTTAAAAGTATATTTATTTCAAGGTTTAGTCCACAATGTAACGCGACTGAGAGACTTTTCCGAGAACTAAACCGATTCATGAGGACCTATATTTCATCAAAACAAACTAATTGGGTGTCCTACCTAAGTCTTTTCGAAGACGTACACAATAACTTAAATATTTACAATACAAATTACACACCTAACGAGATCATGTTCAATTGCAAACAGAACGATCAATGGATAGAACCATTACCTAAGTTGTCAGACAAGGAAATCACACCTGAACAGAAAATAAGAGAAGTATTGACTACACTGACACATCACGCACAGATACGAAACAAACATCACACAAACATAATAAAAAGAAAACCAAAATTCAAGGCAGGAATGCTTGTACTACTTCGTACTCATCATAAATCTGTAGCACTCAAACGACGCATTGCTAAGTGGCGTCTGCTATATGAAGGACCTTATATTATTGTTAACATACCGCATCCTGGTGCGTATCTGATACAACATCCTAGAACTAACAAAATTATTGGGCTATACGCACACCGAGATCTTAGAGTATTTCATGCTAAATAATGTCAAAGTCATATCCATGAAAACATTGCTAAGCAACTCGCAAAACTCTATTTGCTACAACATAGATAATAAGTAGTATTGAAATTTTCATTTCAGCTGTACCAGTGACGCAGTTGAAGACAGAAGAACTTTTCTTTCAACGCCGCGGCACTACCAAGAAGATTGAATATTAAAGTAAAATTTATGATTACGTAGCAATGAATGATATATGAATTTTTCACGGAACACATGTGACTGTAGGACGTAGGTACTACTGACTTGGTATGACACCTGACGAACCGACAGACGTCATCTGTGAAGCGATCTTTTACTTCGAGAAATAGATTAGAAGCACATCTCTCAGCAAGAAAGCATCTACCAGTAGCCAAGGCCACACAGACACTATACACACACGCACAAAACGCGAGGAATCTAACAGTTTTCCGTCTCTTATTATTTTGAATATTTATTGAGTAGTGAAAACGCCTGGGATTGCCTACTGATGTAATGAATATTGTGTCTAACCTATCTTAATTTCAGATGACATCACAAAAAAAAAAAAAACATCGATAAAATCCCAAAAAAACCGTTAATAAGAACGTAAATATCTGCAATTCATGTAATCAAATGTGACATAATGTAATAATTTATAGCTATGTAATGATGATGTAAACATGTATATGTTATGTGACGTGTATATGTATGATTACTTACGTTTTTTTTAAAAATGATGTATAATGTAACTGTTACTATGTGAAAATTTGAACGATAACGAGCGCCAAAATGTGAAAACCTTTAAAAAAAAATTGCGTAGTGAACCACTGTTCACGGACATTAACGTACATTACTAAGTCTGCAACTACGCAGAAACCTATGTGAAAGAAACTGTTAATGACATTCATCATGCATCGTATCTTTATAAACGCGATGAACGATTTCTTTGATAAGTAACTACGAACATTTACGTGAGCTATATTTAAAAAAAAACTGAAAATGTGAAGTGCGTAATTGGTGCATCGTCTAGTGACATTACTACAGTATCTAACTTCAAGATGTTAACTGGATTAAATGGTCACAACGTGCCTGTCCAGAAAACAACACGTTGAGTGGAAGAATTTTGGTTGGAACTTCAGGGAATGGAATGTTCTCGAAATGTGACAGACACACTTACCTTGACTGTCCAAGGATCGACGCCAGCTATGTGCCGTCCGAGGTTCTGCAACCAAGCTTCCACGGAATATCAAAAACGAACTGCATATGGACCAATTACTCGACGGGTCACGTCTGATCTGTAATAAACAGTGCTTTTTGTCACAACGAACTGCATCACAACGACTATAATGGAAATAGGAAATGGACATGCTTATGTATCAATTACGTTGTTATACAGCGATGTTACTGTGATCAAAAAACTTTACCACGACGACACTAACCTGTGAAACATTACTGTGCAGCAGATGAATATAAACTGTAATAACGACACGATGTGTATAGGGTCAACGCACCTGAAACAAAAAGACATTTTTCTTTGAAGCATTTCAATGAAATACTATGTAACTAAGAATATTCAACAATCTAAAGTTGTATTGATTATAATAAATATCGTAATTTTAAAATTAAGTTACCTGTCATAGAATGTACTCTTCACATCTAATCTTGGTGGAATATTTTCTTTCTGCAACGACTAAGAAACGCGCGCGCACACGAACAATATGAACTGTAATACTGTGCTGCGTGATGTAAATTTACGATATAACGGCAGTGCCGGAGTCACATAGACGCTTCTGCGCATGCGCGCACTATTTTGCCAACATAAGAACTTTTACGGCGCACGCGCGACATTCAAATTTTGTATATAATATACTGTATAATGTATGTCATGTAAATAGTTGTAGATAACTTAGATTTTCTTGTGCCTTTAGGTGAATTGCTCGCCTGCAGGTGTGTCCTTTCGCCTAGGAATTCAGGGGGCAATATAAAGGCACATTTGCATGCCGTGCGTGAGTTTCCTCGGAAACGCGAAATCTTAATTAAATAATTAATCTCTGACAAATAAATAAAGCCTATGGCACAGAACTGCAGCGCTATGCCGCTGATAAAACAAAATACAATTATGACACTCTTATGTTTGATTAAGAAGAAGGAGGTCGAGGAGAATAGCTGAAGCTGGAAGCACATATATTTTATTAACTGGCACACCGCCATATTTGATGTTATATAAGAACACTGCGAGTTGCTATCTTACTAGGCACTCGATTCTGTAAAGAATTTATATTTATGAAAGTAAGTAGAATTATTTAACTGTAGGCTTATTCGTCGAATATATCTGATTTAACTAACTGTGTAAATTTTTTATGTTTAGTAGACAGTCACCTCTGTACGACGTATTGACATGGCTGGCAAATTATTCTAATATTGAGATCTAGATTTGAGTCCGCACCTACCGCAGCAGTCTTTGGAAACGATTTAAATACGAAGTCCGATTATTTGAATCACATTTCACGGTCAACTACTGCATACCCGGAAATTATTAGAAGAAGAAATACGCCGGGAAAATTTCAGAAGTCACAACTACGAATAACATTGCATTTACGAAAAAGCCATTGTCAAGCATCTGCTACCAAATAATTAAACGTCCACGTTCCAGATAAGCAAATATTAATTACAACCAGTCACTATCATACATATTCAATAATGAATATTTTATTTTATTTTATTTATTTATTTATTTTATTCCAGGCGTCCGTGCTTGTTGCTCGTTTGCCGTCGGTAATCTGCAGCTCAGCAACATCTGAAAGTAGGGCGAGCGACGTCAGCTGGGGGCGCCGCCCGCTCCCCTCGGTGGCCGCCGGCTGCTGGGACGTAATAAATGGGAGGGGAAAGTTTTAAGTGAGCCCGCAGCGCCTCCACTTCTTACAGGGAGACACGCCGCTGAGTATCGATCGGAATTTTCTAATTAGATTTTGACTCAGCCCACAGGCTGCTCCAAGAGGAGCGCAGTGGGACGCAAACCACAGGTCTAAACGTACAGAGATAAATAAATAAATCGCTTCATTTCCATAGGACATTAAATTGCTGGTGGCAGCCACCAATACAAAGAAGGCACCCACTGGTATATAGAACGAGAAGTCTCAGTGTACCACTGTGCGGCTATCGAAGTCTTGCGGGCATGTTGTAATAATTAAGTACAGGACGCGTACAAGACCGATTCTAGAGCATTTTTCCATGCAAGCTACTTATCATTTCGCAGCTCCCCCTCTCCCCTTTCTCCTCTCACACTTTCACCGTGATAATTTTCGCTGCTAACTGTTACAGCACCGACTACAAATCCTGCTCCTGGGTGCTCCTCTCAGCTTCTTTCCCCAAGCAGCTGCTGCTAACTGCAACACGTCCTGTGCTCCTGTATAGGCGCAGCTGGCACCTTTATTTATTTCTCATAAATAAATAAAACTCTTTAGCGCCCCTGTTAGCTTGGCGCTCCAAGCGCACGGTTGTGTGGCTCTGGTCTTAAACAGGGCCTGAGTGCAGTATACGTATGGCGAATGTGTGAAACGCGTAGCGGCATGTCCCGAAAATAGATAGGCAACCGGCGAACAGTTCTGAGTAACGGACCAGACAGTAATGTACAGTTTGCAAAGCCTACACTGCAAGGACGACTGCTGGTGAGAAGGGGAGGAGGTCGTGAAAATACCATTCTACACACATTTAGCTCTGCAATCATGCATGCATATATAAGCAACCAAATAACAATAACACATATTAAATAATAATGGAAAGTTCAGAAATCTTATACAAAATATCCTGTGAGGTAGATTACAATTTGTTCTAAATTAGATTCATAGGAAACACATGATAAAGTGCAAAGTATGAGAGTTAGTTTACTTCATTTTTTAATACTGGTAAAGCAAATGTGAGGTGCTCGAAACCCTGCACAGTTTCGTTGTTTAAGTTTCAAAAGACTAGTTTTCATTCAAAATTAAAGCACTTGTAAATTTAAATGACCATGTGGTATTCAGTACAGATACACGGCAATTTAAACACGTTTTTAAATTATTGACGCTTTACATGAAATGCCTCTGCTGTTGCGAGGTGCCGGCGCTAGCAGTGTATTTAACACTAAATTCTAGAATCTACATATATAAATGATGCTCTAAGCCCCCCCCTATTCTAACTCCGACTTTTGCTGTTGCACAAGGATTAAAAAGAAACGCGAACTGACTGTAATAGACCCTGCAAGTGGAGTAGAAAAGAGTTTGGCGCCTGCAATAATTTAATTTGATAAATAAGTTAAATAAACGAAGGTTTCATTACGTAGAGAGAAATGATGGGTTGCTCTACCGATTAATAGAATGAAAGTTCTGTCCAAAATAACAATATGATTTATTAAGACTAAACACAAAATGATAAACAAAAACACATGAATTCTAATTTATAATACATCAAATCGGCTCAAATTGGATACACAAACAAACGCTGTGAAGGTGAAGTTGTCCCTAAACTAGATTGTGAGGTTTAAGACGAAGTGGTATGTGGAGCCAATTCCTTGCTACTTAAATCATAAGAGAGACACACAACTAACCCAACATTAATTGCTGCTACTCAAGACAGAACAAAGTTAGAAAAAGACGAACAGGCGCGCTCTGCTGAGCTCTGATTATCACCTAGGAAAATCCCTATCTGCCGGTGCTGCGGACATACATTACCAAACTGTCTTCTTAACTGCCAGAACATGATCTGGCGTACCGTAGGCGATAGCTGGTTGCTTCGACGTCCTCGACCGGAAGGGGAGAGCCGACTACCTAGAGCACCCGCACAGGCCGAACACAGAACATTCCCGCCCCCACGACAGTGGCCTTGGTTAAACGTTCCAATCAGCAACTCGAAAACCGGCGGAAAATTCCACTCCATTGCCGGAACACTACCATTCCACCAATGGAGATTCTTGGCGCCAATTTCTTCGCTGATTTTGCTACGTCACGGAGCTATGCCCTGAGCAAGCTAATCACAGTTACTATTTTGCAGAAAGCGCAGGAATTTTCCCGCCACAACTGCCTGGGTACACAAGTCATTCCCACGCCTCGCTGGTAGCCCGCCAGAAAGTGTTTTCGCTAAGTTTCTGCGAAGTAACGGAACCTCTAGCCCAGCCGCTACTTCCGGCCTCTGCGGGCGTGCTCTTGACAATGTCGGCGTCTGGAAAGCATTCACTCGACCCCTCACACCTGTCGGCTTACCCTTTCAAAGTCAGAAGAGCCCGCCTGTCACTGGACCACCCGGGTGACGAGAGACGCTGCATGGGAAGTCCGCGTGTGAAGGAATAGCAACTTCCCACCGCATGCAATTAGAAAGGAGAATCGTAAGATAGAAATATGAGAGGGGGCTCATGCCACCTCTCACTGTTAATAATAAAAGATTATCTCGATTTGTTTGTTGTAGTGATGGACCACACAACTTTCCTGAAATTAGCTTTTAACGCTAAGGCTATGCCCGTAAACATTTTTTATTAGTTTCTCCACATTTAGAGGCTAGTGTTGTTCCCTGAATTTTTCTGCATTCGCTGTGTGTATTCCACTGTGTATACGCACTGCCTGAGAAGTTTGTAGAGGCATCTGTCTGTCGGCCATCTAACTTGTTCAAATATATGTTTAATTTTTGTAAGTTATCATATTCACATTTGGTTTTATACATGTGGAATCATTTACCATGAAGTATAACAACCCAATTAAAGCTTTATATTGGAAAACCTTGGTAAAGGGCAGTTACTTTACTATTGCTCAAAAGGGTACTGTAGCTCTTTTGACATAATCATTTGTTGCTAGTGAGGAAATATTGGTCAAGTAGGAGTAGGAAGGTGGGCGGCTGTAAGTATCAGTGGACGTGTGATGGAGAGGGAAACACTTCTAAATAGGCAATATGAAGAGGACCGTCTGTGTGTAGACGTTGACAATACTGTTAATCGAAGTGTTGCAGTGTTGTTAAGCAAGTCTCCATTTGCGCGTCAACGAATGTGGAGGCGCCGGCAACGTTTTTCTACGTGTCCATAGCTATGGTAAGATGCTGGAGAACTGCTGTACCTTAGTTTCAGTGTTTTGCACTGGCCTCTCACTAACTTCACAACAAGTATACACAACTAAGAAAATGTGGTGCTTTAAATGAAATTTCACTGTGTTTTTATCTGCATGCAATATTTTATCCTAGACTTTTCCTTTATTGAGAATTATAATACGAATCGTGAACTATTGTCTAGTCAGTACTTAACCACTTGAATTCAAAAAGATACGTTGCATTCCAGCTGGTAGCTTGCACAAAGGAATTGCAATAAATATTTTTTTTCTTTTGCCGCTAAGTCGCACTTAATGTAGATTTTTACTGCTCTCCGTCCATACGGGCTACTATAGGCACAAAGGAAACGACCCACAGACGAGTCATCCTCTTAAATAGGCGTCCCTGGATGCGGATATGGAGGGGCATGTGATCAGCACATCGTTCCTCCACCGTTGTCAGTTTTCGTGACCAGCGCCGCTACTTGACCTCAATTGACCTCACAAGGGATGAGTGCACCCCGCTTGCTAGATATGACGGGATCCGGTTGCGAGGCCGTTGGATTACTTAGGTTCCTTTGTTCTAATTATTTATATTCAAATATGAATATAAATATCAATGAAGTGCAATTTTGCTAACGTGAGTGTCAAAGTGAATGTGTTTCGGTTTTTCACGTCTCACTGCTACTACTCATTTGCAGTGATAATACTGCAGTCTGAGTAAATAGGAGGGTATATGCGCTGTAAAGACGTGTGTTTAAATTGCACTTTTAAGATGAAAGTTTTACAAAATTTGATTTCTTTGTTTTATATGTTTTTCGGAGGGGATAATTTTATACTGTTTTTGTGTACTGTTGTGTGATAAAGTAATAAAACACTGAGGTGGCAGAGAGATGGGATAGAGATATGCGCGCATACAGGTGGCGGTTGTGTGACGTACCCAGGTATAAAAGGCACAGCAGTCATTTGTACGCATGTGACTCACGCGAAAAAGTTTGCGACGTGGTTATGGCCGCACGACGGGAACTAACAGGCAGCCGAGAATACCACATTTCAGGCATTGTCTCCCACCACGAACAACGGACAGGCCGACGACCTCACTTAACGACCTAGAGCAGCGGCGTTTGCGTAGAGTTTTCTGTGCTAACAAACAAGCAACACTGTCCGAAATAACCGCACAAATCAGTGTGCGACCTATGGCGAACGCATCCGTTAGGTCAGTACGGCGAAATCTGGCGTTAATGGGTTAGGGTAGCAGACGATCAGCGCGGGTGCCTTTGCTGAGAGCACGACATCGCCTGCGGCGCCTCTCCTGGGTTCGCGACAACATCGGCTGCACTCTCGAACGACTAAAAAACCCTGGCTCGGTCAGACGGGTCCCGGTTTCCGTCGATAAGAGCCACTGGTAGGGTTCGTGTGTGGCTCAGAGCCCACGTAGCCACGGACCCAAGTCGTCAACGACGCAAGCTGGTAGAGACTCCATAATGGTGTGGGCTGTGTTTACATGTAATACCTATTTCCAGGGGATGATCGGTTCAGTTGGATCAGAGCACCCAATCTGCGTTCGGCTACTTGAAGAACGTTTGCTCTCACCTGCGACGGAATTTTAATGGGTGACTATGCACCACGTCACTCAGCCACAACTGTAAGCCATTCTTTTGAAGAACATTCTGGACAATTCGAGTGAATGATGTGGCGACCGACTTCACCCGACATGAATGCCATCGAACATTTATGGGACATAATCTAGAGGTCAATGTTCTAGTTATTAGTGGTGAATTAATGAGTGACCAGAAAACTATTCTACCACTCCCATTAATAATTATGTAATGATAGACAGCTTAGATCTGTTCCATTCAGGAATTGCTGGCATTTAGAAAGTGGGCTGCACCGAGGGGAGTCACTAGACACCCACAGTGCATCTACGAAGGTGGGTATCAATATTTCTGATGGAATGGGACTGATCATGTTTAAATCTACTGCAATACACTCTAAGAGAAGTGGAAAAACGCGACGCATCACAAAGGAACTATCTGAGTGGGACGGAAATTGATAGACGTGTTGCACATATACTGACAAATAAATTATTACAGTCTCAGAAAAACTGGATGACTTATTCAAGAGAAAGAGCTTCACAAACTGATCACGTCAGTAAAGTATTGGACTGCCTCTGGCCCTTACGCAAGATGTTATTCAGCATGGCATTCATTGAGAGAATTGTTGGATATCCTCCTGAGGTGAAATTCTGCCCAATCGGTGCTTTAGATTCAAAATCCCTAACTGGTTGGAGGGTCCTGCCCATAATGACAACCAGAGTAGTCCTGCTGTGAAATGGTGGTTGATCAGTGTGGCAGAAGACAGTCTGCTATCCCACAGCCATCCTGGGCGTCTTCCTTGGTCTTCGGGGGTCAGATCGAAGCGAAATTGGTCACGGAAGACAATTATACTGCAGCCAATGAGATTTTAGGTCGAGTATGCCTGACACCACAATAAACGGGCTTGATGGTGGTGGTCAATGGTAGTCGGCAGAAGGGGCGCTGTGAGCTCATCCCCCTTTCTGTGAGCCGTCTATTAACGGCCCTTGTGGTCACTGAAACACCAGTTGGTCGTAGGATCGATGATAACGACGAATCCAGGGCTTTGAGTGCGACTCTGGCTGTTGTCCGGTGATCACGTTCCGTCGTTTCTGTGGGTCGGCGGCTCCCTTCCTGACGCTGTGTGTGGCCACGCTTCACCCATGCCTGACCACATCGTCGTTCAGTCGCGCTGTCCCAGTTCAAATGTTGAGCGATACGCCGATTCCTCGAACCGACTTCTCTGAGTCTAGCTACACGTCCTCTCTCAAATGCCGACATCTGCAGTGTAGTTACTGTCCAACTGAGTGGACGGAATGAAATTTGCAAAGACATTACGCCCTCGTGTCGATTCGTCCCCTGTTTACTACCTACGCTAGCTGTGCTGTTAAATTGCGGTACAGTGTCACATATTCATCCATCGGCCACAAACATTTAAGATTTTGCATTTTTCTTTGATATTTCTACGAATACCAATTTGTGACCAGTTTGCATAATTCCTTCGTGGGGCGACGCTTGTTTGTCTCGGAGCGTAAATTGCTTGGCTTGGGTTGAAGTATCTGAAGTTTCGAAACACCTTCTTTAGCTGTCGCAGAGGGATCCAATTTACCCCTTTTGGCCTCTTCGGATAGTAGGAGAGCTGATGCCAGGGTAATGCATTTGACATCCTCCTGACAGCAGTCTTGTAAACGGTCTCTTCAGTGTGGTAGACTGTTGATAACTCCAGCCGTTGAGCTTATGGCTTTGTCAAGTGAGTATTTATTTTTTGTTGTTAATTAATTGAAAATAGTCCCACTCTATGAACACGAGCTCAGTGAGGTTATTTTGTCTACTCATATGAAGCAACTGCATAAAAATCCCTGGGAGGTGTACACTGCAAACTGAAAAGCGAGCGGCACCCCTGGTGGGGGAACTTGTCTCTCCTGAAAGACCACTACAGCTGCCGTGCAGGATGAGCAAGAATCAATTTTCTCCCTAGCATTGTAGAACAGTGTGCAGAGAGTTATGTAGATTATGGTCATATGCGTTTCTTGCGTTAGCATTATTAGTAATTAAGATCTGTGTTCCATAAAGTGTTAACGCACATTGTGGAAAGTAGACACCACCGGAAATCTACGCACATTGCGTCGCTAGTCACTCTTGAGGCACGCTGCGAAAGTGTCGGTATAACTTTGTGGAACACCCTGTAGTTGCTTTTCGTGTTTACGCAGTACTATAGACAGACTGGCCAACTGCCCCCTCGGTCTTCACTTTGCAACCTGTGGAGGAGGGGAGTTCATGACCACAATCTGCCACGTACCCTCCCTCATGCTTCTAAGCTCCATCCCGACTTTTCCCCACTGTTACACCCCCAGAACATAATTTGTCCCATAATACGGTTGTATTGCACTTAGATGTGGTAAACACATCTAATATTTGTTCTTAATCCACGTTATTTAGAAGCATACACAGATTGCATACTATTAAAGTTTCATTTCTAATAATCTGCCATTTTTTCGGCTCCTGTAACGAGGAAACCATTTGTCCTGGGAAAAACGTGTATGACCTTATTTCTAGGGAATTTAATGTAGTTTAATTTTGTACTGGGAAACATTTTCGCCGCGTACCGCGGTTTTCTAGGTAGTCAAGAAAAACATAAAGTGACCTTAAAACGCCCATTTTCCACACCAACGCTCAAATCTCGCTAGTCAGAATTTTTAGACTGTAATGTATCACGTCCCCTCTACCACTGTACCAAAATTTGCCACTAAATGAATATTTTCTTCAAATTTTCCTTCACTGGTAGGACTAAAGGCATTCTCTCCCCTCGTGAGCTGATTTTTAAGTGACCCTGACGTTATCGCTGTTACTATAGCGACAATGGTTACTATAGTTAATAAATCCATCAAGAAGGCTAGCAGAGAATTTTCGCTAGAAGGAGCAGGTAACTAATTGTTAGCATCCCACTTGGACAATGAATTGACATCGCTTAGTTCCAGTATGATGGACGTAGAGGAATTATGTGCAAAGGCTGAACGGATTTTAAACCGTGCTCTGTAGAATTATGTGCCGAGTAAGTGGAATACGGACGGAGAACACTCAAGTTGGTTTGACAACGTAGTTCGGAAACTGGTGAGGAAACGATGGCTGTTGCACTCTCGGTTCGAGTGGGAACGTGCAAATGACGCAGGCGGAAATTAGTAGAAAATCGTGAGAAGCATACAACTACCACCGCCAAACACAGCAAAAGATCTGACCTAGAACCCGAGAAAATTCTGGTCGTAGGTAAAATCGCTAAGCGGGTCTAGGGCTTCCATCTGGTCACTCGTTGAACAGTCTGGTGTAGCTGTAGAAGACAGCAAAACGAAAGCCGAAGGTTTAAATTTCGCATTTAAGAAATCGTTTACGCAGGAGAATCGTACAAATATGGCGTCGTTTGAACATCGCACGTAGTCCCGTGTGGACGATATAGTAACAAGCATTCCTGGCGTGTGGAACCAACTGAAAGAGTTGAAAAGAAGTCGCCAGATCTGGATGGAATGCCAGTTCGGGTTTACAAACATTACTCTTCGGCTTTGGCCCCTAACTTTGTTTGCACTTATCGCGAATCTCTCGGCCAGCGCAGAGTCCCAACGATTGAAAAAGATAATGAAGGTGACTCCTGTATATAAGAATAGTAAAAGAAGGGACCCGCAAAATTACAGGCCAAGATCCTTAACATCGGTTTGCTACAGAATTCTTGAGCATTCCCAGTTTGAATGCAGCAGATTTCCGCGCGGTCTTACAAAGCATCGCTCGTGCGAAACTGAGATTGTCGTTTTCTCACATGGTATCCTCCTGATTATGGACGAGGGCAACAGGCAGATTCTATACGTACTGCCGAAAAGCTTTGTCACGTTGTCCCATTGCAGACTGTTAACAAAGGTACAAGCAATTCGGAACAGGTTCCCATATATGTGCGTGAATCGAAAACCAGTAAGCTGTACTCGAAGGACAGTTTTAATGAGAAGTAAGGATATCTTCAGGAGTGTACCGGGAAAGTGGCATCGGACCGCTTTTATTCCATGTGTACATAAATGATATAAAGGAGTGTATGAACGCAGTCTGATGATGCTGTGGTTTACAAGGTGTCATCGTTGAGTCGCCATGACGCAGACAAAATTATAATTGGTGTGATGAGTGGCAGCTAGCTCTAAACGTAGAAAAAGTAAGTTAATACAAATTAGTAGGAAAAACAGTGTCGTAGTGCTCGAATACACCACTAGTAGTGAGCTGCTTGCCAAAGTGACGTCGATTAAATATCAAGGCATAGCTCTACAGAACAGTGTGAAATGGAATGAGCGTGTAAGGACTATGGTAGGTAAGGAGAGATTTATCGGGAGAGTTTTAGGAAACATTGTTTCATCCGTAAAGAAGACTGCGTATAGGACACTAGCGCAAATTGCCACCAAGTCGGATTAAAGAAAGACATCGAAGAAATTCAGAAGCGGGCTGCTAATCTGATACCGTAGTTCTGAACAAGCACGTGTTATCGAGATGCCTTGTGAACTCAAAAGGCAATCCCAGGACGGATCGCGGTGTTCTTGTCAAGGAACACTGTAGAGACAAATATTGAGAACCGGGATTTGAAACTGACTGCAGAACCATTCCATTGTTATCAATATAGATTCCATGTAAGGGCGACGAAGATAAGAGAAACTAGCACTCGTAGGGGGGCGTAGGGACAGTCACGTATCCCTCGCTTTGTTAGCGAGCAGAACAGGAAAGGAAATGACTAGTAGTAGTACAAGGTATCCTCTGCCACGCACAGCACTCTGCCTTGCGGTGTACGTGTGTATGTAGATGTAAATCTGGATGTTAATCTTCTCTGTGCACTGTCTATCTTTTCGTACCAGAACAATCTCTATCGAATGTTGTAAAAGTTTTTAAGAACTATTTGTAATCATTATAATGATTATTATTTAGATGTAAACTCTATTCTTGTTCATATAAACAAATTAAGAAAGGTTACAGCATTTTTAACGGATACAAAAATCGCTTATTGTATCAAAACTATGCCGGCCGGAGTGGCCGAGCGGGTCTAGGCGCTACAGTCTGGAACCGCGCGACCGCTACGGTCGCAGGTTCGAATCCTGCATCGGGCATGGATGTGTGTGATGTCCTTAGGTTGGTTAGGTTTAAGTAGTTCTAAGTTCTAGGGGACTGATGACCTCAGAAGTTAAGTCCCATAGTGCTCAGAGCCATTTGAACCGTCAAAACTATATGACAGACGCATTAACAGCTTCACTGGTCACCCAAACGTGTCACTCAATCTGTGATGTTTGCAGTACGCCCGAAAACGAAACTTCTTATAACTGAATTGAATTTATGTTGAATTATAATAAACAAGGAAATTATAATTAATCACTATTTCATGTTGTATTCAATTACTGTTACCTATATCACTGTGTATAATATAGGACAGAAAGTGGATTAAATGGCGGTCCAAGAATGATGCACCGTGCCTTCGTCATATTGGAGAAACTGTAGGTTACCAGTTTTCGTATTAATGATTTAGGATAACTAAGGAAAACCTAGATCTTAATATCCTATAGGACGCATTTAGATGCAAAACTGTTCAAGTAGTAGACTATCAATTTGTGGCAAGTAAACCTCTGTACTCAACTACAAATTGCGGTCAATAAGAGTATCATCAACCATTGAGTATTACTCTATCTAGTCACATTAATATAACCACCTGTCAAAAGACTCAACTATCAAGTTTTGCTCCGCGGACCGCTGCGAGACTTCCAGGAAGGGAGTCAGTGAGGTTGTGGAACGTACCGACAGGGATGTGAAGCAATGCCGACTCCACTGCCGTGACCAGGTGCTCTGCGGTTCTGGGATGAGGATACATGGTGCGTACATTTCAATAGAGCTGGTCTCACAAATTCTCGATTGGGTTTAAACCCCGGGAGTCTGGTGGTCAGCAGAGTACCGTAAGCCGTCCTGGTGCTCTTCGAACAGAGCGAGCTGCGTGACATACTGCGTCGTTAGATGCCGCCGTGCGGGGGATGGACGTGGTCCCCAAGGACAGACGCACTCTTACGCTGAACCACTGTGCATTCCAGAATGACGACATCACCCAGACAGTGCCACGAAAACACTCCCCAGACCATAACGCTCCCTCCTCCTGACTGCACCATTCCGACGATTGTGCCAGGCTGTTTGCTTTTAGACGTTTCGCGCCGTGCTCCCCAACAGTCAGCTGTCCAGTGGAGCATCAAATATGATCCATCTGGAAAGGATACTTGTCGCCAGTCAGTGGACGTCCAGTTGAGTATTGGCGTGCAAATTCCAGACACTGTTGGTATCCCGCTGCTTCATCTGGGCGGGTTGCTGAACAACTGCGAGTACATATCTCTGCAGACGTCGTTCGCCTCTGTCATCTGTGACCCGTGGTGCGCCACAGTTCGGAGAGCGCCATTTTGCCATACACCGTATACTTTAAGCAAGATGGCGCGCGAATGGTTAAGAAAGTTAGTCGTTCCCGAAATTCCTCCACCCTTGGCACAAAAACTAATGATCACACTGTTTTGGACGTCAGATAAATCGCTCCGTTTCATCATTACGACTATTACTGGAGTTTTTCCTGTGTTCTCCCGAGACGCTCCATATACCCCGCAACGCTAATGCTGACACCTGCCCTCTGTGAGTCATTATGGCACGTCGGCATCGAACATAGGCTGGAACCAGGATTGATCTACTGCTAATAACGGCAGGAGGGTTTGGCGACGTGCTGATCACGTGTCCTACGATCACACAGCAGATCGTCCCTCGTACTGCGTTGTAGGCAGCAGTCGGCCCACTGGAACAGGCCTAAGTTCTGACATTAAACTGGTCCGTGCATTTAAGAAAGCAGACTTCATTGTAAAATTAAAATAAGTACCAATGATATCGCAGCAGGCACGGTAGCTCAGCATCCATGAGCAGCTCACTGATCACATTTTGTAACAAAAATTCGAGCCAATTTTTCATTCAAGGATTTCAGAGACGTCATGCGACACCTAACCGCAGAAGAAAAACGACGAAGAAACAGATATAAAGCAAACAAGTAGCGGGATGGCCGTCGTCGCAGAAGGAACCGGGTTCGATGTCTAGTAGCTTCTGAGTTCTTTTCTGACATAGCAAGGTCTGTAACAAGGCTCCATTCAGCCTCGTGAGGCAAAATGACAGCCATCACCAGGATTGATCTACTGCTAATAACGGCAGGAGGGTTTGGCGACGTGCTGATCACGAGTCCTACGATCACACAGCAGATCGTCCCTCGTACTGCGTTGTAGGCAGCAGTCGGCCCACTGGAACACGCCTAAGTTCTGATCCACGGTTGGTGTTTTCGTTACCTTTGTCCGTCATCATTTTTAGATACTAATAATAATCACTGTGTCTCCTCTTCCAACACGCAGTGTCCAATTTACTTCAAAATTTCAAATACCACATATGAACAATATTTTAGTTTTTATGTGATCAAAAATTTCCGGACACCTGGCTGAAAATGACTTACAAGCTCGTGGCGCCCTCCATTAGTAATGCTGGAATTCAATATGGTGTCGGCCCACTCTTAGCCTTGATAACAGCTTCCACTCTTTCAGGCATACGTACAATCAGGTGCTGGAATCTTTCTTGGGGAATGGCAGCCCATTCTGCACGGAATGCTGCACTGAGGAGAGGTATCGATGTCGGTAGGTGGGGCCTGGCACGAAATCAGCGTTCCAAAACATCCAAAAGGTGTTCTATAGGATTCAGGCCAGTCCATTACAAGGATGTTATTGTCCTGTAACCACTCCGCCACAGGCCGTGAATTATGAAGAGGTTCTCGATCGTGTTGAAAGATGCAATCGCTATCCCCGAACAGCTCTTCAGCAGTGGGAAGCAAGAAGGCGCTTAAAACATCAATGTAGGCCTGTGATGTGATAGTGCCACGCAAAACGACAAGGCGTGTAAGCCCCCTCCATGAAAAACACGAAAACACCATAACACCACCGCCTCCGAATTTTACTGTTGGCTCTACACACGCTGGCAGATGACGTACACCGGTCATTCGCCACACGCACGCCCTGCCATCGGATCGCCACATTGTGTACCGTGATTCCTCACTCCGCACACCGTTTTTCCACTGTTAAATCGTCCAGTGTCTACGATCCTTACACCAAGCGAGGAGTCATTTGGCGTTTACTGGGGTGATGCAGCCGCTCGACCATGAAATCCAAATTTTCTTTCTTCCTGCCTCACTTCCATAGTACTTGCAGTGGATCCTGATGCAGTTTGTAATTCCTGTGTGATGATCTGGATAGATGTGTGCCCATCACACATTACGACCCCCTTCAACTGTCGGAGGTCTCTGTCAGTCAGCAGATGAGGTCGGCCTGTACGCTTTTGTGCTGTACGTGTGCCTTCACGTTTCCAGTGCACTATCACATCGGAAATAGTGGACCTAGGGATGGTTAGGAGTGTGCAAATATCGCACAAGTGACACCCAATCGCCACGTTCGAAGTCCGTGAGTTCCGCGGAGCTCCCCATTCTGCTCTCTCATGATGTGTAATGACTACTGAGGTCGCTGATATGGAGTACCTGGCAGTGGGTGGCAGCACAATGCAGCTAATATGAAAAACGTATGTTTTTGTGGGTGTCCGGATACTTTTGATCACAGTGTATGTGATGGGAGTCACTAAACTTCTTAATATGGAAAGGCGCCCTCCATCTGCCACTTCATGTTGATAAAAATGTCATCTGGACTTTCCCAACCAAAGGTATTAATTTTATGTTATTGTATTTAATTTTCCAGCCTACTTCCGGACCTGGAACCTACGCTATTAAGTTCTTCGATTCGTGATTTCAGTTATTCTGCGTCACAGGCAAAATGTGCAGAATGTCATCACCTAGAGATTAGTTGTTAACGTTCGTTGCAGCGAGCAAAATGGCTCCATGTCTAACACACTGGACTCGCATTCGGGACGACGACGATTCAATCCTGCATCCGACCATCCAGATTGAGTTTTCCCGTGATTTCCGTAAATCGCCCCAGACAAATTCTAGGATGGTTCCTTTGAGGGGCACGGCCGATTTCCTTACACATCCTTGATACAATCCGTCTCTAACGGCTTCGATGTCGACGAGACGTCAAACACACTCTTCTTTCCTTCCTTCCACACGTTTCATTAACGTGTACTTTTTCTCCATTTCCCGATTTTAAAGATGAGAAAACTTGAAAGAGTGTTGAAAATACTCTATACGAAATGCAATCTGCCTGTCTGTGTGATCTCTATATTATTATTTTGTTCACACTACTTTATATGCTGGGCTATCACAGACGAAATATTCAATGATTTGAATAAACCAGACCGCTGCAACTGTTGGCATTCTTTGTTGGAGAAACTGACCGGTTTCGCGAAATCATCAGGTGCTTCACTGTATACAAAGGAGTAAAAGAGTTTATCAGAAATTTAGCCATGCCAAGAAGCGAACAAAGAAAGGGATAAGGTCTATGTCTACTGTGAGTGTGTGGGTTGTATTGTTTGTGAAGTTGCGCAATGGATAGATCCAACAAGTACCCATTGGCTCCTGCAAGAAACAATTTCCACCTCGTACTACTACAGAAGTCAGATAGACGCTCCTAATGTACCAACAAGAACTGCTTGAAAAACATTCAGCAACAAATATCTTCTGGAGTCATCCGCTGTAAGGAAAAGACACAAAAATAATCTATATATTCTTACGTAACTAGTGGAGTGCTTGGGTACGGGAGTATTGCTAGTTAGTATAAGAAAAACATCAAACGAACGAAAAATATTATTTATTACAAAAATTCTGAGAAATCTAGTGCAACTTTTTCTTATGAAATGATAATAAATTTCCGGGTTCTTTTCGGAACAATAGATTTATGGATAGGAATGCTATTATTTTACACAGTATGGAATGGTTCTTTTCTCCCTTTTCTTTAAGAATGTTATTTACTCAGCAGAATGGCTGAGAGCTGCGCCTACACAACTTGAACAACTTTTCTAGGTACAGTCAAAGCTGTTGCATGAGATATGTAGTGGAGTATACTGTTAGGGACCTCAGTTTGACCTTCGCCAATCAAACTCTCCCTATGCCTTGATTAAGTCAAGGACTCCTATCCGCCCCTAGTCTAACTACTGGCGTGGTACACCGGTCAGATAACCAGTCTACCGCAATGCCACTCAATACTCGCTCGCAGGCGTTTAACTAGTACTCTGTCCGTGTTCACACCGCACAATAAATGTGGCGGCCATCACAGTGAACAACGATTAATCGCGAACAACTCAGTATAGACTGTCACTCCGATTCGCTAACGACAGAGGTGCTCTCCCAGAGAAGTACTGAGAAGAGGCTTTGTTCCTCGCTCTTTACGTACACGTACAAGTGCACTCAATCTCGTTACGTGTTCCCGCTCCAAGAGAGATAACGGAATGGCTCCTCTTTCTGGAAAAGTTGCAAGGGTAATCATTCGCTGTCTTCCCTCACTCCTCTGGCTGTTTGCGGCAGAAACATTCCGCTAATCAGCGTTGCTCTTTTAAACGGGAGAATGACGTTTCGTTTAAGTCGACCAATGTGGAAATCTGTAGCATCTCCATTAGGCGTATACCATCCCCCTGTGAGAACTCTGTAACTACGCAGTCAGTCCATGAAAAAATGCGTCTTCTGGGCACTCCCACACAATGTAGCAGAATTTGCTTTTAAGTCGAACACAGGGGTCGTTATCCCTTCGCTCTGGCAAAAGCTGTCTTCTCTCTGTGCGGTCGCTTTGTCTGAGGTAGGTATGTTGTTGACCCAGCCCTCTGAAGCGACAGTCTTCCCAGCAGGCTGGTTTCCTCTTTAGAACGAAAATTCCTGTGGCCATCTTGTTGTGTGAGCCAGTCTCGAGTTTTTCAACCTCAGTGCGGACTTGCGATTTACTTATTAGATCTGGATATCGTTTACATGAATTCATACAAAATTGACTCTACCTTATCGAGTTTGGGTTCGAATAAAGCGTCTTGACGTGCAGAATACGATTGTGAGGATGGAATAAGTAAGAAATGAAGGAGACCACGCCACCTTACACTACTTAAGGTCAAAATGTTAAAGGTCCTATTAAAACAGGATAAAGCCTTTCCCAACAGTTATATCCATGTACGTAAAACTTCTGACTCATGTACGTGCGAGCGTCTATGATAAAATGAATTGGGACTAAGGCCATCCTAATCGCACAAAATAACCGAGTAATAATGTTGAAGTAAGAACGTACCAGTTATTAATAATTTGTAGTAAAACATAATTAAATTACTTAGCAAAAACGCCGCATTTGTGACATTAAAAGAGAAACTGTTCCTAGATTTGTCAGTTTCGTTGCAAGGAAAATTTTTCAGTAATGATATTTATAGGAGAGACACAGCTACAGGTATAATAATTCATAGTTCTTCGAACCACCCATTGCAACCTAAGGTGGCAGCATTCCACTCCATGCTGTATAAGTTACATAGTGTTCCACTGCCCAGCGTAACTTTTGAGCGTAGTTATATGTAATAGAATTATAAAATAAATTATTCAGGTAGTGAAGGGAGACGAAAATTTAATAGTCATGGGTGACTGGAATTCTATAGTAGGAAAAGGGAGAGAAGGAAACATAGTAGGTGAATATGGACTGGGGCTAAGAAATGAATGAGGAAGCCGCCTGGTAGAATTTGGCACAGAGCATAACTTAATCATAGCTAACACATGGTTCAAGAATCATGAAAGAAGGTTGTTTACATGGAAGAAACCTGGAGATATTAGAAGGTATCAGATAGATTATATAATGGTAAGACAGAGATTAAGGAACCAGGTTTTAAACTGTAAGACATTTCCAGGGGCAGATGTGGACTCTAACCACAATCTATTGGTAGATTAAAACCGAAGAAACTGCAAAAAGGTGGAAATTAAAGGAGATGGGACCTGGATAAACTGAAAGAACCAGAGGTTGTACAAAGTTTCAGGGAGAGCATAATGGAACAACTGACAGGAATGGTGGAAAGATATACAGTAGAAGAAGAATGGGTAGCTTTGAGGTACGAAATAGTGAAGGCAGCCGAGGATCAAGTAGGTAAAATGACGAGGGCTGGATGGCTAAGCAGGGATGGCTAGAGGACAAATGTAAGGATGTAGACGCTTATCTCACTAGGGGTAAGATAGATACTGCCTACAGGAAAATTAAAGAGACCTTTGGAGAAAAGAGAACCACTTGTATGAATATCAAGAGCTCAGATGGAAACCCAGTTGTAAGCAAAGAAGGGAAACAGAAAGGGGGAAGGAGTATATAGAGGGTCTATACAAGGGCGATGTACTTGAGGACAATATTATCGAAATGTAAGATCTGGTACCACGTGCTGCGGAATTTGAATCCCCTCCAGATGTCATGGACGTCGAAGATCCCTAGAAGTCTCTGCACCATCGCGCTGTAAGCTGTGGCGGCACATGCCTCCTGGCCCGCTTTTAGTGTGAGGGCGCGACAGTGGAACACGTGGTTCCAGCGGCCAATAGCGGCGCTCCCGATAGCGTACTTAAGCGCCTGCCTCTCGCTCAGCCAGCCCCCACGCGCATCCTCTATGACCTCATCCCCTTCCCCCACCTTCTCCTTTTCCTTGAACACATCCACACACTATATATTGTCCGCCGCCTTGATCCCCCTCACCCCCTGGTGTCTCCCTTCCTCTCCACCCCCAACCAGTTGCCGCGCCTTTACCGTTGTGTCCCTCCCTCTCTCCATCTCCACACTCTCCATCTCCTTTCCCAACACAACTTCCACCGTCTACCCCTCCCGGATGATGCGCTTCACCCTGACATCTACCCTTCCTACCAATTCTAACACCCTCTTCCTGCCTCCTCCTCAGGGCTCCCTCTCCTCCCCCTCCTTCCTCCTGAGCGGATTCCCCCTCCTACTCCCCCTCCATCTCTTGTGCCTCCTTTCAGTGGCTCTGCGATCCCTCCTGCCCTGTCTTCCCTTTTCCTCTCCCACCCCACGTGTCTTCTGCCTCTTCGTGAACCCACGGTTACCCCTTCTCTCTTCATCCCGCCACTTCCCCAGCTGCCCCATGCTCTCCCCTCCTTTTCCATCCTCTCTGACCTTTCCCTTGGCAGGTCCCACCTGGTAGTTTTATTCTTCGTCGTGTGTGCTCCAAGTGGGTTTTAAGTGTGTCGTTTCAGAGTGTTTTTAATACTGTGGCCAACTTTTGACCTGTGCATGCGCATTCAGTGTCTTCTCTGTGTTTTAAGAATCGCCAACTGTGTTTTTTAACTTTCTGGTGACTTTTTTAACTGTCCCCCATGAAGGTCTCCATTTCAGTGTATTTTTACCTCCATTTTCTCCCCTTACTCTGTTTTATGTTCCTCTTTTTTATTTCCTTATGTATGTGTCATTTTATTCTTGTTTTAGTTATCGTGTCACTCGGCTGAAGAGCGGCGGATTGTGCCGCTGACAGCCCTCCCCTGCCCATATGGGAATGAAAAGCTCAGCCAGCCAGTCTAATCTCGCGTACATCTGTGGACACATCGCCTCGCGTTAGACAGCTTACTTACTTCCTAGTTCTGTGTACGAGTGGACGTGTTTGTTAGGTTTCCTTGTGACTCCTTTGTTCGATTTTGTTGTTGTTCGTTCTGTCCTTCATTGGTCGTGTCTGTCCTCTCCCGTTGTGTTGTTGTTTGCGGGCCTCTCCGCAGGTCCTGACGCGCTTTCCATCATTTCAACCCCGCGACCGTCCCGGTCGCAGTTAGAACGTTTTGGCGACGAGGTAAACGGTAGTCGCTGTTGGTATGGAGGCGAAGTTGGTCTGTCTGCTGGAGCAACAGCAGCAGCTTATGCAGCAGGAGCAGATCCAGTCAGACATCTTACAAAAGTCGCTGCAGTTGCTAACGGACAAAGTTGCCCAGAACGCGTTACCGTAACAGTTTCAGAGTCCTTGGGTGTCTGATGCTTTCCCGCGTCCGTCGTCGTTTCCAGCGTTTAATGACGCTAAAGAGGACTGGGGAACCTACTTACATTGGCTGAAACAACATTTCACGGATTTTCAAGTCACAGACGACTCCTTGGAATGCTCGTTGTTTTTGTCTTGGGTCTCTCCGGACACTTTCTTTCTTCTCCGGAAGTTGGCACTGTTGTCCAATCCTGTGGCTCTTTCGTTCCAGGAGATCTGCCTTTTGCTGACAAACTATTATTCCCTATGCTACGACGTGGTCGCCTCTGGGCTGGAGTTCCACCAGTACCATAAACAGCTTGGTGAATCATATCGTTCCTGGGTCACAGACTTGCAGGGTCTCAGCCATCGATGCGATTTTACGTGCACCAATCAGCAGTGTAAGGCTTCATATGTGGACTCCCTGATCCGGGATGTGGTGGTTCAGGTGGCTCGCGATCCTGAGGTCTGTACTGCGGTGTTGAAACTCGACAACCCCTCCTTGGAAGAGATTCTCCACATTGCCCACTCCTTTGAAATTGCTCAAGCGGCTAACAAGCTTCTTATGGCGCGACCTCATGTGGCAGCGATCATGGCATCATGGCGGGTTCCGCTCTCGAGCCGTCGACGTGGCCCGGCTGACAGAGGCCAGCGCCGTTAGGACCCCTAGTTGTCAGTTGTCTCTATGGCATCGGCACCTCTGGTCGGGCGACCCACTTCCATGTTGCCCAGTGCTTTACTGCCCATTCGCGGGTTGATTGTCCCCACCGCTGGAAAACGTGCACGCTGTGTAACAAGGAGAGCCACATCCGATTGGTTTGTCGTAGTCGCTCGACTCGCTCCAGTCCTGCCCCTCCTGGGCCTCAAGATAACATCCATGCTCTGCAATCGGTCGTTCCACAGGATGACTCATCACCACGGAAGCTTTTCCTCACGATCCGCATTTTCACAGACGATGTCAGTTTTCAGGTCGACACTGGGGTTACCGTTTCCTTGATTTACATGGCGACATATACCCAGCTGGGCTCTCCTTCTTTGTCGCCTCCCTCTCGCCGTTTGGTCGACTACAGAGACAGTTCCATTCCCCTTCGTGGGCAGTTCGTCGTCCAGGCGACGTACAAGCGTGCTCCCAGGCTCCTTACCCTATTTGTCGTCGACCATCCATCGGCTTCGAATATTTTTGGCCTGGATGCGTTTCAACTGTTTGGCTTTTCAATTTCCGACGAAGTTAAGATCGTTTCCACAGCTGTTCCCTTTCAGGACTTGGATAATCTGTGTTCCACTTTTGCGTCGTTGTTTGCACTGGATCTCGGATGTGCTTTCGGCTCTTAGGCTCACTCACCCTACGGCCGGATGCACAGCCTCGTTTTTTCCGGGCTCGGCCCATTCCGGTGGCCTTACAGCCAGCGGTCAAGCAGGAACTTGATCGGCTCCAGGCCGCTGGCGTGCTGGAGCCTGTAACTCACAGTGCATGGGCGACACCACTGGTGGTCGTACGAAAACCCAATAGGTCCCTTTGGCTGTGTGGGGATTTCGGCGCTACAGTCAATGCTCAGTCTCTCGTTGACACTTACCCTATTCCGTGACAGGAAGACCTTCTTTCCAAGCTTGCCGGGGGAGAGTATTTTTCCAAGATCGACTTGGCTGAGGCATACCACCAGTTGCCCTTGGATGCCGAATCTCAGAACATCATGGTTATCAACACGCCTTTCTGATTGTATAAGTACAAGCACCTTACCTTTGGTTTCTCGTCGGCGCCGGCCATTTACCAGCGATTCCTGGAGCAGCTTACACAGTCTATCCCTGCCTGTGTGAATTATCTGGATGACATCTTGGTCACCGGGCGTTTCCGCCAGGAACATCTGCAAAACCTCAGCGCCTTATTTCATGCTCTGCAGTCTGCTGGTCTACGCTGGCGGCTGGACAAGTGTTGTTTTTTTCAACCGGGAGTGGAATACTTAGGCCACTGGCTTAGCAAAGGTGGCATTCGCCCTTTGGGTCGTAATGTCGTGGCCACTGAGGCCCTTCTTCGTCCCAAGAACTTACCTGAACTGCAGGTGTTTTTGGGCAAGGTTACTTATAACTTAAAGTTCTTGCCCCAGGCTGCCTCCGTTACTCAACCCCTCCAGCACTTGCGTCACGAAGGGGTACCTTTTGTTTGGACTCCTGCCTGTGACCAAGCTTTTCTCCATTTAAAGGCGATGCTGAAGTCCACCCCTTGCCTTACTCCTCTCCGGACCGCCCCTTGGTTGTGGCGACTGATGCGTCGACATATGGCATTGGGGCCATCCTCGTGCACTGGGATGCCAATGGCTCCGAACAGCCCATCGCTTATGCCTCTAAGACGTTGACCCCAGCACAACTGAACTACTCCCAGGTTGAAAAGGAGGCCCTGGCGATCATGTTCGCCGTCCAGAAATTTAACACCTATCTCTTTGGGGCAAGTTCACCCTCCTGACGGACCATAAACCCTTTGTTACACTTTTTGGACCCCACTCTCACCTTCCAGAGCAAACGGCTCGATGTCTCCAGTGCTGTGCATTGTTTTTATGTAACTACGCTTACACTATCTGATCTAAGCCCACCACCCACCATGCTAATGTGTAAGCTTTGTCACGTCTCCCAGCAGGCCCCAATCCTGTCTTTGACCAACAGGAGGTCCTCTGCTATCACACTGATTCCGCCCACCGGGTTGCACTGGACGATCTGCCTCTTATGGCTGCTCACATTGCTGCCGGCACCCGCCGCGACCCTGTCTTCCGGCAGGTTCTCAACTACGTGGTCCACAGGTGGCCGTCCTATGTTACTCTACATCTACATCTACATCTACATTTATACTCCGCAAGCCACCCAACGGTGTGTGGCGGAGGGCACTTTACGTGCCGCTGTCATTACCTCCCTTTTCGGTTCCAGTCGCGTATGGTTCGCGGGAAGAACGACTGTCTGAAAGCCTCCGAGCGCGCTCGAATCTCTCTAATTTTACATTCGTGATCTCCTCGGGAGGTGTAAGTAGGGGGAAGCAATATATTCGATACCTCATCCAGAAACGCACCCTCTCGGAACCTGGCGAGCAAGCTACACCGCGATGCAGAGCGCCTCTCTTGCAGAGTCTGCCACCTGAGTTTGCTAAACATCTCCGTAACGCTATCACGCTTACCAAATAACCCTGTGACGAAACGCGCCGCTCTTCTTTGAATCTTCTCTATCTCCTCCGTCAAACCGATCTGGTACGGATCCCACACTGTTGAGCAATACTCAAGTATAGGTCGAACGAGTGTTTTGTAAGCCACCTCCTTTGTTGATGGATGCAGTCCGATTTCAGCCCCTGGCGCCACCTGTCCACAGGCTCTCTGTGGTCGATGATGTCCTTGTGTTGGCCACGGAGTCAGATGCCCAGCAGGTTGTCATCCCTCCAGAATTGCTGCTTCGGGTGCTCACTTTGTTACACCGCAGGCACTGGGGTATGTCCCGTAAGAAAGTTTTGGCTTGCCGGCATGTATATTGGCCCGGCATCGATGACGATATTGAGCGCCTGGTCCGTGGGTGCACTGTCTGTGCATGTCATCAGACAAGCGCCCCTCAGTTATTGCACACTGGCCTGTGCCTCGCAGGCCCTGGGATTGCATCCATATCGATTTTGTGGGCCAGTTTTTGGGGTCCATATGGTTACTCATCGTTGATGCCTACTCCAAATACCCATTCATTGTCCGCATGGCATCCACCACCACAGAGGCTACACTCATGGCCCTGGCCCAGGTTCTCGCCATTGAGGGCCTGCCACACACACACTGGTCTCCGATATTGGTCCCCAATTCACGGCGTCCTGCTTCCTCGAATTCTATCCAGCCAACGGTATCAAACATATCCGTAGCCCCCCTTTCCACCCTTTGTCAAATGGCGTGGTGGAGAGGCGTGTCCACAGTTTTAAACACCAGTTGACTAAGGTGGTCGATACGTCTCCAACCACATCGGCCCTCACCGAGTTTTTGAGCACCTATCGCACTATGCCAATTGACGGATGCAGTCCAGCAGAGCTCCTTCAAGGGCGACAGCTGCAGACCCTGCTCCATTTGCTGCTCCTCCCGCCCCCACTCCCGGCCCTTGCAGCGGTATGCCCCTGGCGTGGCCGTGTGGGCCCGTGAGTACAGGCACAAGGTGGGTTGGACACCGGCCACGGTCATCGCGGCCCGTGGGCGGCTTGTGACGTCGGTGCAAATGTTGAAAGGGTTGGAGCGCCGCCATTATAATCAGCTCCGCCCTCATGCTGCCACCGCCTCTTTCCCTACCTCTTTACCGTACAGAATTGGTCCTCGAGTCACCGTCCCTGTCCCAGGTTGCCGCCCCCCCCCCCCCCCACCCTGGACTCTGGATCGGCTGTCATGGATATCTCGGGCATCCATTCCTCCCCGCCAATGGCGGCTGATGTGCCCAATTCCTCTTCCCACTCCCGCCCACCTCGGCACCGACCGGGGCGTTTCCGCCCCTACGAGCAAGTTTCAGTGGGGAGGGATCTGGTAGCACGCACCACGGAATTTGGATACCCGCCAGACGTCGTGGACGTCTAAGACCCCTAGAGGTCTGTGCACCATCGCGCCGTAAGCTGTGGCGGCGCGCGCCTCCTGGCCCGAATTTAGTGTGAGGGCGTCACATGGGACACGTGGTTCCAGTGGCCAATAGCGGCGCCCCCGATAGAGTACTTAAGCGCCTGCCTCTCGCTCAGCCAGCCAGTCTAATCTCGCGTACATCTGTGGACACATCGCCCCGCGTTAGACAGCATACTTACTTCCTAGTTCTGTGTACGAGTGGACGTGTTTTTTAGGTTTCCTTGTGACTCCTTTGTTCGATTTTGTTGTTGTTCGTTCTGTCCTTCATTGGTCGTGTCTGTCCTCTCCCGTTGTGTTGTTGTTCACGGGCCTCTTCGCGGGTCCTTTCCACGCTTTCTGTCATTTCAACCAGGCGACCGTCCTGGTCACAATTACAAAAGAAGAGGATGTAGATGAAGATGAAGTGGGAGATACGATACTGCGTGAAGAGTCTGACAGAGCACTGAAAGACCTGAGCCGAAACAAAGCCCCGGGAGTAGACAACATTCCATTAGAACTACTGACAGCCTTGGGAGAGCCAGTCCTGACAAAACTCTACCATCTGGTGACCAAAATGTATGAGACAGGCGAAATACCCTCAGACTTCAAGAAAAATATAATAATTACAATCCCAAAGAAAGCAGGCGTTGACAGATGTGAAAATTATCGAACTATCAGTTTAATAAGTCACAGCTGCTAAATACTAACGCGAATTCATTACAGACAAATGGAAAAACTGGTAGAAGTGGACCTCGGGGAAGATCAGTTTGGATTCTGTAGGAATGTTAGAACACGTGAGGCAATACTGACCTTACGACTTATCTTAGAAGAAAGATTAAGAAAAGGCAAACCTACGTTTCTAGCATTTGTAGACTTAGAGAAAGCTTTTGACAATGTTAACTGGAATACTCTCTTTCAAATTCTGAAGGTGGCAGGGGTAAAATACAGGGAGCGAAAGGCTATTTACAATTTGTACAGAAACCAGATGGCAGTTATAAGAGTCGGGGACATGAAAGGGAAGCAGTGGTTGGGAAAGGAGTGAGAAAGGGTTGTAGCCTCTCCCCGATGTTATTCAATCTGTATATTGAGCAAGCAGTAAAGGAAACAAAAGAAAAATTCGGAGTAGGAATTAAAATTCTTGGAGAAGAAGTAAAAACTTTGAGGTTCGCCGATGACATTGTAATTCTGTCAGAGACAGCAAAGGACTTGGAAGAGCAGTTGAACGGAGTGGACGGTGTCTTGAAAGGAGGTGAACATCAACAAAAGCAAAACGAGGATAATGGAATGTAGTCGAATTAAATCGGGTGATGCTGAGGGAACTAGATTAGGAAATGAGACACTTAAAGTAGTAAATGAGTTTTGCTATTTGGGGAGCAAAATAACTGATGATGGTCGAAGTAGAGAGGATATAAAATGTAGACTGGAAATGGCAAGGAAAGCGTTTCTGAAGAAGAGAAATTTGTTAACATCGAGTATAGATTTAAGTGTCACGATGTCGTTTGTGAAAGTATTTGTATGGAGTGTAGCCATGTATGGAAGTGAAAAATGGACGATAAATAGTTTGGACAAGAAGAGAATAGAAGCTTTCGAAATGTGGTGCTACAGAAGAATGCTGAAGATTAGATGGGTAGATCACATAACTAATGAGGAGGTGTTGAATAGGATTGGGGAGAAGAGAAGTTTGTGGCACAACTTGACAAGAAGAAGGGATCGGTTGGTAGGACATGTTTTGAGGCATCGAGGGATCACAAATTTAGCATTGGAGGGCAGCGTAGAGGGTAAAAATCGTAGAGGGAGACAAGAGATGAATACACTAAGCAGATTCAGAAGGATGTAGGTTGCAGTAGGTACTGGGAGATGAAGAAGCTTGCACAGGATAGAGTAGCATGGAGAGCTGCATCAAACCAGTCTCAGGACAACAAATGTGGAGAATGGCTTTGTCCTGTTTAAATAGAACCTTTAATTTTCTGGCTGTATGTAGACACAGATCGTAGTAGCAGGGTAGTGGCGGCGTTACCCCACTTTTGATATCAAACTGATTAATTTAATTAATTTGCGTATCAATCAGACACCCCAAAACCACACCCATCATTTTTCCCCCGATCACGCCGACCCCTAACCCCAGATGACGTCACATGTTTTTCTCAGCCTACATGTGGGCTTCAGTCCCCTCCCTCCCCTCCACCCTCCCCATCACCCAACCTACCTTATGAGTGGGAATTTCGTTTTTTGGCGGGAATTTGTAATTTTGGTGCGAATTTCGAATTTTGGCCAGATTTCTTTGTCACAGGGCTGTGTTGACGACACCCCACCCCTCCCATCTGGGAATTTATTGATTTATTTATTTTATTTATTTATTGATTTATTTAACCTGGCAAGATTAGGGCCGTCAGGCCCTCTCTTACATCTAACCAGGCATTTTACATTCATATGTTTTAGTAGGCGTGCTAAACTACATCTAGTCCAAAAAGTGAAATAAACAATTAGAAAGGTACACCGGGAAAAATACATACATATAGAGTTTATATTCGTTGATCATAAGTACTGTTATAATTAGACATTATTGAAGAGACAGATTTTAGATAGGAGTGCTAGCAGCAAGGAGTATGAGGGAGACTCATGGTGAAGGGAGGAGAAGAATAGAGAGACATGATGAAACATAATTAAGGAAATATAAAGGAAAAGAAGATAGCGTGGCTAATAGAGATAGATGAAGAGGAAGGCATCTCAGGAGCAAGATAGGAGACGCTAGCTTTGCTATTTGACAGATAAGAGGATTGGCCTTGTACATTAATTTTGTGGAGAACGTGATGAGGATGATAGTAGGAAATGCTTAAGCTTCTTCTTAAAAGCAGCAGGAGATTGAATTTTGCGCAAGGTAAGGGGCAGTTTGTTCCAGAGGCGGACAGCGGCAACTGAGAAGGAGTTTGCAAAAGTTTTTGTTTTGTGAGTGGGCACAGTTAGGATACCAAATAAGAGTGACCTCATGTTTCGATTATGATGGAATGACAGGTTTTTAATCTCTGAAGCAAGGTACTGGGGTGCTTGCGCGACGAGGAGTCGGTAAAGAAGACATTGAGTGTGGTAGTGACGCAATTTGTCCGGCCGCAGCCACCCTAGCTCGGGGTATGAAGCACTAACATGATCATATCGGCGAATGTTGCAGGTGTAACGCACACAGGCATTCATGATTAGTTCTAGCCGTCTTTTGTTTTCACTATTCATGCCTTGTTGAATTACATCACAATAAATGGGTGTTCGGTAGAACGAGTGCTTGCACGAGCTGGCGTTTTTCAAGTTCTGTGGAAATATGTTCCGAAACTTTTTGAGAGCATAGAGACAAGCAGACGTCTTTCGGCACACTGCGACTGTATTCTCCGCCCAGTTGAGATGTTCACCCAGAGTTACACCCAAGTTCTTCACTGTTTTCTGATATGGTATTGGAGTACCGTCGAGCAGAATAGGAGGTAGCCGTTCGCGGAAATCTGAACTTATTAATTTCTGATGGGCTATTAAGATTACTTGCGTCTTTTTTGCATTTACTTTAAGCCCCAGGTTTTTCGCCCATGTCACTACTGAAGACAGATCGTCATTCATCTGAGCGATTGCATTGTCTACATCTTCAGGTCTGACGCTTAGGTAGAGCTGGAGGTCGTCGGCATGGAAATGATATTTACAGGAGGACATAACCGACGAAATATCGTTGACATATAAAGAAAACAAAAGTGGTCCTAAGACTGATCCTTGTGGCACTCCCGAGGAAACATGTTTCCAGGAAGATTTTTCATTTACGCAGACAACAACACATTGCTGTCTGTCTTTTAAGTAGCTTTCAAACCATCTCATTGCACTATCTGAGAAATTAAGCTGTTGCATTTTTCTGAGCAATATGCCAAAGTTAACAGTGTCAAAAGCTTTGCTGAAGTCCAGTAGCGTCAATATTGTTGCCTTTCGATTGTCGATGGCATATTTCAGGTCATCAGTTACTTTAATTAGAGCAGTGCTTGTGCGGTGATGTTTACGGAAACCGGATTGAAATGTCATATAGGCTGAATTCATGCAAGTGTTCAGTGATTTGATTATGAACAATATATTCAAGTGCTTTGGAAACAGCAGGCAGTATGCTAATTGGTCGGTAATCACTAGGAAGTTGCGGGTTTCGATCTTAGGGATGGGTCGAATTATGCTTCTTTTCAATGCAGTGGGGTATATTCCGTTCACGAGGGACAAATTAAATATGTCAGTTAAGACAGGTACTAAGATATTGGTAACATTCTTAATCATGGTTATACCGATACTGTCGTTGCCTATTTCGTCAGAAGAGATTCTCATTATTACTTTTCTTGCCGTATTTGTTGTTACATGTTTTAGATGGAAGGTTGGCAAATGGCTCTGAGCACTATGGGACTTAACAGCTATGGTCATCAGTCCCCTAGAACTTAGAACTACTTAAACCTAACTAACCTAAGGACATCACACAACACCCAGCCATCACGAGGCAGAGAAAATCCCTGACCCCGCCGGGAATCGAACCCGGGTACCCGGGCGTGTTAGATGGAAGGTATTGTTGTTAGTTATCCTGTTTGGGGATTCTTGTGGACGGTAATTATCAGCCGTGCGGGTATTCAGAGGTGCAGAGAAGAATTCATTTAATTCGTTAGCTGACACATGAAAAGTAGTTTCCGATTTTGCCTTTCCGACCCCCAAGCTACGGAGATTCTTCCATAGAGTCGTGGGCGTCAGATCGCTGCATACAAGGGAGCGAGCGTGCCTGATTTTAGCATTGCGAATGCATTGTTTCACTCTGTTCCGTAGCTTTCTATATTCTTCGAAACGCTCGGGTTTAGGATCTGTCTTGAAACGCCTGTGGGCAGCATCCCTATTAATCATCATTGGACATAAATCAGCTGTCAACCATGGAGCAGGAGATTTTCTTACACGGATTGTGCGTACAGGTGCATGTTTGTCATAGAGGGCAGTGAGTTTATCACCAAGTTCATTAATTTTGCCGTCGATTGTAGGTTCTCTGATTATTTGATGCCATGAGATTTCTGAGCAATCGGCTGTTAGAGTGTCAAGGTCAATACGTTTCATGTTCCTACAAGTTATGTCTCGCGATTTGATCCTTGGGGGCTGCACAGAGTAGGCCAGGAATATTACATCATGTGCTGAGAGACCAGGGGCCGATGTTTGACCAACATCTCTTACTTTGTCAGTCCGTGTCGTTGCGATTACGTCCATAAGAGTATGACTGTGCGCCGTATGGTGTGTAGGTTGTAATGGAAGAATGTTCATGCTATTGCAACTAAACAGTACCCTTCTGCGACTCGAACCCTGGTCCTCCCGGACAGAACACCCATGTATCACAATTATACCACCAGAGGCACTAGGAATTGATGGGGAATTAAAAATGGCAATGTCCTTTCTGGGACTCGAATCCTGATTCTACTGTATGGAAAGCTCAAGTGCACCCCCAACACATGGAAACTATTCAACAGCACGAGAGGAAAGTTAGGCTAGTGTACTTTATTTATTTTGGTCGGGGAATGAAACAAAGATAGGTCCTAATTACGTACTTAACCATAGAGATCGGGCCTAATTACACAACTACTCGTACATGCATAGCGTTGCACAGGGACGGTATAAAATCGCAATACAGATCAAAAATTGACGATACCATTCAACTGGCGTTGTCCTTCTGGGAAAAAATTTCGCAGTACCACTCGAAACTGGTGACAGACAGAATCAAACTCTACCATTCATCTACAATCTTGTGGGCAAAAATGCAGGGGTTTAAGGTACTATCTTTCTTTTTTTAGTGGGAAATACGTTCAACTGTCAAGATGCTGGTGTCGGACAGAGAGGAGTTTAAAAAAATGTATAGCTTGTAATGATACAGTATCTATCGCTGTTTGCTGTGTTTAGAGACAGATGGTTCTCGTTTTTCCAGGAAAGCTTCTAACTTTCGTGCATCTGCGTTAAAGGATGACAAAAAGTGGATGGAGTGATCGGTTGAGGTGGGGCTGTAACGAGGTAGGATTTAATGGTAGGCTGATGTGGCAGTCTAGAGAGAGAGAGGGATATGTTGCTGTAGGTCATACGATCATTTTTTGCCGTTGGTCTGTGGGGATGCATCAGTTGTTTCACAACCTGCATTCGACTCACAGACAACTGCGTGTTCTGTGTGTGACAGAGCACTGTCTACTTGCGATCGTTAACAGCAAACCTCTCGGTCATCAGAGGACTTCCATTCTGTCTCGAGACATTCCTCTAGACGAACGAAGGTTTATGTGATGTACTCCATTCCCCTGTCGCATCTTGGGCATTAAATGGAGTCTTCAGTTTCACAACTACAGTGATTGTAAGTTAGTGACAGGTGTTTGTGAGATACTACAATCCACGTGTATACATCTGCTTGACAGATGTCCTGTTTACGGAGTTAGTGGCGACATGATTTGTAATTTCACATGTCAAACACCGCTGCTATGCGCTTGTCTCTTTCTTTTTAAGAGACATTCTCCGTTACTAACGATCATTTTATATAGGACTGATGCGAGGATAGTATAATTTCTGAGCTGTGATCGGATGTGAACAGTGGGGGCTATACACTTCTGGAAAACTGTATTGTACATGTATCACAAGAAATCGATGTTTTAAGGAAGTAGTTTTTCGTTTTACAGTTCGTCACCATAGTTCGTAGTAGATAAACCTGCAAGAAGAATGTAGGTCATGCCCGGAAACACATTTATTTCATTGGGATAGTAACAGGATTGCATTCCATATGACTAATAGGTCAGGATACGCAACGATCTAACATTATAGCGTCTTCTGACTGCGGACTCTTGTAACTTTAGTAGTGCAATGTGTTTATGTTCTCTCTTACTAATACCTTCACGGTAATGACCCCGGAGACTAGAACAATACTTTAGAATTGATAGCGCAGTTGATTTACGTAAACTTCTACAAACTCCATGCGTCAGGAGCTCCACCGCGCATAAAAACCACCCATTTCTTGTTCTTAACCATCTGCTATACCATCCACCAGTTTCATATATACCATAAACACATAAGCGGTGCTAACCTCCTCGACATTCGGGCATCTGGAGAAATCTTGCGCGCCTGGATAGGTGCGGGACAGCAGTTACAGCCTCGGTTTTTCACTGTTCCCCCCACAAAACGTGGAACGTATCGGTCTCTTTTGGTAAGCTGCAGATTAAATCGGTGCCAGTGTCGCAGGGAGGGTTGGTCAAAGAAAATGCGAGGAGGTGTTCAGGTCTGTATCTTTATCCTAAGAATGCGAAAATGGCCTGTGACTCCCATCCACATAGAGAAGGATCGTAAATTACGGACTATGGTCGAAGTGCTAGAGATATGTAGGTCGCTGTCTGGTATACTTTGGCGTATATGTTCGAGAATGAACAATGAGTAAAGGTACTGTACATTTATCTATTTACATTCGTTATGGTACTCACAAAGTAGTGGAGGGGCTGTTTAGCAATGATACAGAAAATGGGAAGCATGCTGCCGCGTCACTAGTCGGCGTTGATATTACGGTAAAATTTCTGAAATTGATCGGCTATCAACTGTGATGCTTATTAATACAGTACATCGATGGTGTATTTTCCATCCCTTCCGCCCACTGGTACGCTTGGTACGCTGTTGATTACCCCATAATGATCGACTGACATGGAGAAAGAGTCTTGGTGGAGGGGGAAACACCTTCTGCGTATGGCTAAGATCGAAACAGTGATCGCGTACATTGTAGCAATGTGAGGGATCAATCGCTGTCAGCTGTCCCGTCAGTGTAAGTGTAGAGGTCGTCAGTCACCTTCGCACAGCAGTTTGGAAATGCTCCGCAGTGCCTCACAACTCTTACAGTTTCCTTGTGTTGTGACTGTCTTATAATCGGTTTTGGTCGTTGTGGTACAACGCAATAGCCGGATGGACTAGTGGACCACAGTATCCCAGCGTGATAGCGGGATTGTACAGCGCAGGACATGGTGAGACTCGCGTGGGGCAGTCGCCCTCCGTCCCACGGACAACTTGCACACAAAATAGCGCAACTCAGATAGAAGTTTACTGTTGGATTGCAGGTACAATCAAATTTAGAATGTATGAGAGGAAGATGACGTGACCGGAAGTGCCGCCATCGTAGATATTTAGAGCATAAAAGGAGGCATGACGGATGCAACCGATCAGTCTTCTGTAGTAATTGAAAGTGTCATCATGGATTCCTCCAAAGCGCTTAACATGCCTCAACTATTAGGGAGGAGAACGAGACCAACCGACGAACGCTTTGGTTTATGGTTACTATTGGAGCAAGAAGAATTTAAATGTGCTTACTCCTATTAAAGAACCGTTTTGCGATAACATTATGGTAGTTAAAATCCGTGATCAAGGGGCCTGTCAGGAGCAGTTAGAGAAGGGACGATGTGTAATGTTAGTTGAATGAGCCACGTATCTCCTTCTTTATTATCTACCTAGTAAATTCTTCAAGTTCGTCACTGGAAGACATGGTGTCAAGGCGAAGCTCCCATTTCTCCTACTTGGAAGTGACAGTGTGACAGGAAGAGGAGTATTGGACAAAATCGGCAAGGAAGCCCTGAAAACCATTTCGAAGAAATATAAAAATCGTGTGGCTTTGCCATATAAAGTGGAATTAACCGACGTTAAATGGAATGTTCTAATGGAAGAGTTGCCTGGAATATTGCAGCAGCTACTTGTAGAGGATTATTACTTCCGGAGCCCGTAGCTCGTGGTCGTGCGGTAGCGTTCTCGCTTCCCACGCCCGGGTTCCCGGGTTCGATTCCCGGCGGGGTCAGAGATTTTCTCTGCCTCGTGATGGCTGGGTGTTGTGTGATGTCCTTAGGTTAGTTAGGTTTAAGTAGTTCTAAGTTCTAGGGGACTGATGACCATAGCTGTTAAGTCCCATAGTGCTCAGAGCCATTTGAACCATTACTTTCGGATTTAAACATAACGCAAGACTTTGCTGGAAGTTTTAATAAAATGGGTGATTACTGGTACTTACTGGAGCTAAGTATCACGTGGACGGGAGGACCCACTAATATAACTTTCTTTTCACACAACCTGTTTATTTAACAATACATAAACTGTGTTTTACAGATAATCTAAGCATTTAACAATAAAATTTTCTTTAACAAAGTGAACAAATTTGCAGAATTCTTTTGACCTTTAACCTTTGGTTGAATAAACTTTTAATCTTTGCAAAAGAAATCTGAAGTGCTGTATTGCAAAACAGCAAAGAATATGCCAATGATCACAAGACGGCCGGACCTGCAGACCACCCATTGTCGGGTGAAACAGCGGTGTCTACCACAGCGCTGGACACGGTCTGTCTTCTTGGAAATTTTGGAAGTTTGTGGTAAGTTCTATGGGACCAAACTACTGAGGTCATCGGTCCCTAAGCTTACACACTACGTAATGTAACTTAAACTAACTTATGCTAAGGACAACACGACAACACACACACACACACACACACACACACACACACACACACACACATATGCCCGTGGCTTACTGCAATACTACTGCCAATATTTACGACCAAAGAGCCAACCGAGTAAAACTCTGAGGGTCGGGTACAAACCATAAAATAATGAGAGAAGGTAGACAATGAAACAAATCACCACGAGGATTACAGAATGTTACTCCTCTTTATCAGGAAGCAGTTCCACGGATCCACGGTTCGTCGCAGCGGTTACTGAGTGGTGCCGATGAAAGCCAGGTAGGAGAGGGCAGCCAGGACACGAGCGGTCGTCCGACACGAATGTTGCCAACCAGCCGACGGCATGTCGGCCTGCTGCTTTGTAGGCGACGCTGACCCCGGTGAAGTACTCCGGTATCTTCGCTCTGCGCAGACCCTCCTTGCGTAGCCCGTGGCCGCTCGGACGTCGTGACCATCTCATGTCGCGACGCTACCGCCAATCCGCAACCTTCGTGCCGCCTTCTTGGGCCAGCGAAACCTGTATGTATATCGGCAAGCAAAGACGTTCTAAGGACACAGACCACACATACCAACTCTCCCTCATAGACATTGGCAATGAGGCCGCAAGAGGGATAGTTGATGCTGCACCTGAGCCAGTGGCGCCAGACAGAACCGTCTGCTAACTCAGTGGCGCCACGGTTCAGTGGAGATGTGCGGCTATCTAATACCAACCCACGAGTTCTGAATGGAAGGGGACCACAAGGGAAGCAGGAATGTTATTGTGGACAACAATAAGACAGCTGGATGAGCTCCAATTGTAAAGGCACATAACATATTTATATGTCTTATCACAGTTCCGGGTGTAAACAAAATGTCTTTAACCATCTTACCTCGTATAGGCTTTATAAAGACTACAGGGAACTTGTACGTCTTCTTTGGCTAAGGAACATGGTATTACCAGGATGGAGGCTACAATTTACAACTACAGAATGTATCGTGTGTTCGAGCCAGTGCAAAGCTGTTTAAGTGTATTAGACACCAAAAAGCAGTATTTACAATGTGCTCCACGTTTCTCAGTGACAATTGCGTCCATGTGGTGTCAGCTATCTAATAACTTACAGAGCAATTGCTGTATCGTGTTTAACAACGTTCTGCAATTTGTCTAATGGGGTAAGAACACTCGAAAATTGGCCAGTGTGCAAGTAAGACAGCCGGACCCTCAAGGCCGAGAAAAGCTTGTAAGTTATGCTCTGTCTGCATACAGTTTTAATTACCTGCCTGTAAACTACGTGGAGCTCCTTAACTCTGACTCCAGCAAAGAAAATATAAGCACTACGCATAGGTGTTACGTTAAAGCAGGAGAAACTTATTTTTCTCAGTCTAGAACATTGTTCTCGTCGATACCATCCGATAAAGATATCGCCGAATTGGGACTGGTTCCTACAAATAATGTTACACCCCAAGTCTTAAGAAAAAGAGCCAATTTATCAAACAGACTTAAGCCATTTCCCATTAGACAAATTACTCCTTTAAGTGCTGTTGCACTTCTAAGGAAGAAGCTATTGCGGATGTGCATCCAAGTTTTGCATGCTGATTTAAACACACTGTATGGAAAAATCTGATTACGAAGGGGGAACACAATATATTGACATTTACAGTAAACAGCAATGGATTGCTTTCATGTTGGAATACTGGCCGAAATCAATGGAATCGAGAACGTTCACTATATTAAGGGGTACACGAAAAATGTGTATTCCCATTTGCATTGGCTTCAAAAGTATGGTTACATTCTATCTAAGTGTGGCGAGCTGGATGTTGTCCACCTAGCAACAGAACAACCAGTTGCTGAGTTTGATGGAATAACAACATTTAACAGACAGTCATTTGTTGAAGTTGTAAACTTAAAGTTCAATACAGAAATCTCGCAAGAATGTGAAGCAGAAAAGTTGCCGACATACACACAGGAAGACGCGGGATGTTTTAACAATAGTGTCACATACGACGAAAAATTAAAATACCCGAACGCTCTCGCCTAGAAGAACTGCAGAAAGGAACAGAACTAATAGTTAAAGCCCTGAAACAAGTATTTTACAGGAATAAAATTAGATACGTATTCGAATTCGAGAATATACCTTCTCCGTATTTGTCAAACTACTACTGTATAAAGAAATAGATGATTCAGATGTCGATTTAAGTTGTTGTTGTTTTTGTGATCTTCAGTCCTGAGACTGGTTTGATGCAGCTCTCCATGCTACTCTATGCTGTGCAAGCTTCTTCATCTCTCAATACGTACTGCAGCCTACATCCTTCTGAATCTGTTTAGTGTATTCATCTCTTGGTCTCCCTCTACGATTTTTACCCTCCACGCTGCCCTCCAATACTTAGTTGGTGATCCCTTGATGCCTCAGAACATGTCCTACCAACCCATCCCTTCTTCTTGTCAAGTTGTGCCACAAACTCCTCTTCTCCCCAATCCTATTCAACACCTCCTCATTAGTTATGTGATCTACCCATCTAATCTTCAGCATTCTTCTGTAGCACCACATTTCGAAAGCTTCTATTCTCTTCTTGTCCAAACTATTTATCGTCCATGTTTCACTTCCATACATGGCTACACTCCATACAAATACTTTCAGAAACGACTTCCTGACACTTTAATCTATACTCGATGTTAACAAATCACTCTTCTTCAGAAACGCTTTCCTTGCCATTGCCAGTCTACATTTTATGTCCTCTCTACTTCGACCATCATCAGTTACTTTGCTCCCCAAATAGCAAAACTCATTTACTACTTTAAGTGTCTCATTTCCTAATCTAATTCCCTCAGCATTGCCCGACTTAATTCGACTACATTCCATTATCCTCGTTTTGCTTTTGTTGATGTTCATCTTATGTCCTCCCTTCAAGACACTGTCCATTCCGTTCAACTGCTCTTCCAAGTCCTTTACTGTCTCTGACAGAATTACAATGTCATCGGCGAACCGTAAAGTTTTTATTTCTTCTCCATGGATTTTAATACCTACTCAGAATTTTTCTTTTGTTTCCTTTATTGCTTGCTCAATATACAGATTGAATAACATCGGGGAGAGGCTACAACTCTGTCTCACTCCCTTCCCAACCACTGCTTCCCTTTCATGTCCCTCGACTCTTATAACTGCCATCTGGTTTCTGTACAAATTGTAAATAGCCTTTCGCTCCCTGTATTTTACCCCTGCCACCTTCAGAATTTGAAAGAGAGTATTCCAGTCAACATTGTCAAAAGCTTTCTCCAAGACTACAAATGCTAGAAACGTAGGTTTGCCTTTTCTTAATCTAGCTTCTAAGATACGTCGTAGGGTCAGTATTGTCTCACGTGTTCCCATATTTCTACGGAATCCAAACTGATCTTCCCCCAGGTCGACTTCTACCAGTTTTTACATTCGTCTGTAAAGAATTCGCGTTAGTATTTAGCAGCCGTGACTTATTAAACTGACAGTTCGGTAATGTTCACATCTGTCAACGCCTGCTTTCTTTGGGATTGTAATTATTATATTCTTCTTGAAGTCTGAAGGTATTTCGCCTGCCTCATACATTTTGCTCACCAGATGGTAGAGTTTTGTCAGGACTGGCTCTCCCAAGGCTGTCAGTAGTTCTAATGGAATGTTGTCTACTCCCGGGGCCTTGTTTCGACTTATGTTTCCTACTCATCCGCATTAACTAACATTTTCCAGATTGTGTATTGTGTGTTAAACCGGCAACCTAGAAAGGACGAAGAGGCTTCGTCCCGCTGTAGCCCTCACCGATTCACAACCCCCACAACAGGTCACAGCATCCCACTCACCCCACCGCTGCCCCACGCCGAACCCGATGTTACTATGCGGTTCGGGCCCCAGCGGACCCCTGCAGGAATGTCTCATACCAGACGAGTGTAACCAAATGGTTCAAATGGCTCTGAGCACTATGGGACTTAACATCTTAGGTCATCAGTCCCCTACAATTTAGAAATACTTAAACGTAACGAACCTATGGACATCACACACATCCGTCTCCGAGGAAGGATTCGAACCTGCGACCGTAGCAGTCACGCGGTTCCGGACCGTGTGTAACCCCAAATGTTTGCGTGATAGAGTAAATTATGGTGTACGCGTACGTGGAGACAAGGTTCGTGCAGCAATCGCCGACACAGTGTAACTGAGGCGGAATAAGGGGAACCAGCCCGCATTCGCCGAGGTAGGTGGAAAACTGCCTAAACCATCCACAGGCTGGTTGTCTCACCGGACCTCGACACTTATCCGCCGGGTGGATTCGTGCCGGGAACCGGCACGCTTTCCCGCTCGAGAAGCAGCGCGTTAGACCGCGCGGCTATACATTAATAGCTAGCTGCCATTCATTACACCAATTAGAAGTTCTCTCTAGATCATCTTGCATCAATCTACAGCCAGTTATCTTCGACACCTTCCTATACACCACAGCACATCAGTGGCAGCTCACCCTGTCTGCCAGGTCACCCCTGTCTCCGATGAACATTCGCTGTCGAGGATACCATACTAGGCTCTGTTACTCAAGAAGTTGGAAGATGTCCTGTTTGGGGCTGTATAAAAATGATTGAGAACCTGGCAGGGGACGCCACAAAGAATGTTATCCTGGCATGGGATACCACAAAGTTAACACTTGGTGTGACTATGTATAAAAATATTGACTGAGAATGTATGCAAAATCTAGTTTATTGACAACATTTATTTTCCCAAATACAAAGACTAACGTAATGTATGAAAAACACGTTATGATACAATATCGTAAACAACTTACAGTTGGTTTAAGACTACAGTGGACAAGGATCCTGGGTGGCAAAAGTGAGTCAAGTACTCTAGCCCTGAAAAAGTGAATAACGCAATTTGAATTAATCTGACGCTGAGCAGACTTTGACTGCTCAAATCTTCAGACGTTTATGTTGGTGCAGCTGAGAGCGAGTAGCTCTTGGGGTTTGTACTGCCTGACAAGGCTGGAGGAGCAGTACGTTACCACGCTTACTTCATGCAGCGACGCAGCTGGCGAAATATGTGAAACGATCGCGGCCAAGAAAGAAATGCAAAATCTCACGATCCAGCGATCCGACAGACGGATCGCAATTTACTCTCTACCAGAGCCCTGAAATCACGGTTGATTTCAGTGTGTGACACACCCGTTCGCTGGTTGTACGAAGGACCAATTTGGCCCACTAATACGACAGAGTGCACAAGGGTGCCATATGTCAAGACTGGTAAACCAAAAACGAATAAGTGTGCCCGCAGCAAACGAGTAGTCCGAGACTGCAGTCACACTGTCGGTACAGTAAGAACTTTTCACGACAGGCTCCCCAGTCAGGACAGGTCCCAGGCACCAACCACACATGCCAGAGCTTCGACCACCCGGTCCTTCCAGACCGAAGTCCAGAACCCAAATGCCTCGCTCCTCTCCAGATAAAGCAGTTCCGTTTTTTATCAAAGTGCACGAACGACACCGCTTTCACACTGTCTTTAGCCAATGAAAGGGCTTTACAGGCGCTAAATCTCCCCTCCTACACGACAGCACAGACTCATGTCGAACCAGCGCAAGTGTTAAGAAACCTGAGCCTCTGGAAAAAAAAAAGAAACCGCTAATTACTGGCTTCTTTAAGTTTTCACGGTGGGAGAAGATGTTTTCCTCCGAAGTCGCATCGCTTCCCACGTCAACAAGTGAACAGATACAATCTTGAAGATCTTTATCTAAATCGCCTGTGCCTTGGAGCATGTTATTTCTAGCTATGAGGTGTCATAAAGTTTCTATCTCTAAACGTTTCTCTGACGCCAGAGTTTCATATACGAGCAAGGCGGCCGATGGAAGTGGGTCACAGGCCTATTTGCAGTACCGGCGAACATGAAAACTTATGAATTTTTATAAGGCCTGACGTTGCACACAATGCCTGGTTTACGACCCCACTGTATTGATGCATCCCTTCAGTCCGTCGCCCCCAGCCCAGCCTTCAGGTGGCAACAGCATTGTCCTGCTGGAAACCCATCACCACAAGGGTTTCTCTGTCTGCCCTGTCTGGCTGTGGGCCTGTCCAGCAAGATTTACTGAGGAATGGGCTCGACGCCACTTGCTTTCAACTTCCAACATACCGTTTATGTGAACTAAGAACCATAAAAATACCTCCTGCTTTTAGCGCCCTACAAGGCTCCATCAACGCCTGCTCAGGCCGTTAACCTTCTAGAGCCTCGCTCAGGTTGTGTAACGTTGTAACAAAATGTTTATAAAAAATAGGGTGAGAGAGTAACTTGTCCTCTCTCAAAGTCTTTGAGCCAGTTACATATCTGGGAGTTTATTTCGTATGCACGTTAATAGTCTGCAATGAGGTATTGTGTCGGAAATCCAGAAATTTGGAATCAGCTTGTTGCCCTTCATCCATAGCTTGCAGTATGTCATGTGAGAAAAGAACAAGCTGGGTTTCGCACGAGTGATCCTTTCTACGTGAGCACGAGCTTTTCGGTCTCTAGGAAATTTATATTCGAACTCAGGAAATGCACTAGAATTCTGGAGCAAACCGATGTCATGGATATTGGCGTAATTTTGCGGGTCTCTTCTTTTACATTTCTTATTTAGAGGAATCGACTGCTCTTGGCATTTTGCGCCGGTCGAAAGATTCGCGATGAATGCAAACTAAATAAGGGGCCAGTGACGTAGAGTAATCTTTGTAAAACCGAATTGGTATTCCATCCGAACTTGGCGACTTATTTGTTTTCAATTCCTTCAACTCTTTCAGGTCTTTCAGATCTGTTCCTGTGATCTATTACTTCTTTCCTGTGCCTTTGCCTGTGACCTTATCTCTTCAAGTTTTTCTTCCTGTTCCCTATCCATCAACAGCGACAATTCTACAATACTGGCATTATCATTTTCTACTCTAATGCAAACAAAACGCGACATGGATACAATTCGCCCAGGAGAAGTTCACACAAAACAGGAATCTGCCATTGGTGCCCGACTTTGTTGTGAAATGCTTCTGTGTTTCCACTAGCAATATGCTGTGCTGTATTTTGATTCGATAATGAATTAGTCTGAACATGCTTTCCAATAAAGTTTCCGAAGTTTTATATGACGCTACTAATTTGTGATAAATGTTCGATAAAATTAATTTTACCCTTTGCGGAATCCTCGTTTTGAACTACCGTCATTCCTCTCACACCACCACCGGATCTAGTGTTGTTAACCGTAGTGCCTTTTTGTCACAAAAATGAAATAAAACACAAATATTTCTGTTATCCACAAAAAATTAGACTTTCAATCAGAGACTGTCCATGCAAAGATAAATTGTTCCATGTAATGAATAACTAAATAAAAATCCTGCGTTTAGGAAACAGAAATTCGTATGATGACCACTACAATGATCTCTCTCTACATAATTGATTTTCACGAAATTTCGAGCAAAAACCCCAAAAAAATTTCTAAAGTAGCACATATTATGAAGATACAAATAATAATACACGAAGAAAAATGTTCATAATTTTTCCACTTAATATTAGCAAGCAGAGAATGTTGTGTGCAATTTGTTGCACAAACTGGTGGTTGTAGCTTCACTATCGACACAATATTTTCGGCTGATTGCGAAAATCACAGAAAATTCCTAAAACGTATCGTCCTAGGAGCAAGCTTCGCGAAGTATAGCGGTTTTGTGTATTAAAACTGGTTTCTTATTCTTTACGTTTGTTGTGTCTGTATTGTACTGTTGCCTCTGAGTAATGCAAGTGTTATTCTATTTGGTGAAATGAGTCGACGAATCCATCTGAAACAGTGTAACCGTATTGTGGTTAACTGTTTCCATAAATAATTAGGAAACAAAAATCCGTGTACTAAGTAACTGTCCTGTGAAATTCTGTGTTGTGCAGTGCATGAGACGTGCTACAATGCCTGACGTCACACTACGAGACTTGCAATTCCAACACAGCAAAAATTTTATTTAAAACTACAAACTGAAAAAGTAACCATCCAGAATGCTTCTGTGAAAATTCCCTCTAAATTTATGCACACAACCTGACTAAATGAGATTTTGAACCTTAAATAACGTACATGCGAATATAATATTGCACTGTAAGAGCAAGAACCTCTGCGTAAGAAATGGTATCTGGACTGGACCTTACCTGAGCTGACTCTCAATATAATTTTGAAATGCTACATTTACCTGTCAAAGATATCATTGTGTCCCCACTGATATTAAACTGACGCCAACAAATTTTCGTGACATCTTGTGGTTATGAAAAACTCGGTACTGCTCGAAATTGACAATATTAAGATACAGACACAGCAAAGGAATTAAAGGAAAAGTTGCAAGCGGAATGCAACAAAAAGGAACGATGCTGTGCACGACATATTTTATGTTTTGTGCAACTGTGCTCCGCGGAGTCCAATGAGGCGACACACAATTAGAAAGTTAAAAACTATTCCAGTCCGTTGTGGCAGGGTGCTACAGTAACCAGTGTCGAATTATTTCAAAATAGAAATTGCTTGCGAAATTATTAATATTGATGACGTATTTCACCCTTTTGGGGCATCATCGGATTGAAAAAAACCCAGAAAAAACAGCTAATTAGAAAGAAATAGAGGAAGCGCCATGGTAGTGTCTTGTACGACTACGGAGGTTGTGAAATGAACAAAAAGTAATAGAAACTTACGTAAAAGTAGCTGGTTATGTGACCCATGCGTCATAAACCCATGTTGTTGTTGTTGTTGTGGTCTTCAGTCCTGAGACTGGTTTTATGCAGCTCTCCATGCTACTCTACTATCCAGTGCAAGCTTCTTCATCTCCCAGTACCTACTGCAGCCTACATCCTTCAGAATTTGCTTAGTGTATTCATCTCTTGGTCCCCCTCTACGATTTTTACCCTCCACGCTGCCCTCCAATACTAAATTGGTGATCCCTTGATGCCTCAGAATGTGTCCTACCAACCGATCCGTCCTTCTAGTCAAGTTGTACCACAAACTTCTCTTCTCCCCAATCCTATTTAGCACCTGCTAATTAGTTATGTGATCTACCCATCTAACCTTCAGCATTCTTCTGTAGCACCACATTTCGAAAGCTTCTATTCTCTTCTTGTCCAAACTATTTATCGTCCATGTTTCACTTCCATACATGGATACACTCCATACAAATACTTTCAGAAATGACTTCCTCACACAAATCTATACTCGATGTTAACAAATTTCTCTTCTTCAGAAACGCTTTCCTTGCCATTGCCAGTCTACATTTTATACCCTCTCTACTTCGACCATCATCAGTTATTTTGCTCCCCAAATAGCAAAACTCATTTACTACTTTAAGTGTCTCATTTCCTAATCTAATTCCCTCAGCGTCGCCCGATTTAATTCGACTACATTCCATTATCCTCGTTTTGCTTTTGTTGATGTTCATCTTATATCCTCCTTCAAGACACTGTCCATTCCGTTCAACTGCTCTTCCAAGTCCTTTGCAGTCTCTGACAGAATTACAATGTCATCGGCGAACCTTAAAGTTTTTAATTCTTCTCCATGGACTTTAATACCTACTCCGAATTTTTCTTTTGTTTCCTTCACTACTTGCCCAATAGACAGACTGAATAACATTGGGGAAAGGCTACAACCCTGTCTCACTCCCTTCCCAACCACTGCTTTCCTTTCGTGCGCGTCGACTATTACAACTACCATCTGGTTTCTGTACATATTGTAAATAGCCTTTCGCTCCCTGTATTTTACCCTTGCCACCTTCAGAATTTGAAAGAGAGTATTCCAGTCAACATTGTCAAAAGCTTTCTCTAAGTCTACAAATGCTAAAAATGTAGGTTTACCTTTCCTTAATCTAGCTTCTAAGACAAGTCGTAGGGTCAGTATTGTCTCACGTGTTCCAATATTTCCACGGAATCCAAACTGATCTTCCCCGAAGTTGGCTTCTACTAGTTCTTCCATTCGTCTGTAAATAATTCGTGTTAGTATTTTGCAGCTGTGGCTTATTAAACTGATAGTTCGGTAATTTTCACACCTGTCAACACCCGCTTTCTTTGGGATTGTAATTATTACATTCTTCTTGAAGTCTGACGGTATTTCGCCGGTCTCATACATCATGCTCAACAGATGGTAGAGTTTTGTCAGGACTGGCTCTCCCAAGGCTGTCAGTAGTTCTAGTGGAATGTTGTCTACTCCCGGGGCCTTGTTTCGACTCAGGTCTTTCAGTGCTCTCTCAAACTCTTCACGCAGTATCATATCTCCCATTTCATCTTCATCTACCTCCTCTTCCGTTTCCATAATATTGTCCTCAAGTACATCGCCCTAGTATAGACCCTCTATATACCCAGTTCTAAGCAAAGAAGGGGAAGCTTTCCCTTCTTTGCTTGGAACTGGGTTTCCATCTGAGCTCTTGATATTCATACAAGTGGTTCTCTTCTCTCCAAAGGTCTCTTTAATTTTCCTGTAGGCAGTATCTATCTTACTCCTAGTGAGATAAGCCTCTACATCCTTACGTTTGTCCTCTAGCCATGTCTGCTTAGCCATTTTGCACTTCCTGTCGATCTCATTTTTGAGACGTTTGTATTCCTTTTTGCCTGCTTCATTTACTGCGTTTTTATATTTTCTTCTTTCGTCAATTAAATTCAATATTTCTTCTGTTATCCAAGGATTTCTACTAGCCCTCGTCTTTTTACCTACTTGATCCTCTGCTGCGTTCACTATTTCATCCCTCAAAGCTACCCATTCATCTTCTACTGTATTTCTTTCCCCTATTCTCGTAAATTGTTCCCTTATGCTCCCCATGAAACTCTCTACAACCTCTGGTTCTTTCAGTTTATCCAGGTCCCATCTCCTTAAATTCCCACCTTTTTGCAGTTTCTTCAGTTTTAATCTACAGTTCATAACCAATAGATTGTGGTCAGAGTCCACATCTGCCCCTGGAAATGTCTTACAATTTAAAACCTGGTTCCTAAATCTCTGTCTTACCATTATATAATCTATCTGAAACCTGTCAGTATCTCCAGGCTTCTTCCATGTATACAGCCTTCTTTTATGATTCTTGAACCAAGTGTTAGCTATGATTAAGTTGTGCTCTGTGCAAAATTCTACCAGGCGGCTTTCTCTTTCATTTCTTAGTTCCAATCCATATTCACCTACTACGTTTCCTTCTCTCCCTTTTCCTACTACCGAATTCCAGTCACCCATCATTATTAAATTCTCGTCTCTCTTCACTATCTGAATAATTTCTTTGATTTCATCATACATTTCATCAATTTCTTCGTCATCTGCAGAGCTAGTTGGCGTATAAACTTGTACTACTTTAGTAGGCGTGGGTTTCGTGTCTATCTTGGCCACAATAATGCGTTCACTATGCTGTTTGTAGTAGCTTACCCGCACTCCTATTTTTTTATTCATTATTAAACCTACTCCTGCATTATCCCTATTTGATTTTGTATTTATAACCCTGTATTCACCTGACCAGAAGTCTTGTTCCTCCTGCCACCGAACTTCACTAATTCCCACTATATCTAACTTTAACCTATCCATTTCCCTTTTTAAATTTTCTAATCTACTTGCCCGATTAAGGGATCTGACATTCCATGCTCCGATTCGTAGAACACCAGTTTTCATTCTACTGACATAAAGCCATATAAAATGGAAAATGGACTCAGCAGTAACTGGATGTGTAATCCACACGTCACAACGTGGACCTAGATGAGAAAAAAGGAAACGGCCAGTATATCGTCAAGAAGGTTTAGGAAGGCAGCCGAAAAATTTCAGGGATTAGTGCACGTTACCTTGAGCACACAAGCTGACGCTGCCATAACAGTACGAAATGGCTTGCAAAAATAATCGCAGTGTGAACCGCTCACAGCACGGTGTCCGTTCGAAGTGCACACAAATAATGCTGTGACAGATCGAGGTGCTAACACTGCGTATAACGTGGCAAGAGGCGGCCACGTGGCACAATTTACAGAATACAAAAATGGTTCAAATGGCTCTGAGCACTATGGGACTCAACATCTGAGGTCATCAGTCCCCTAGAACTTAGAACTACTTAAACCTAAGGACATCACACACATCCATACCCGAGGCAGGATTCGAACCTGAGTGCGGTTCCAGACTGTAGCACCTAGAACCACTCGGCCGCTCCTGCCGGCTACAGAATATAAAAACTACGTAAAACTAATAGTTTTCTGAATGAAATCCGCCGCCATCTTGGTTGCCCGACAAGACAAACTCATATAAAAATTATTCCAGTCCATTGTTGCAGAGTGCTGCAGTTAGCAGTTTCGAATTGTTTCAGAATAAAATAACACATCCGGCAACTTTCACGTAAATTTCTATTGCTTTTACTTCATTTTACCTGCGTAGACATACAAGATAGGGCCATTCCCCTTCCTCTGTTTGTTTCCAATTAATTGATTTCTTGATTTTATAGACAATCTGATGATGTCCTAAAAGGGTGAAACGGATCACTGATATTAAATAACTTCGCAACCAAGACTGATTTTATTCTGAAACAGAAAATTAAACTTTTGTGAGGAGATGGTGGAAAAAACTCGATCTAATGAATGAAAAGAGACTAGCATTCCAGACTGTATTATGAACGTCGATCCTTAACGATTACAACCAACTTTACAGAAAATCACTTATGAAATGTATGGCCCTGCAATGAAGTTAGTTAATGAAATGGTAAAGGAGTGCTGAATCTGTAACTGTGAGTCGAGGCTATGTGAGCAGATAACCTTTTTGAGTGTTATCTCGACAGTCAGACTGACCCGACATAACAAAGAAGAAATCTTGCTGAATATTTGCTGTCTCATGTTCATGACACATTATGTGAGAACGAGTAATGGACAGACACTTCTCAAATCAATCTTTACAAAATCGTATGTCGAAAAAGCAACGTTCTTTTAGTTTGCATCTCTGTGTTCTTCTTGTTATTTCTAAGCCGTTCAGGAGCATGACCAAAACCCAGCTCTCTCGCTTCCTTCTCACTGAATGCTACACTAACAACCACCTTCCTGCTGACAACCAAAGGCCACACCGCTTGTAGTCTGAAGCTCTGTCAAGTAACATATCAACACTAGAAGACTTCTGTGTGAATAATGTCCGGTGTACAAATGTCAAGTATGACACACAGAACGAAGACAGAACTCACACCACTTTTATTGAATACCAAACACAAGTTAGCTACCTTACAGTTTAAACCAAGAAGTAAAATGCGACTGGTGAGGAAGTACTTGACTTTACATATAGTACATTCTGTGGTAGCTACCTAATTTGTACGGTCTTCACTGTGAGAGATCCCTCCTTTAATCGTTCCTCTACGACATAGTGCAGGGTTTCCGTATTTCTGGTGGAAAAGAGGCGCTCGGGGTGGGTAAATTTATGTGAGAGATTCAAAACAGAACATCAAGATGGCGTAATAAGAAACTTTCCCCTTATGAGTGAAGTGGACAGGTCGCCCCTGTTTAAACTGCCTCAAAAAATTGAGATGTAAACGAAATAAAACTTCAATAGATGAGACCGTATGTGACGTTATTTCAGTGCTTGCAAAACAGGGACAAAATTACAACGAACATGGCTATATGGGCCCTCTTATAAGTATGACATGGTATCCCTCTGGCTTGGATTCAGGCGAAAATGCCAGTGGAAATAATTTCGTAATGCTGTTGTATTCTCTCCTCAGGCAAAATACCCCACAACTGTTGCAGCTGCTCCACAGTACCACGGACACAGGCAGCTGTTGCCACACGTGTTCTGTCAATGACGTATCTGGGTATCCTGCTGGCTTCGTGAGTACCTCCATGTCAGGCAGGCAGATCGTGCAGACACGTACGTTCCATGCATGGACGAGAATTGTGCCGTTGAAAAATGCCGCCACAGTCCTGTCGCATGAAATGTCACACACGAGGATGCAGGGCGTCAGTACCGTGTCGTCGTACCGCCACCGTGACTCGAAGTCACACCCTATTACTTCCCACACCATAAAGCCGAGGGTAAGGCCGCTGCGTGTCCGGAAAACACTTGCAGAATGGTACCTCTCCTCAGGTCACCACCGTACTCGCCGACAGTTGTCATCCAGGGCAGTGCAGAACTACGAATCGTCGCGGACGTAGTGCGTCGCAACTCGTCACCAGTACCCGCTTCCCCGTCACGGCACCTCAGAAAACTCAGCCGTCTGTGTCGCGGAGTCGCTGGCAGCCAACACGTGTGGCGTCGGTTCCCAGGTCTGGCTGCCGCCAGTGGTGTGGGATGACAGAAGCGAGTCCGCTGCGGGGACGTGAGTGGGTTGTGGTGTGCTTGGTGCACATTACAGCGCTCCTCCCTCGTACCGATCAGTCGTGTTCTCCTGGAACCGTGACGATGACTGTGCAGTCCAACATGAGGCATCTGTTACATCCAAATGGCCCACGAATCTGGATGTTGCATGATTCGACCAGTCGGCCAAATCAGCCGCGACATATCGTAATGAAGGAAGACGCATACCTCGTGTAGAAACAGTACGCATGCAGCCACGTAACAAATTACAGTAGATAACCTTATCACAGTGTGAGCTGGTTATTGGTCGCTGAAATATGTACATAATTCAGGAAACGGCTGCTCCCTTTACGTTTCATCTTCAATGATCTCTCCATGCGCTTGTTATGAGAGTTCAGTAGGGGATACTGTGTGGGTAACTACATTATACGTCGTAGCGGTAATGTGTAAAACGTTTTACCACCCCAACTTTGTGCGTGTATAAACATTTGAACGAAATTCTGCTGCATATAGCTGGGAGTATCTTGATGGATGCCGCAGACGCACAGCTACAGTCGCTCGTTGAATCGACAACCAACGGCGCGCGCGGCGCTCAAACACACACACACACACACACACACACACACACACACACACACACACACACACACACACACACAGTAAAGCCGACAAAGGGAGTTAAAACTCTAGTTTCTGCAGTCCACAAAGAAATGAAAGTCTTACCGCCCAACACGGAGCATGTGACAGCACCTCGTGAGTCGCGCTACAAATCCCAAGCTTTCTCGCCGATTTGCTGCCACTTTCTACTTGTGCCACCTCTTTTCTCTTCACCACATTCTGTCTACAATACGGAATGGTTTCCAGTACGTGGAGGGGGAGGGGGAATTTGTAGCCTAGCTTCTGTCACAGAACTCGCATGAGGCGTTTTGGTACGCAAATCTCAAACACAAAGTGTCCGCAGTTTATCAGTAAGTTCGCAGAGATTTTTCTATTTTCATAGCAAGTCCTGGTTTCACTGTAATGCAGTGCCGTCTTCTAAAACTTTTACCTCCGTTTGGAAACTTAAAGTAAAATGTCTTTCATTTCCTCAATATCTAGATGCGCAAATCAACTCTAAATAATACTTTACGCTAATCACATTGCTTTAAATGTTGCGTACTTTTAAAGGTAAGCGTTAATGTCTCGTGAGGCGTTCGCGATATGGTATGAGTATTAGCCGATTTTTTTAAGTCTACCTGTTATACTCCGCAAAGCACTGAACACTGCATAACGATGCACTGGCATCACCGATTCTGTGCCCTATTGCTTTCGCGTACTGATCGAGGGAAAAGTGACTACCATTACGTCTCTGTATGCGGTCAAATCACATTTGTCTTACTGTCACGATTTCTGTGCAACATATTATAATGCAGGATTTTTGTGTACATTTGTGTCTAATTAAGATTTTGTCTGTGGAAGTATCTTATTGTTCTGTTCTGTCATTTTATTATATGGAGTTTCTTCTACGTTGATACATAACTGGTAACAAACTGTAAAAAGTTGTCCTGGATATTGTCTGTTTTCGTGTAACATTTTTATGATTGTAAGCAATCTATGATGCAAAAACTGTACTCTGTATTTTACGAAATTCACCGGCCCAGTTAGGCATATTAGTAACACCTGTATAATATGTATTAAAACGAGAGTGTCACTTCCTTAAAAACAAGACAGTTTGAACTGCCATGCCAGAATGGGTACGCAAACATTAGGAGTCAAGGCTTAATTCTATGACTTACCTTGAGAAACAAGGAAAACAGACTTTCGTGGTGTTTTGTGAAACTGTGACGACTTGAAGTTTGTGGAGACATAAATTAGTGTGCCTCCTATTACGCAAATGGCGGACTATTTCGTCGATGAAAGAGACGAGCTTTTGAAAACCACAGTTGCGGACTAGGACTGTACGTGAAGAAGACTAATTTATTAAGTTCCAGATTAATATAAACTTTAATTTTGTTCTATAAATTAGTTAAACATCCCTTCTGAACCGTTTTAATTTGATTTCATGTCGTTTATTTGGTTTTTCCTCTTTGATTACAAGAGAAAGTCTGTCCCCATTTGAGGACGCTGGAATTCGGTATAAAGAATTTTAGTATTTATAAAACATTGAACATTTCATGGGTTCCAATATTTCATTCAATTATAATTTTCAATGTTACTGAAAATATTGACATATCAATATTGAAAAAGCTCTTGCAAGAGATTTGCAATCGAAATGATTTACTCACAGAAACCTTACCTTTAAAGGAAAATATTATTTACATTTCGGTATGGAATATGTCAAAACATACAGCACATAGCCCTCGCATTTTGCGTTATGTGCGCGTTTTGGCTGTGCAATGTTTTATTTCGCATCTCCTTTGTGTACCTTGTTTACATATAAGGTGTACCTTTTCTGAGTGTATTATACATGGCAATAAATTCATTTGAATGCCAACAATGTTCAAATATGTGACAGCAATCTGTCTTCTCCACTCTTTCATGGCTATATAATTCTGACTGTCTTCTGCATTTTTTCTTGGTTATAGAATGTTCACCTGTGTGAGGTGGTTATAAAGACGTTGTGCTCTGGTAAACAAGCATCTTTACTGTTTCTAAACTCTCATCTTTTTCATTTGCATAGACATATGGCAACACCTGTATTATCACCAACAAGAGATGTCTCCATCTCTTCATCACCAATCCCTTCTTCATCGACTGCGTCATCAGCATCGGGTGTTAGTGCTAGTACATCAGTATTAATTTCTTCACTCATAAGGTGTTAAGCTGCATACGCTAAAATCATAAAAGCATGATAGCTTATTTATTTACTTTCCTTTCCGCTATCCATAAATACGGTTTAACGAGCCATGAAATTTTAAAATCTAGTCCCAGCGTCCTCATTTGAGGGTACTGTTTAGAGACAGCCGTTTTGAATAGAAAAGAAACTAAACATAAAAAATGTGCATCCATTATGGAAGTCAGTTTCGTATTATACATATATAACTAATTAATGGACTTGAAAATTTATGTTAAAGAGGGGCATTAACATTAAATAAATACTGCACACTGGACAGAAACTAACTTTAACAGACACTCCTGATGAACTGGAGTAATTGTTCGGACTACGTTCTGTTCATACATTACTAGCTAAGTCCCAGCTGCTTCGCTTGCGTTGACTGTGTTGTGAGCACAGACTTCCTTTTGTTTTTTTTTTTTTTTATTTAATCGAATTTTTATGTTCTTCACAAACTGTAACAACTTCTAAGCATTTCACGCTAACTAACCGCACAGAACCATGAGGTTTTCCGAATGTATTTCCGACAAAAAAGCGATTCTGGTAGCAGGAGACCGAGGTTTTCTGTTAATTATCCTTTTTGCGATCCCGAGACAACGGCCTTGCCGCAGTGGTAACACCGGTTCCCGTCAGATCACAGATGTTAAGCGCTGTCGGGCTGGGCTAGCACTTGTATGGGTGACGGTCCGGTCTGCGGAGCGCTGTTGGCAAGCGGGGTGCACTCAGCCCTTGTGAGACAAATTGAGGAGCTACTTGACTGAGAAGTAGCGGCTCCGGTCTCGGAAACTGACATACTGCCGGGAGAGCGGTGTGATGAAAACATGCCCCTGCATATCTGCTTCCAGTGACGCCTGTGGCCTGAGGATGACAAGGCGGTCGGTCGGTCCCGTTGGGCCTTCATGGCTTGCTCTGGTGGAGTTTAGTTTTTTTGCGATCCTATGGTGACATAGGATGTTTCATCCCATAATACACCTTATTTTATATCTAACCGAGAAGTGAAATACCAGTTTTCATAAATTAAGTTTAAAAATTTTTCAATGTAACGAAATATTTTCTTCATAATTTTGACCCCCTATTTCACCCCCTTGGGTGTGAATTCCAAGAAGTGTAAAACAGGTATTTTTTAATTTTTGACAGAGAAGTCTATTTTCCATACATTTAGCTTTGAAAATACTTTCATATTGAAATAATTTCATAAAACTTTTTTTCCCCTATTTCACTCTCTTATGGTCTCGAATTTCCGAAAACAGTGAAACATGTATTTTTTAAATTTCCAATCCTGCAGTGAAATACTAGTTCTCATAGATGTACCTTTAAAATACTTTAGTAGTTCCTTAAGAGCGACTTACTTTCAAGGAAACTTTCACCCTCTATTTTACCCTATTATAGACTGAATTTACAGATACGCTGGAGTGTGAATTCTTTTATGTCTGACTGAGAAATCACAAACAGATTTTCGTAGTTCTAGCTTCAAAACTGTCTTAATAGTGACTTGTTTTCAAGAAGCCTTTCATCTCCTATCTCACCCTTTTAGGAGTGAAATTCCGAACGTTCTTTTCCTAAAAGATATCTATAGTGTAAGATCATCACTCTCTCCAAATTTTGAGTTTCTGTCCTCAGAAGTTTGGATTGGGCAATGATGAGCCAGCGAATCAGTCTGGTCCTCTTCCACCCCCTTGGGGTTTGTATTTCAAAACACCGTTAAACACGTATTTTCTCATTTCTAACTGTGAAAACAAATACCAATTTTAAAAGATTTAGTTTTAAAAATGCTTCTAAAATATTTCACTCCTTATTTCTCTCTGAGGGGATGAACTTCCAACAGCAGTAAAATCTGTACTTTTTGTTTCTAACAGAGAATCCAAATACAAAATTTCGTAGATAGAGCTTTAAAAATGCTTGCATAACGAAATACTTCCATAAAAATTTTGATGGGATTGACTTTACAGAAAACTGTGAGAGACATGGTTTTTTTTATGTCTACATCAGAAGCCAAATTGGAATTTTCATAGTTTTATCTTTAAAAATGCTTTTCATGAAATATTTCTACCCCTGTATCACATCTTCAAGAATTCAATTTCCAAAAATACTAAATTTCATAGGCGTAGCTTTAAAAATACTTTAGTACTTCTTTAATAATGATGTACTTCCAAAAAAAAGATTCACTCACCATTTCATTCCTATAGAGGTTAAATATCCAAAAATGCGTGAAAGAGGTTTTTTTTTATTCTGACCGAGAAACAAAATAGCAATTTTCGTAGACCTATCTTCAAAACTGCCCTAATAGTAACTTTCATCTCCTATTCCAAACCCTTAGGGGTTTCCGTCCATAGCGGTTTGGCCTGGGCGGTGACGAGACAGTCAGCCAAGAGGTGGCAGTTATGTATAAAGATCAGTGTACCGTTCCACTGCTGGTAGCGACCACGATCATAAACGAGATGTAGCACCACCGTGCTCTGACTTTGGTTAAAGTGTTTCAGTTTTAGTCCTTTCTTGATATTGCGTAATATGTCATGAACTCTTGTAGCACTGGTAAGCTACCACACGAGATACCGCAGTGGTTGGCACACTGGGTTCATATTCTGGAGGACTACAGTATGAAACCGCCTACGGCCATCCTGCTTTAGGTTTCCCGTAATGTCCCTACGTCGCTCATGGCAAATGCAAATGTGGTTCCTTTGAAAGAGACTGCCTGACTTCCTTCCACATTCTTCCTTAATCAGGATTTGTGATCCTTTTAAAACAATCCCGAAGTCAACGGGACGTTAAAGATCAACCTCTTCCCTTCCTTTGCTTCGGTACGTTCTTCTCACTCGTCCTACTAATAACTAACTTTCTGTGTCGTATGGTGTCTACGTCCGAGTTTCTGTAACTGTGTTTTCATAGATACTGTTCGTGATACTCGCAGTAACCAGTACAAGACAGTCACACAATTCCCACTTACATCGACTGGACATATAGAAGCTATCGGTATCTACTCAGGTACACGTCAAATGTCGAGCATGTCATTGACTCTGTTCCGTGCATACATAAACAGTGAAACGTCCCCTTTTTGAACAATTTTACAGGACTGTGCTTAAACTGACACACAATATTTTTAGCGCAACGCAATCTGACTTTCAAAAATCCATACAAAAGAATGGCCCTGACTAACATTAACCTATACGTTTCACAAATCACTTACCTCACAAAAATCTTGGTTACTCGAGCTACTGCAATAAAGCGAGCGCCACTACTGCCAGCTAAATAAAAGATTCAAACTACTGAAGGTACTAACTACTGATAGGCTTAGTTAGTAAATGAAAGATTTTAATAGAGAACAAACAATGTATTTACCTTAATAGTCATAATATATATAGCAGTTCATGACAAATTTCAAAACTCCGCCATCTCTCTCCCCGCATCCATCACTGCTGGCGGCTCACCTCCAACTACGCAACGCTACGCGCTGTTCACAGCCAGCTGCCTAACACTACAATGGCGAGTATTACAACAATGCAAAACAGCCACAGACTGCACACAGCACAGCCAGTGATTTTCATACAGAGGTGGCGTTACCAATAAAAAAACCTAAACAGCCTACTTACATAGCCCCCATGCTACCCACAAAAAATTTTACAAATTTTTTTGGGCACTGGCCAATACATATTTGTTAAAATTTTTCATAATCGTAATTACAATAACAAAGAAATTAAATGCACACACTTATTGATACAATGTTGGTCAAAAGCTAAAATTTTCTCACAGTCCATAAAGATAGTCCTGATCATTCATCATAATAGTAATTACAGTTTTTTTTCACAAAGTCTCATTAGTAAACGAAATTGCACACAGAAGTAGTGGATTTCCATGCAGTCTTGAAGAAGTAGTGTTGCCCTTCCAACGGAAAGACAGTGCTGACTCTTGACATGCTGACAGGTAATGGGCCACAACAGAGCAAACCCACAGCGGAGTCAATCGAAGTTTTGCAGAATATCGTTTGGTAGGTCATCACAGAGCAGACCCACTGCAGTCCTGGTAGAGATTACGGTACTGGTGGGCCACCAGAGGTGCAGACCCACTGTAGTCCTTGTAGAAATAATGGTACTGGTGAGTCAGCAAAGACGCAGACCCACTGTAGTCCTTGTATAGACGGCCAGCAGCCATCTGTTGCGACTGTGCAGGTGCACAATCACCATCAAAGAGTCTTGTGGAGAATATAGCAAGTCCATAAACCACCACTTGTGCACTCACAATTTTTTTGGAATGTCCTTAGAACCAGCAATGCTGTTATCCAGTCCCTTGCTGAATTATTAACACACGTGCAAACACTAACAGTCCCTACTTCTCACATATTGTCCATATACTATGACCAACAGAAACGTGTGCAGTGAAATGTAACTTACAAGTTAATAATAAGATGAACTGGTGTCAATTACAATTTTATAACATGAGAATACAATTACAAAGGTACAAAATACATCATTAAAGAACATAACAATACAGATAACATTTGCAGTAAAACAGGTGTTACAAAAGAATAGAAATAGACATATACGTCAGTGTTACAGGAATTATGACATGAGTACATACATAAAAGATCAGAATAATTATTGAAACATCGACTTCACACATGAGCATTAAAACAAAACAGAATAAATAATGTCTAAGCATCTTTACAAAGTAAATAACATATTATCAATGCAAATTATATTTGAAGATAACAGTATTCCTCATCATAGTGAATGTAACTTAGTATTAGAAGAGAAAAAAGTTCTATGAAACAGTACACAGAGACAGGAAGAAAACAAATACACAAGGGTGCACAAACACATAGGGGGATAACACAATGGAAAGGACAGGGTTCGTTTTCAGTGTAACTTTTGGTACTGCAGTATTTTGCGAACAAAACCTTTTTTGTTCTTGGAGATCTCCCTTCGTTCATCATTATTCCCAAAAAGTCCTATCTGTACCTCTTTTCTGTATTCTAACCATATTTCTTTCAAAATAAATATGGCTCATTGTACAATACTCATTTAGGCCCAAATCGTTTTTATATAACTTCCAAAGCATTCTTTCCTTATTCTCCATAGTTAGGTTCTTGTATAGTCTACCCCCTCTTAAGCTAACTTAAATCTACTGAGTTCAGATGCTAAACTAAGGGACGAGGCAATGCAGCAGCACAAAAGAATTAACACAAACATCAATGACAAAAAAAATGGAAAATTGCAAAGCAGGCTACAGGAAATCTAAATTACCAAGCAATGCAACGTTACAACTAATATGAGACAATGTGCAGCAACAAGAAAAATAAATCAGTAGTAAAACTAGCTTAACAGAGTAATACAAAGTTAAATTCAGTAACACTATGCCTGGCAATCAGCAGAAGCAAAGGTAATAAATTATATCTAAACATGACATAGCTCAAGCAGAAAAAAAATATTACACTAAAAATGGCCATGTCTAATACCTATGTCACATCTTAACACTAGAGTGATGCATCACGAGAACTTACACTAGCAGATAAGTTACCAAATCGTAAAGAAATTATTTATGCAATTCCTGTGAAGGGAAATGTCTATTTGTGCTCCCTCATTTTTTTTTGAAATATATCACAAAACTATTATTTACTGGATCTGTAGACAGAAAATATTTATATTAGTACATCTATAAAATTTTATTTGAACCAATGCTACAGTGCAGCTAGAAACTAGATATCAAATGAAATAAGCAACTATGTACAAAGTAAAGCATAAAAATATTATTCAGTAGTCATGAGGCATTTCATAAGTTAGTAGAAAAATCTCTCAACTAGAGAGACAGTAGTCATAATCAGGTGTATAGACATAAAAATATTTCTTGTCATTTCATTAGGCATCTCAGTAAATATCATAAATTAAGAGCTCCACAGTGTAATCATATGTTTTCAAGTTCGACCATGTCGTTTTTGCGATGCTTTCTACAAAGGAATGTCAGAAGCGAGGTTAATGGCCTCCTTTTTTTTTTCTCCATCAAATGGCTTTTTCTCCGGGCGGCTGGCACACCTGGCCGCTCGCAACGCATTACGTCACGGTCACTTACCTTTATTACTGAAATATTTACGACAGCAGTTTCCGCTACAGTGGCAGTCTCATATAAAAAATATTCACAGGTTGAGAATTTGGTTACAAATGTGTATATACAAAATCCTATGAATATAACAGTGTTCAAAACGTTTTCGTCGGCATTGTGATACATTCATGCATTTACACACATTTCATAACTCTTAAAGTACGATTCTTGGTTTCCAACATACTTCTTATTCCTCATATACGGTAGCATCATCTTATTGATCATAAACATACCTCAACAGCATAGTACACATCGTCGTCATAATAATATCATAACATCTCAGTCAATTCTCAAAATCGTCGTAGCTTCCTCCAATAATTTCAAAACCTAAAAAAAATTCTCTGCTCATTTCAATAGTGTCATCTACCTCAAACATACCTTAAAAATCATGATCTCATACCAAATATATCATTCAAAGCTCTCATAGTATCACAATGGTTCTGAAAAAATATGAACAGTTCACAAAGTACAAACAACATACAATTTCGTAAGTGTGAAGTTATCCAACGGTGTAATTACGTAAACATCTGTCACTGATGTAGTAAAAAAAATGTTTATCTCTCAGTTCAATAATCAGATAGCTGTGTAATTCTGTGTTAGAGAAATATGGTACTGATGTGTAAAGTTGTATAAGCAAATACCATATTAGCTAGGGCTCCTTGTGCTTGCCACACACATGGTACACAAAGTAAGCGTGTACCCCCCTGAGGATTAATGTAATTAAACCCTCAGGTGTTACAAATTACAGCAATGGAAGGAAATGTATCACGGAAAACTTTCTTTGTAATTCAAAAATCTTTAAAAATAAGTGTTTTAAGTATAAGATTAATCACTCAAATGCATGTACTGTAGCGCTAAACTGTGCGTCTTGTCGCAACATAATCTCTGTGGAAGTGTCGTAGTTATCGTCCTCCGAAAGCGAAGTTCTGCAGAAGTCAATGTACTTACCTCATGATACACCAAATTTCAAGTAAACCAAAATGTTGCATTAAAATCTCATTAGCAGTACCAGTATGTGTCCTAAGTATGTAAGCCTGATAGTCGTTATGTAATAGTGCAACTAACAAGCAAGAATGTACAAATACAACACTGTGTAGTCTGTTCACTATAACAATACATTCGTAATTTCTGTTTAAAAATGTTCCCTAGGTTCTAGGCTGGATATTTAACTTCAAACATTGTTGCATGTTAACAGTTTCTTAAGTCTGACAAAGCATACTAGAAATGTGAAGTGAAAAGTTTTATGGCAAAGACAAAGTTAAAAAGCAGATTATCTTTCAATAAACGGTTTGACATGTGAAATGTGGTGTAAACCTTTACTCTTCCTAGTACGCAGAGTTTCAACTTCAACGCAATTATCATGTGGTATACGTCGGATTCTGTAAGGTCCATTGTAAACTAGAAAGAATTTGTGACTCAAGTGTTTCTTCTTATGTGACAATGAATGAGCTTTAATGAGAACTTTCTGACCAATATATAATTTCTTTGCATTTGCTTTACCGTGTGGTTTTCTCCTTTTGTCTGCTGCAGTTTTTATATTTTTAATAGCCAAATCAATTATCTCTTTGTGTCGAAGTTTACGTGTATTCGGGAAAGGTACAAGTTCTCTGATTCTGTTCGGTGGTTTTTCATTCTTCAGTACAAGAGTAGGTGGTAAAGCAGTGGAGTCAGGAGGCATTTCATTCAGCACGTTTTGAAATAAGTGTAAATATCTGTCCCAATGCTGATGCTTTCTGTGACAATAAAGTCTACAAAGCTTATTGATTTCTTTCATAATCCGTTCGGAGGGGTTACAATGTGGTGAGTACAATGAAATAAAAACAGGTTTGATTTTATGGTTGCGAAGCATGCGTGACCAAACAGCAGATCTGAATTGCGGTCCGTTATCTGAAATGACTTTACTAACGTGTCCAACTTCACGTAAGAAATTTTTAACAAAGGCATTGGATACAGACCGTCCAGTGGCTTTACGTAACGGTATGAAAGAAACAAATTTTGAAGTAAGTTCAACAGCGACTAGAACGTACGAAAATCCATTAGATGTTCTGACAAGCGGTCCCAAGAGATCAGCAGCAGCAAATTCTTTTAATTTAGAAGGAATGATAGGAAACAGCGGAGCACGATGGGCGATAGTAGATGGTTTCGCCTTTTGACAAAGTTTACAAATAGACAAGACTCTTCGAATTCTCTTTTCCATATTGTTAAAATAACAAGTCGTTCGAAGAATATGATAACATTTTCGTGGGCCAAAATGTGCATAGCTGAAATGAATGTACCAAATGAGCTTATTAACAAAATCGTCAGGAATGCAAAGTACCCATAGCTTGTCATCAACAGTGCAGCGTTTGAACAGTATATTGTTTCTAACCAGATAATAATGCCGAATCTGAGTGTGTGTCTTTTCATGCCATTTGCTCTTGATGTCTTTCCAAATCGGATCTTTATCTTGTTCATGAGCAATGTCCTTTAAAGATGTGGTGATGAAGTTTTCAAAGGCGACTTTCTGAATGTAAAGAATACTGAAATTTTTCTCGAGGTTGCCTTCTGTGTTACTTTTCTCAAGCCCAGCCGGTGCGCGTGACAGTGCGTCCGCAACAATGTTCTCCTTGCCGGGAATGTAGACTATTGTGAAGCGGAATTCTTGCAGAAACAATGCCCAACGTTTTAACCTGTCATGATTTAATTTTGAAGACATAAGAAAATGTAATGCACGATGATCACTGTATACTTTTGCGTGCTTACCAGAAAGAAAGAAACGGAATTTGTTAAATGCCCAAACGATAGCTAAAGCTTCTAATTCAGTAACAGAATAATTTTTTTCAGATTTTGTTAGCACTCGGCTAGCAAAAGCAATGGTTTTCTGAACGGTAGTGTCATTTTCTATGGCTTCTTGAAATAAATGGGCACCAAGTCCGACTTTAGAAGAATCCGTGCTAAGGCAGAAATCTTGTGACAGATCTGGATGAGCTAGTATTGGCGCGTTAAGTAGCGATTCTTTCAAAGAATTGAATTCCAACTGTGCTTGTTCGTCCCAGTTCCAAATAGTGTTTTTTCCAGTGAGAGAACAAAGTTTTGGTGTAACAAGAATTTGCATATTCAGAAAACGACGGTAAAATTTACGAGACCCAGAAAACTGCGGACTTGTTTTTTTGTGGATGGAACTGGAATGGCTCTGATTGCTTCTAACTTTTCAGGATCCGGCTCAATGCCTTCAGAAGAAATAATATGTCCCATAAACCTCACCTTTGACCTCCAGAATTCAGACTTTTCCAAGTTAACTGTAATTCCAGATTCTGCAAAAATACGTAACAAACTGTTGAGGATGTGATTATGTTGTTCCCATGAGGCTTCTGCTATTAGAATATCGTCCACATATAAGGTGATGTGACGTTTTAAGAACTCAGGTAATATGGAATTTAGCCCGCGAATGAATGCTGCCGAAGAAATGTTCAAACCAAAAGGAAGTTTCCGAAACTGATAACAAACGCCGAAACAAAGGAAAGCTGTGTATTTTCTACATTCTGGATGTAGTTCGATCTGATAAAAGCTGGATCTGAGATCAATAGAAGACAACACGTTTACACCATTAAAATTTTGAAGAAGTTCTTCCAACGTTTGCGGCCTGTCTGTTTCAGGAATGATGATAGTATTGATTTGTCTCGAATCTAAGACAAGCCTGATCGATCCATTTTTCTTCTCAACAACATGTAATGGATTGTTGTATGAGCTTACTGCAGGCTCAATAACGCCCTCGTCAAGCATAGATTGTATTTCTGTTCTAACACGGTCTCTATAATGCGCTGGAATTACGTATGGTCTAACACAAAATTTAGTATGCTCACGAACACGAAATTGGTATTGAAATCCCTTGATTGTTCCTGTTTTGTGAGTAAAAACTGTGGAATGTGCTTGTAAAATCTCAAAAAGGTCTTGCCTATCATTGTCATTACAATTTTCAATTGTTTGAATTTTATTCTGAATTAACTCATTAGTATCAAATGCGCCGTCGATATCACCCCTGTCAGTACTTGCAGAGTGATTGTTAGTGTCAAGTTCCGTCGAAAATTCAGAACTGTTGTCTAACAGGAGGTAAAGCCGATTAATTTCTTCGTCATGGTTTGAGAGCCAATCTTCAAAATTAAAAGCTACTGACTTACCTTCTTTTTCTAAATTTATTTCAGCATCGTGAAAGCTTAAGATTGCTTTGTATTCATTCAAAAAGTCTACTCCCAGTATAATTTCCGTCGACAATAATGGAACAATAAGAAAGTTCATAAAAAAGCTGTGGCTTTGACAAAAGAATTCTAAGTAGGTTTGTTGGCGTACATATACACTTTTTCCAAAGATTGCACCTTGTAATTTAATCTTACGTAACGGAAGTGTGGGGCAATCGTTCGATTTGTTGCATTTGCTAAAGGCTGTTTCACTAATTACTGAAATGGGACTGCCAGAGTCAAGTACTGCCGTAAATTTTACGTCATTTACTGTAATGTGAATCACAGGATGTGCAATGTTGTTATGTTTTACTTCGTGTTCTTGGAGTAAGATGTCCCTAATGTCTTCCATTTTTACGTAATTACTAGCTACGGCAGCTGCGTCGTCTGTTTCATAAGTACGTTTTGTGGCTGCCAGCGGTGTGAGTCATTGCCTATTGTCTCTTTGTTGGCGCGCGTCGCTATTGGGATTTGGAGACCTAACTTCTACAAATTCACCGTGATGAGAGGGCCCTGCCCTGTTTAAATCCCGCCAGTTCTGATGCAATTCAGGTCTGTCGTTACGATCATATCGCCTGTCGTCATGTCGGTAGATTCCATAGTTTCTTTCTTGTCGGTCACGTGGTGGAGAACTTCTCCCTGAATCGTAACTGCGTGCTGGTCCGTTGCGTCTAAAGTTATTCTGTCTCCCTTGATAATATTTATTTTGGTTCCCATATTGTCTGTTTCTCTGATTGTCTCTGTGATAGTCATTGCCACGAAGAGGTGATCTTTCCCTGTAGTTATTACTACTCTGCCAACGGTTGTCATACGGGTGGTGTCTGTTTTGGTCACGATTTGCGTTGTGAGAATAGCCTTGTCGTGTCCAGTTATTACTTCTTTCATCGCGGAATTGCGACGGATGTGACCTGTAATCGTTGTGTTCCTGGTTTCGCGTTCCGTGATTGTCAGTGTCCATTTCCAGTTCTTGTAAGAGTCCCTGAAATGCTTCAATGTCGTCTTTGCAACGTCCTGCCAAAATAATATGTCGTAAATGTTCAGGCAGTTTGATTAAGCAAATGCGGATGAGTTCTGAGGGGCTGTATGGGTTTGAAAGATACTGATTCTTATGCAACATGTCTTCAAAATATTTCATAAGACTGGAAAATTCAGATTGTTCAAAACGTTTCATCATTATGATGCTATGTTTTACTTGGTCTTGTGTGGCTTGAGACCATTATGCTGAGAGGAAGGCATGATAAAATTCTCCTTCACTGTGACAATCGTGAATGACCGATCGCATTCTTACAGCTGGTTCATTCTCCAAGTAGCCACACATAAATTCTAATCTGTGCTGCAATGACCAGTTGGGAGGAAAACAATGAGAGAATTGATGGAGCCACGCTTGTGGATGAATGTCGTTGCCAGAATTCTTAAACGTTTTGAATTTACGTGTAGTAATGAACAGCTTATAGTCAAAATCATCGTGTCGGCGAGTCGCATGTCGGTCATTGTTACGTCGTGTCGACGGTTCAATCTCAAAATTCGGTGCACATTGCCAATTTCTTTCATAATTTCGGAAATGCGCTGTGTTATTATTTTGTGGCTGTTCCGTATTTCTATGTCCCTCTTCCCGTATTGGGGCGCGAGTGTCCTCTGAAATACGTAATTCTTGTACTACTTGTGCCAACTGATCTTGCACTTCCCGGATTTCTCTTTTGTACTGTGTATTGATTTGATTTTGATTTTGTTTGAATTTTCTAATTTTTTCATACTCTTCAGTGTCAGTGAAGGCTACAGGTGTTGTGTCATTCAGATCATCATCTACCTTTGTAGATAAGTTAGTGAACTGATCTGATAGTTCGGCTACTTTATCCGATAGTGTACTTATTTCCTCAGTGTGTTTTTCTGAACCAAGTTTCAGAGTATCTACTGTGTCCTTTAAGTTTACCTGTGTTTTTGCAAGTTGTGTAACCGAATCGGTAGATGCAACTGAGTCAATTTTAGCCGACAAGGTCTCATGATTTTCATGAACGATGGTTTGCAGTTCTTTTATGGCTGCTTCGTGATTCTGTAATGCATTTTCATGCCGCGAAAAAATAGGTTGAAAATGCTCACAAATTTGTGTTTTTACGTCATTGCAGACTTTTTGACATTTCGATTCAATGTTATGTAACTCAGTAGTTAAATCTTCACGTGTTTGTTCAAGCGTAGTGTCTAACTTTTGAAGATTTTGTTCCATTGCGTCTAACTGTTGCTGTGTTTGTCTCTGGTGTTGTTCCATTGTGTCTAACTTTTGAAGATTTTGTTCCATTGTGTCTAACTTTTTAAGATTTTGTTCCACTGTGTCTAACTTTTTAAGATTTTGTTCCACTGTGTCTAACTTTTTAAGATTTTGTTCCACTGTGTCTAACTTTCGAAGATTTTGTTCCATTGTGTCTAACTTTTGAAGCTTTTGTTGTATTTGTCCCATTTGTTGTATTAATTGTAATAAAAATGCACTGGTGTCTGGAACATGTTCCTCAGTGCTTTTCGGCAGTGAATTTGCACCGGAAACATTCACATTTTCACAAGCAGAAAATGTGTCTTGACTCATTTGAAAAAACGGTGAGGACGCAAAACCTGAATCTACAGTATTTGCAAAATTGTGTCCTGTCATTTCGGATTCCTGAGGCGAGCTATTGCCGACCGATCGATCGATAATGCTTCCCTCTTCACTACTTGTTTCATTATCTACGCCATTATTTGACGCCTGCTCCATTTCCCTATGCACAGTTACCAAATTACTACTTTGAACGTCTGTTAATTCATTACAACAAGCTACGCTCGTCGTCACTATTATTTCTCAGTTTACTTTGGAGCCTAGTGTTACGTTTTTCACACGCCATTATTGTCACAATATTTCACACGATAACACAGAAAAGCACAATTTGAAGAGCAAAAATAAGAGAACACATTAACATAGCACTGAAAATAATATCTAGTTAATTGCAGCTGCGAAATACTTGGTGCAAATCTACATGCATGCCACAACTGTTTTACTGTACAACAATGAAAAACTACAACTACAAAGGAAATTCTCTCTATAATTACACGCTAGCAATAAACAATAGCTACACTAATTACACAAACTACAAGAAAAAATCAGAAGATTCCAGGTTCGAATCCTGGCAGGGTCGCCATATGAAACGTCCCCTTTTTGAACAATTTTACAGGACTGTGCTTAAACTGACACACAATATTTTTAGCGCAACACAATCTGACTTTCAAAAATCCATACAAAAGAATGGCCCTGACTAACATTAACCTATACATTTCACAAATCACTTACCTCACAAAAATCTTGGTTACTTGAGCTACTGCAATAAAGCGAGCGCCACTACTGCCAGCTAAATAAAAGATTCAAACTACTGAAGGTACTAACTACTGATAGGCTTAGTTAGTAAATGAAAGATTTTAATAGAGAACAAACAATGTATTTACCTTAATAGTCATAATATATATAGCAGTTCATGACAAATTTCAAAACTCCGCCATCTCTCTCCCCACATCCACCACTGCTGGCGGCTCACCTCCAACTACGCAACGCTACGCGCTGTTCACAGGCAGCTGCCTAACACTACAATGGCCAGTATTACAACAATGCAAAACAGCCACAGACTGCACACAGCACAGCCAGTGATTTTCATACAGAGGTGGCGTTACCAATAAAAAAACCTAAACAACCTACTTACAACAGTTACGCTAGTATATGCACTATGATTTTTATATTTTGCCTGAAAGATATTGTCTTAGGATTAAATTCAATATGGTTCACTTCCAGCAGTTCTCAACAAGGTGATCGGGAAGTCTCCCTCAACGGTAACACGCGGAAACACACACCTGATTATTTCCAACTCTTCTCCACCATCAGCCGTTCTCTGGTAAGTGGGTGAAAAATACCCAAATCTATAATGGGTCATTGCTCGGATATCCTGCCCTGCCTAGAAAATGAAACGTCTATTAAAAACCGGAATATTCCAAGAACGACAAACAGGGAATCGGACGGTGTAGTCCCCAAGGCTACGGAGAGTTTATTGAATAACACTAGATTACTAGATTCTCTTCTGATATTTCAACATTGTGATGACTATTAGTAGCTGAATGTGTTTCGAAAGTCAGTTAGCGTTTCTCCTCTGCCGGCCGGAGTGGCCGAGCGGTTCTAGGCGCTACAGTCTGGAACCGCGTGACCGCTACGGTCGCAGGTTCGAATCCTGCCTGGGGCATGGATGTGTGTGATGTCCTTAGGTTAGTTAGGTTTAAGTAGTTCTAAGTTCTAGGGGACTGATGACCTCAGCAGTTAAGTCCCATAGTGCTCAGAGCCATTTGAACCATTTTTCTCCTCTCTCATATTTACTACCAAGCTCTTATTTTCTTGTAACCATCTGCATTTCTTCCACTGCTACACGATCGGCGCTTGTGTTTGTTATGTACTGCCGCTTCTGTACCAGAAGTCAGAGGAAGTAGGCCCACAGAAGAACAAGTGAGGATCCAGGGGGAGGAGCATGGGAGTCATGACCACACCTCTCCCCCCACCCCCGACAAAAATATGTTTTCAATGTTTTTAGCAAAAGCGCTTATGTTTTTACACATAAAAACATAAAATAAGTGACATACATGGTTAATCACTAACTGTTGACAGCCAAATAACTCCGAAAGTATGATAGTAGCTGAATAGTTTGTGGGACAAATGTTGCATGGGACAACGGGGGTCATAATATGACGACGGTTTTTTGTTGCTAGGTGGGATCGCGTCAGAGATAGGAAAGTCAACTTTTGTTTTTTTAATGGGGCGCTATAGTTTGGTACTTGTTTTCTGTTAGCCGCTATCGAGGCGAATGCAATGATGTGTAACAGTAAGGTCTTTGAAGGTCAACGAAGGTCACAAAGGTGGCATGAACGTCCATTCACAGAAGGTGTTCGAAGTGATGACCATTGGTATCAATGCAGTGCTGCAATCTTCTTATCATGGATTGAGTGGTATTCCTTATTACTTCGGCACTTCTCGGACAATTCTCTCTCGTATATCGTGGAAGTAGTAAATATTCGCCGAATACGGCGTATCCATCTAACGTGCCATTGACATGTAAACACCATTTGACGGTTTAGCAATACAACGCTAATAGGAACGGTAAGATCAGTATCGTCGAATCAAGCGAATGTGAATGATGTATTCCTTTTAAGAACAAGTCGATATGCTTCTCATTTACGGAGAATGCCAACGAAATTCATTGAGAACTAGAGACTTATACGCTGAAAGATATCCTCAACGTACTCACCCTACACGTCGTACTCTTAAATATGTGTATGATAAATTGAGAACAACTGTGCCTTTAACGCATCGGAAACATACCCGGAAAAGAAAAGATACTAACGAGGAAACGGAAATTGCTACTCTTGCCACTGTGGTTCGAGATCCTTGTGTTAGTTCGCGTGAAATCGCAAGGGAATTTGGCATGAGCCAAAGTAGTGGTGTTCGTGTTCTGCTTCGTCATAAATATCAACCGCACCAAAGTAGTCTCCACCAAGAATTAACTAGTACGAATTCTATGCGTCGCACTGAATTCTCCCGATGGGCTACGTCCACGAACCATGGATATGATAATTTGCATAACATGCATTATTGGGCAACTGAAAATCCATGTTGGCTGCGGCAAGATGCACACCAAAAACTGTTGTCGGTGAATGTATGGTGTGGGATTCTGGAGAACAGAATTACAAGCTCCTATTTCATCGAAGGAAATCTTAATGGTAAGAAGTACACCTCATTCCTGCAAGTAACATTGCGTCTGTTATTGGAAGAAATACCTTTAGGAACAAGAAAGAAAATAAGGTATCAACACGATGGGTGTCCACCACATTTTTCGCTGATGGCTAGAAATGAGTTGCTGAGACAACTCCCAACTCGTTGGATTGGACGCGGAGGAGATGTGTCGTGGCCGGCTCGTTCGCCAGAGTTGACACCTAAGGATTTTTTCTTGTGGGAATCCGTGAAAGACATTGTTTATAAAGACGTTCCAACTACACTTGAAGATATGGGAGAGAGAACTGTCAGAGCATGTGCTTCGATTAGTACCGAAGTGATAAGGAATACTACTCAATCAGTGATAAGAGCCGGCCGCAGTGGCCGAGCGGTTCATGGCGCTTCAGTCTGGAACCGCGCGACTGCTACGGTCGAAGGTTCGAATCCTACCTCGGGCATGGATGTGTGTGATGTCCTTAGGTTAGTTACGTTTAAGTAGCTCTAAGTTCTATGGGACTGATGACCTCAGATGTTAAGTCCCATAGTGCTCAGAGCCATTTGAGCCATGATAAGAAGATTTCAGCACTGCATTGATACCAATGGTCATCACTTCGAACACCTTCTGTAAATGGACGTTCATGCCACCTTTTTGACCTTCGTTGACCTTCAAAGACCGTGCTGTTACACATGACTGGATTCGTCTCGATAGCCGCTAACAGAAAATAAGTACCAAACTATAGCATCCTATTTACGAAACAAAGTTGTCCTTCATATCTCTGACGCGACACCACCTACTAACAAAAAACCAACGTCTTATTATGGCCTCCGTTGTCCCACGCAACTTTTGTCCCACAAACTTTTCAGCTCCTATCACACTTTCGGAGCTATTCTTGGAGGCAATAGGTAGTGTCTCACCTTGTATAAGAAAAAATATCAACAAAGAACGTAGCTGAGGTCGCTAACGGACGCCTATGCGGTGGTGTTCGACTCGGGGAGAAGCCGGTTCGACTCCTGGTGGAGGATGAAATTTGGGAGCCAGTATCTGGCTGGCGAGGGGATGAGAGGCTTGCCGCAAAACTGCTGATCATCAGCTTTTGCGCAAATGTCCTGGATGAAGTGAGGCCAGGCGACAGTGCTGACGGTGATCCGTTCGTCGGATGGGGACTTCAAACTCGGCTGCCATCTTGGTGCTATTCGAGAAGAGTGGGCTACTACCTGACTTTCTTGTCTCGTCATCATCATCATACGAGTACAATAAATTCTGTGTTGCGTAAGAGAAGGTTTCCTCGTAACACGAAGCTATTAGAAAAGGAATAATAAAATCAGTCCGGACCCAGAATGATCATTCAAAAATAAATACAAATTTTAACCGCCAGTAAGCAGTTAAGCCAAGATTTGAAGTGAGATACCATGTATACTAGCAGTAACATTCTTGTGCAAAAGATCAGGCACAATTCTATCAAAACCATCGTCAATGACGATGCACAGAAAATTATCTGATAGTGTGACTGTCACAGTTGTACGCTACAATAAGTCCAGAAAGTCAGCTGGTAAGAGTACTGCCGCGAAGGGCGGGGTTCTATGTTCGAATTCGTATGAGGCACACAGTTTTGTTCAGGAAGAGTTAACAGACCGTACATTCAGAGAATCGAATGCGTTTGTTTTCAGGTTTGTTACGTCATTCTCAGTACGCCTTCTACTTCGAGGCGCTTTAAGGTGGTTTCCCGCACTGGCGACGGTCCACGCCACAAGTGAATACTGTGTCGGTTCCACAGGTCAGTAGACGCACTCAATTTTCAGGTTTCTTTAGGGCCGTACCGTAGGCATTTTTTTCTCTTTTATGAGACTGACGGTTCATTTACTCAACGCGATACTCCGTGATCTGTAGTTAAGTGACAGACAGATAATCTGATTTCACGACCTGTGCAGATGTTATCCGTTTGCTGATGCGGTAAGCGGCTGGCAACTCACGCGGCGCGCTACATTATCGACAGCGGAAAATACAAGTATCGATATTCATCGAAATTAACTCCACAGACGTCGGAATAAATCAAATACGTTAAATTTTAATTTCACTCCAAACTGGAGCCCCATTCTGAGTCCCCAGCCGCTTTTGCTAAGCGGATTAAGTCCTTATGCTTCAATATCCGGTGTGCCTCGTGCATTTTTGTTTAATCTCTCTCTCTCTCTTTTTTTTTTTTTTTTTCGCAGTGGAACCTTTCTCATTTAGTTGGGACGTGTAATTTCGTTTCGAACGCTTTCTCTGTTCAGGGCAACGTCGTACCGTCGTCTCTCGTTACAGATAATGCACTGAAAAAATTATTTTGCGCAGTGGTGGACGTATGAAGAGATAACTCTGAGTCGCAACTAGATAAAGGTTATGCGAGTATGGAAACAGCACGACCTGGAGTTGGCTCATGACTATTCCATCTCATTTCTGTGAACTACACTCCTGGAAATTGAAATAAGAACACCGTGAATTCATTGTCCCAGGAAGGGGAAACTTTATTGACACATTCCTGGGGTCAGATACATCACATGATCACACTGACAGAACCACAGGCACATAGACACAGGCAACAGAGCATGCACAATGTCGGCACTAGTACAGTGTATATCCACCTTTCGCAGCAATGCAGGCTGCTATTCTCCCATGGAGACGATCGTAGAGATGCTGGATGTAATCCTGTGGAACGGCTTGCCATGCCATTTCCACCTGGCGCCTCAGTTGGACCAGCGTTCGTGCTGGACGTGCAGACCGCGTGGGACGACGCTTCATCCAGTCCCAAACATGCTCAATGGGTGACAGATCCGGAGGTCTTGCTGGCCAGGGTAGTTGACTTACACCTTCTAGAGCACGTTGGGTGGCACGGGATACATGCGGACGTGCATTGTCCTGTTGGAACAGCAAGTTCCCTTGCCGGTCTAGGAATGGTAGAACGATGGGTTCGATGACGGTTTGGATGTACCGTGCGCTATTCAGTGTACCCTCGACGATCATCAGTGGTGTACGGCCAGTGTAGGAGATCGCTCCCCACACCATGATGCCGGGTGTTGGCCCTGTGTGCCTCGGTCGTATGCAGTCCTGATTGTGGCGCTCACCTGCACGGCGCCAAACACGCATACGACCATCATTGGCACCAAGGCAGAAGCGACTCTCATCGCTGAAGACGACACGTCTCCATTCGTCCCTCCATTCACGCCTGTCGCGACACCACTGGAGGCGGGCTGCACGATGTTGGGGCGTGAGCGGAAGACGGCCTAACGGTGTGCGGGACCGTAGCCCAGCTTCATGGAGACGGTTGCGAATGGTCCTCGCCGATACCCCAGGAGCAACAGTGTCCCTAATTTGCTGGGAAGTGGCGGTGCGGTCCCCTACGGCACTGCGTAGGATCCTACGGTCTTGGCGTGCATCCGTGCGTCGCTGCGGTCCGGTCCCAGGTCGACGGGCACGTGCACCTTTCGCCGACCACTGGCGACAACATCGATGTACTGTGGAGACCTCACGCCCCATGTGTTGAGCAATTCGGCGGTACGTCCACCCGGCCTCCCGCATGCCCACTATACGCCCTCGCTCAAAGTCCGTCAACTGCACATACGGTTCACGTCCACGCTGTCGCGGCATGCTACCAGTGTTAAAGACTGCGATGGAGCTCCGTATGCCACGGCAAACTGGCTGACACTGACGGCGGCGGTGCACAAATGCTGCGCAGCTAGCGCCATTCGACGGCCAACACCGCGGTTCCTGGTGTGTCCGCTGTGCCGTGCGTGTGATCATTGCTTGTACAGCCCTCTCGTAGTGTCCGGAGCAAGTATGGTGGGTCTGACACACCGGTGTCAATGTGTTCTTTTTTCCATTTCCAGGAGTGTAGATATCGCATAGCAAAAACTTAGATGTTTCTGTATAATTGTTCATTTACAACAACATGCCAGAGTGCAGTGGATAGCAGAAGGTACATAACACTAATAATCCTTTTCCGTTCTCATATTCAGCGACGGAAAAATACTGTCTTTGTCTCTTACTGCGCATATGTCTCTGGACGTCTCGTAATCTCTAAGCGAAATACGTGATGATTCCAGCAGAATGATCGCAGACTCTTCATCGAATACAGGTTTTTTAAATTAACTCAGAAAAGTTCTGAAAGAACAAATTGGTCTTTCTTTCAACGGTTTCGAGTTATGTTCCTCGAATATTTTTATTACATTCTCATATGTGTATACAGGTTGACTAGGAACTTAACAGCGTATTTCCGAAACCAGTCATCAGTACTTTGAACTAATTCGCTAGTACTCAAGAGCCACTTGGCCTACCCTACAAGAGACAAGTGTCAAGCAGCGACTTGTTCCTGCTGTTCACTGAAACTCCTGTGTTCTAACTTTTTGAGACAGAAACAGGCAGCCTCTCTTCAGCATTATTCCAATGAATACTGTAAAACGCTACTCAGCTTGTAGCTGCTGTGAGTCCACCAGAGTTTCTCACAGTATCCTAGTAGCTGAAGCGCCTGCTCCTCCACCAGACGCTGCTGCGGAGCGTCACTGCCCTCTGGATGCTCGATACTGAAACCGACCACTGACTCGTTCATCTGCTGCTGGCTAACCTTTTCTTTCCTTCTTCTTAATCCATTCTAGGTGCATACAGCCCTCTTCAGTATCTGTCTGGAACATTCCCTTGCAACCATCCCTCGACATGTGATCACCTTAATGTTTAATTATCCTCTTACATTCCATTTGAGATTCTTCCATCAGGGGCGTCGAAACCCTTTCTCTTATTCCACTGACCTTTTCCCTCGGCGCCTTTGGCGAAGTGTCAAGCATAATGCTTACTGCGTTTCTGACCAACCTCTCAGAAACAAATAATAGCCATCTGCTTCGGGAAACGTTATCTTCTCCCGATATCATGTTTGTCTCCATCTGTGGCATTGGCAGATTGGCCTGACCATGGAACCGTGCGCACTATTCTCGTTACCATCTGACATGTAATTAAAGTTATGAAAATTTTTTAAGATCGCAGCACTTCCCCCCAAGAGTACATCAATGTGCACTATTTAAAGTGCTGCTAAACCTATTAAACTATAGTTACAAAGTTTTTACGTAAATTTTCTCTTATACTACACCTGAGGGAAAACATCTTAACGCCACACTTCTTCAAGCTTTCCTGGCGGATATATTGTAAATTGTATTCACGAGTTTGCCTCCGGATGACGCTGTGAAAATTCCACTTGTTGGAAATTGTCATTCGGCGGCAAACCCGTGAAGATTATTTACATCTTAACGTCTATTCGTTATTACCACTATGACAACCTTGTTGCTCAGATGTCGTTCATATATGACCACTTCCTTGTGTCTCTCTGCTCATCGTAAGGGTATTCCTTTTATTTCAGGTGGCTGGACTACAGTCGTGTTGACACAAACAGACCAATGGCAGTTCCCATCTACAGGCTCAGCAAACAGTTTACTGTGCACACCCTTACAGCAATTGCGCGGTATAGCAATACAATAACAAAAGTAAGGTATTTATGCTCATGTATGTAACAATGGAATAAGTTTGGACCTTCTTTTCCAGTTCTAATTCAAGAAGTTCTTTATCTATGAATTTATCAATCTCTTCCTATCGCTTATCCACTATTCGTAAGTCGTCTAAGTTGGTGGTGACGTAATTCATATTGTATATCTAAAGTACTGATTTTTCGTCACAGCAATCTTAGTTCTTTTGTACATTTTGTATTACATCTCCCCTGGTGTAGTTCATCTGGATCACTTTGTCTGATTGAATGTAAGGTGTGATATGTGTACTTTACAGTTTTTCTGAAATTTGGTTGTTCCCACACCATTTAATTTAATATCCTTAGATGGATACGTGCTGCACAAAACGGTCATGTCTTCTCCTTAAGTATCTCCCATAACCGCTCACTAATACTTAAACTATTCCATGAACTTCTCTCTAATGAAAAATTTTCTTGGCACAACTTCTACATACGTGATTGTCAGATACTAATTTTTCTTCGCAGTCCTTCTGGTTACACACTGAAATTAACACAAATGTTTTTTTTACATACATTTCTTCCGTTGTCCATTTCTTTATAGTTTAATTGATCAAGTGATAGCTGAAATTACAGTTTCTCAGAGCTATCTATCAACAAATATTCTTTTTCTGTTTGTATGGAAGCATATTGGTCTGCACCAGGAGTATTTTTACTAGATAACTGTAACAATTTATATAGAAACTGAAATCTCCTCAGTTAGTGGAATAATAATTACACAACCTAATACGTCACTGGTTACAAATAAATAGAGATCCATAACATTTAACAATATGTACCCATATTCTTCTTTTGGAGGTATTGGAAACTTTTCTTCCGTTGATTCATTTTGAATTAGTCTTGGACATTTGACAGTTTGAACTGGATTTACAACTTGAGGGGCAAACACGCCCTTTTGGGCGTGAATTACCACATTTAGTAGCTCTTCGTGTTCCGTACATAATAAATTTAATAAAATTTGTATCGCAAGAGTTGTTCACCGATCGTCACGAACGAGGCAGTCCTCTTTAGACCGTGATATGGAGTCCTCAGAGAGTATTTAATCAGTTGTGCTAGTTCAGTCATTGCATTGCATGCTCATTCACGGCGAACGAATCTATGGTTCTACTCCTACCTGACATCATGACCCTGACTACAGCCAGTTGTTCATTGGATAATTTAAATAACTGTTTTCATCTAGACTCCATACTGTAGCATATTTTGGATAATAGAAAGGAGAGGTTTGGAAGTTTACTTACTTGCTCACTTAACTTCCCCAAGTTATGTATTTCTTTATCCTCACCTACTTCACTCCCCTCATGCCATTTAAGGAAAGAAACAAATTCTTGAATCAAAAGAATTTCGTCCTTTAAGGCTTGTATATCGGACGTAAACTTAGGCTTCTTGTTATCTAAAAGGACATCAGTAACGCTGTTAGCAACACGGTCTACTGAGCATGCAAACGCAACATTTGTGGCCTCGAACGGTAGGTAGCTTCCAATAAAGCAGTACATTGCCGAACCACACTGAGCAAAGGATGACTTGCACCGCGTGTGGTGCTCACCTCCCAGAATGTCTGTGAAGTGGTGAGTAGCGGCCTGCCCAATACTGCTGACACAACTCAGTCACATAACCCTTCCTCGGTTCGCAACAAATACGTCACTCAGATGCATCAGCTCCAAAACGCTTCTTACTCCCAGTGTAAGAGAATATTGCAAAAACACAGTAAGCTGCAATGACACAACAGGTGTAACAGACGAAGGTGTGGAGCAGGGTGTAGACACACACAGATTTATCACCTACAGTGCTACACACGTCCAACAATAATGAAGATAAAGAAGTGAAGTATATGTGCCAAGAGATCAAATCCCTCAATGGAACGTGCCTGAGTTGTGTCCTCTGCGAACTTCCTGAACTAGGCGAGTTTAATGTTATGGAACAGCTCTCTCAAATCTCGAATCGACATACGAGCATACAATTATAGCTGTTAACACTAAAGTTTTTCACTCAATAGTCCTCCAACTGTGAAATTTAAGGGAATGCTCTCTTCAAACGTGTCGCTACTTCGGTTTGCTCCTAACCATCATATGAACTGTGGTCACAATCTCATAGATAATTTTGCAACAAAATCCCCAAACTGAGTAATTCGTACCTCTCAAATATCCGTATCCGGTTTGTCTGCCCGTGACAATTTTCATGACGTAATCGCTAGAATGGTCCGGAAAGATATCGTAACTGACTACATACCGACGCTTCAAACTCGTTAATTTATCTGAAATTTCAACTGAGGCGCTATAAATAGTTTAGTGGACGTCTTCTGTTCCCTTCTCGGACATAAACGAAAAACTTCATGGGTTTACTAACAAAGCTACTCAACTCTACGACAAATATACTCCTCTAAGGACAGGAAATGTAAGCAGGAAGTCTGTACGCTGGCTAACTGAGGAACTAGAATCGCTGCATATCGAGTATAGAAATAGTGCCCCACAGCTTAAAATCAATCCTCTTACAAGCAGAAGCAGAAAAGTGTCGGCCAAGTGGCGAGAGATGTAAAACGTAGGCATGCCCATGAATTAACGTGCAACAGAAAGAGACCAGTTGCCCTACAGAAAAAGCTGCGAGGTCTTGGTATAGGCAAAGTAAAATTTGCGGTTGTTATGTCCCGCACGAAGAAATGAACCGATACTTCATATTACCTCGAAACACAATTGAATCACAAACAAAACACAGACTCACTGGTTATCTCACAGGAGTAAACGACTCTATCCACGAAAAATTGTACCTAAAGCATGTTACGTGCAGTGTGGTAAAAAATGCTGTCAAGCGTTATCAGACTAGTGTCTACCGGACACGATGACATCGCAGTTCAAATTGTGAAGCTTATTATTGATCCACTAATGCCCACTATGGCAGATGTGTTGTACCACTCGATAACTACAAATATTTTCCCTGTGACCTGGAAACGGAATAGTGAAGCCACTACCTAAAAATCACGTTGCCACGGCACACACTGGTTGCCGACCTGATGCGTTTATAGTCCACGACCAGCTGACAAACTACCTAACGCAAACAACCTGCCAGACGAATACCAATCAAGTTTCCGTAAACATCACAGCACAACTTCTGCCTTGATAAAGCCCACCAGGTGATCTGAAGCTTGCCACGGATGCACAAAAAGCGACTGTCATGTATTTATTAGACTTCAGTAAGCCTTTAACGCTGTCGACTCCGATATTTCACTTGCCAAACTTAGCAACCTAAATTTCTCGCCATGTGAACTGCAGTGGTTTCTTCATACCTGTCTTCTCGCCAGCAATACGTAATGCCCGTAACCATAAAGTAAGATTGGAGCCAGGCAGTATTAGTATACCCTAGAGTTCGGCAGTGGGTATTTCATTGCCTGTAAATTTTCATTGTATAGAAATTGTGTGTCATCAGTTTTGTCTTACTGAAGATGCAACGTGTACTCTGATAACATCCAGTTATATCCGAGCGCAAGACTAATAAATCTAAAGACAGCTATGTGCACTACAATGATAGGCGCTGGATATAGGGTTAAAGCTCAACCCATGCAAAACAAGAGCTACTGGTTGATCATTCTAGGCTCACTAACCCGAATTAACGGGAACCCCTATCGTCTTTAATCCTAAATGAGATAAAAAGCAACTTCTCTCCTTGAACAAAGAGTCTAGGAGCTATAGCACATGACAATCTAAATTGGACTGAGCATGTACAGTAACTGCAGTGTGCAAGAAGACATCGATATCTCTCCATAGAAAAATCACCAGGAAAAGAATCTCTTAGACACACACTTGCAGTTATTGATTACAGTGATGTTATCCTGTACGGCATTTCTCAGGAATGTTCAAGGCGCTTGGAACTGGTTATGAATGCCTGTGTGTGTTATATCTGTGAGGTTACTCTTTGTTCATATGTCACCTTCATCTGCAGACCTATCCTGGTTGCATACAGACAAGCGAAGAGATTCCCATACCCTCTGTCTTCTCCACTGTTTTATCATAGTACACTGTTTCCCATATCTCTCGTCGATCTTAACGCTCTTGTCTGAACACCACAGCAGAAACATTTCCGTCCTGCTCCAACGTTCAGGCACTTTCTCGAAATACTTCCAGTATCAGGAACCCCACTCTTGAATAACCTCCCGCAGTGTATTAGAGAACTTCAGCTTTAGAAGACAGTTAATGACGTAACTACTAAAGTAACAACAATGATTACGGTTGTCGCTGCACACACTCGTTAACGTCGTACTTACTTCCTTGCAATCAGATCTTCCTCACTGCCCAGTATTCTTAGCTGGTGGAGTCTTCTTAAACTTTTTACCCCGAACTCGTATCAGAAAACATCTATTGTTTACGCCTGTAAACTCTTTTTATGCCTGTACTGTCATAGCGTTTTTACTGCCGTTATTACTGTCAGTATCATTACTATTAGTATCACTATTAGTGCCACTAGCAAACAGCAAAAGTAGTAGTAGTAGTACAGGTGTTGCCAGTATTAACTTCATTAGCTTGTAGCCAGTGGTAGTTACATTGTTACTATGGACGTTCAAATCATTTTATACTATTTACCGTATTAAAACTTATTTCTTAGGGAACTATTGTGTAAGAGGTACTGTGTGTGTGAAATACAGGTATGATGTAAGAGACAGCCCAAAATAAGTAAAATAAGGTAACTGAAGATTAGATTCCCATACATATTTAGCAACTGCGAAGTATTGCCGGGTTTGCTGGTGAGAAAATAAATACTGGAAGACCACGAATGATTTTGTTTGTCAGTGAAGAAAAGGCAGCAGACTAATCCATGAAAGGAGGAGGATGATGACGATGATGGACACATGTAACTTGTCCAAATCATTCGAATTATCTGAGTATTTCAATATATTTATATGAAAATCTCCAAACGCTATTATTTACTTTCGGCTATGTGATATTACAATGACTCATATTCTTGTAAGAATATTTGAAATCTTCCAAGTGGGTAGCTATACAATATGATACAAAAAACGCAGCAATTCAAAGGAATATGCTTTCAATTATTGATCTAAGAAGAAACCACTTATATCAATAATATTGAACATGAATTGCCCTTCCTCCGTACTTTCCACACAGAGATTGACCAATAAATTCTAGTCTTCTGTGTTTAACGTGAGGCGTCTGTGTATTAACATGGTGCTCAGCCAGACATTATGTATCAACTTTCTTTTGACGTATTATATAGTGTAAATAGATAAGCAGTTAACTTTTATTTTTTAGTCATCCAAAATTATGATGCATAATGGTAAGGTTATCCATACTATTTTCCTCTGTGTGTGACACTTGAGATATCTAATTCTCTTTTAAAGCAATATTTTAATGAGTTATTTAACCTTAAACACAACTTCTCACAACTGTAATCACTATTGTTCCGTTGTATATCAATGGCAATTCGCTGGTTCCGTATTTCTGTAAGTATCATTTTCATGCCATCATAATCGAAACACAACGTCCATTTATCAAGTACTCTTGCTGTGCCACTCACAAAAAAAGAAACATTCAGAATCTCCTTCCTTGTCCCTCCGTTTTGACACCAATACCATAGTGTCTCCACTTGGCTGCAGTACTCAGTGAGTACTTCTTAGAGACGTTTTTCGTCAGGTAATCGGATGAAGTTAATTTCCTGATTTTAAGATTATTCGCCACCCGTTCAAAACTGTTCTGTTGAATTATTCCATTACATTATCTAAATTTGTTCTTGCAATTAATCTTCTCTTGGTTTAAAATAATCTATTCTGGCCTGTCACTATACGTCATGTATGTTGTCTTCTTAAAGGAGACATGTAGTACTACTTTCTCAGCTATCTCTGTCAGTCGATGAATCTTTGTGATTGATGAGTTACTATTGTTATAAGTATACGTCTATGTCATCAGCAGTGGCCAATCAGCGTAAACCTGTTTAGTTGTTATTCTAGTTTGAAGCATTCTTCATTCTTCCATCAATCTGTCTGACTCCAGCTCGGGTTTGAAATGGGCCCAAAATCTCGCAGACCGATTTCACTTTGACGCCGTTTCGATCAAACGCTGTTTAATCAGATTTCTGGATGTGTCGTCCACACCAGATTTCTTCCAGATCATTAAATAATGACTCACGGTCAACTGAGTAATGCGCTTCTTCAAAATCAACGAATACCGCCACATAGTCGTCCCTGTTAATCGTCTTGTATCTGACGATGATCTTCAAGTCTGTTTATCAAGATGATCTTTAATTTTGTTCTGCAGTGGTTTGGAGAGGATCTTGTACGGAAGAGAAAGCCCACATAATTACTGACGACTATTTTGTCTGCTTTCGTGTGGAGTGGGTGTATTAATACCGACCGTCATACAAGGATTTGCTACCAGCTCTCTGTATCTCCTGGAGACTTCAGCTGGCATGTTCAGAGTAACAATGTGAAAAGCAGCAAACTAATACGTTAATGTTAAAGTAGGTTCAGATTTGATTGTGTCCACTACAAATGGTTGTTTGAAAGCCTGCGACTCTGAAGACGCCGGCCGGTGTGGCCGTGCGGTTCTAGGCGCTTCAGTCTGGAACCGCGTGACCGCTGCGGTCGCAGGTTCGAATCCTGCCTCGGGCATGGATGTGTGTGATGTCCTTAGGTTAGTTAGGTTTAAGTAGTTCTAAGTTCTAGGGGACTGATGACCACAGCAGTTGAGTCCCATAGTGCTCAGAGCCATTTGAACCATTTTTGTTTTTAGATGTTGTTGGCATAAATAATGTCACAGGTCTTCTACAGAGTATGATATGCTTTTGTACAGAAGGTACTTATCTGAACAATATGGATTATTATTTTACAACGGTGCTTATTTCTATGTGTTACTGTTTTAAGTATATTGTCGAAGCATCTGTTTGTTTATGTATGTTATTCACGATGTGTACTGTGCGCTGAATGTTGTGTTTGATGTTATGTGTAAAACTGCAGAAATGGACCATGAGAAAATTGCCAGCACGAGTTCTTCCAAATTTCGCCATTAACTACATGTAATAATCGATAACCAACTAAAAATTGCACGTTTTTTTATATATTTCAGTAAAGTCAACAGAACAGAGCAGAACTGACGCATCGAAAAATTACTTAAAACTAGCATAGTACAAAGAGAATACAGACTTGAAAATTGGAATCCTTTCGCAAACTGCGTCGTGTGAAATATGAACGAAAGAAAATCGTGTCTGGTAGCGGAAAAGTTATTTATAAACACACCCAAAGGATCAGATTTCTTTCGTCATCGAAGAAACTGAACGTTCAGCGTAAATGTAAAATGTAAGGTAGATAACTAGTAGACAAGGAAACAGTAAAAATCAAGACGAATTTTATTAAAGTGCAGGAGAGTGTTTGCGCAACAACATAAAAAAAATTCTGTCTCCCGTTCCCTTAGTACGTCCTTAAAACCCGGCATTGCTCAAGTAGACGGAACTATCAACACGAGCTAACCACTGAAACAAATTGATTAAACCAAAACAGCAAAGCTGAAAACTTCTGACTAGCAGTGAGTAACAACGATTCGGTCATTACAAATGGTGACCTACGACAAAGCTGCTCTTCAATGCTATAAATACTCCACCCCAGTCAGTAGGATTGATTACGTTCATGTCATTCATACTCAGTTCTCTGGGTGTTATATTGCGACATCTTGTGTGAGTTTGTTCCAGTACTGGTGATACTCTTGGTGCCTGATGTGATGACCAGTGATTTGTAGCCACGGAATACAGCAAACCAGCATCCGGCAGTGAAGCTGGCGTTCCAGTTTAGCCCACAAGTCCAATATCATTCCAGTTCAGGACAATAACTGAACTAAACTCCAGCAGCCTTAGGTCTGACGGACTAGTGAACCAGTGTGTCAGAATCAGCATTCAACACGACACCACAGCATCTGACAATGTGGTCCATCTGATGGGACAACACGGGCAGTGACCTGAGAGGGACACAGTTCTCTCAGAATGGCCTATGGGCACGACAGCCCTGGCTCTGACTGAGGATTCAGAAGATTCCACTCCGGCTTATGAATCCACCAGCCATCATGGAAAATCCAGTCCTAACATTTATTCTGAGGAATAAAAGGAGTAATGTTTAGCCGTGTTTCATTGTATGTGATGTGTTAACATAGGTTCTTTGGCCTCCATCCTGACGAAATCAAAGGGTTTTCGAGCCCAGGAGTGGATGACCCCAACACTGCGCTGGGAATTAGCGTTTTTTAATTCTCTTGTGCACAGTATAATTAGTGTGATTCATTGGTGGAGAGATACAGACAGACAACTAACCAGCATCATTTCTCACTTTAATAGCAAGGGAGTGTTTCGCAAGGCATTATACGGTACTTTGGAGGATCACTCTTTAATAGCAAGGGGACGTCTGGTCGCAAAATATTTGATGGAATTTTTCTGGATGGTTTCAAAAAAAATGGTTCAAATGGCTCTGAGCACTATGGGACTCAACTGCTGTGGTCATGAGTCCCCTAGACCTTAGAACTACTTAAACCTAACCAACCTAAGGACATCACACACATCCATGCACGAGGCAGGATTCGAACCTGCGACCGTAGCAATCGCACGGCTCCGGACTGCGCGCCCAGAACCGCGAGACCACCGCGGCCGGCTCTGGATGGTTTCTGCTACCCATGTTTTAGACCGGTGGGGCCTATGCTTTCTTCCTGCCACTGGTTACAATTTTTTAGTCAAGACATGTACGATAGAGTACAGTTAAGAAAATTGCTAACTGTGCCACAAATTCGGTATAGAATCTCATAGGGGTAGGAGCTTTGTCCAATTTTAGCGATATCAGCTGTTTCTCAATAGCAGAACCGCTAGTATCAACATCACTAACGTTTGGAGTGGCTCCAGAGTTATACTGGGGTGTTATTTCTGGATTTTCCTTTCTAAAGGAACATTTGAAAATGGCAACATTTCTGCTCTTGATTTGCTACCAGAATTTCAGTTGCTGTCTTCTCCAGCAGTGTCTGGCACCACTGACCGACGTATGAGCTGGCCGCCGCCTCCTGGCCGCCCCAGGAAGTACGCAGCAGCGCCGCGCCGGCCCGCCGCTCGCTCGCAGTCCCCACGTGGCTCACGTCACGCCTCGGCCTTAACTCAGAGGCGAAGGGCGGGCAGCGAGGCTTTGCGAGCAGAGCGGCGGCGTGCGGCTTCGTTCATAACCTGGTCGCCGAGTTTCGCCGCTCATCGTCTGGGCCCCAGCTGGCGGATAAGGAGCTCAATACGGCGACCCTCTGCCAGTCTGACGCTTTCCTAAGTCACGACGCAGCCTTCCAGTTTCGTTATCAAACAAACTGTCCTCCACAGTTCGTGAAAATTTACAACATTACCCTGTCACTAATAATTTTCAGTTGTGTGGAAAACATTTATTTGCACTGCTTGATCGAAAATCCAGTGTATCGTCTACTTTAAAGCACATTGGCAACCAATCAAAAGAAATATATATATCTGTCATGAAATACATTATAATTACGTTAATATTCTTCAGTGATTATTGTTCCTATACATAATTTAAAAACCAATTTTATATTTCAGGGATGTGTGTTTTTATCGTGTGTGTTTATTTTAGCCGGCCGAAGTGGCCGCGCGGTTCTGGCGCTGCAGTCTGGAACCGCGAGACCGCTACGGTCACAGGTTCGAATCCTGCCTCGGGCATGGATGTGTGTGATGTCCTTAGGTTAGTTAGGTTTAACTAGTTCTAAGTTCTAGGGGACTAATGACCTCAGCAGTTGAGTCCCATAGTGCTCAGAGCCATTTTTTTGTTTATTTTAGGGTCTTGTAATATATTTCGTAAGCTTACAAACATGTTGTTGTTTTTGTGGTCTTCAGTCCTGAGACTGTTTTGATGCAGCTCTCCATGCTACCCTATCCTGTGCAAGCTTCTTCATCTCCCAGTACTTACTGCAACCTATATCCTTCTGAATCTGCTTAGTGTATTCATCTCTTGGTCTCCCTCTACGATTTTTACCCTCCACGCTGCCGTCCAATGCTAAATTTGTGATCCCTTGATACCTCAGAACATGTCCTACCAACAGGTCCCTCCTTCCTGTTAAGTTGTGCCACAAACTCCTCTTCTCCCCAATTTTATTCAATACCTCGTCATTAGTTATGTGATATACCAATATAATCTTCAGCATTCTTCTGTAGCACCACATTTCGAAAGCTATTCTCTTCTTGTCCAAACTATTTATCGTCCATACATGGCTACACTCCATACAAATACTTTCAGAAACGACTTCCTGACACTTAAATCTTTACTCTATGCTAACAAATTTCTCTTCTTCAGATACGCTTTCCTTCCCATTGCCAGTCTACATTTTATATCTTCTCTACTTCGACCACCATCAGTTATTTTGCTCCCCAAATAGCAAAACTCTTTTACTACTTTAAGCGTCTCATTTCCTAATCTAATTCCCTCAGCATCACCCGACTTAATTCGACTACATTCCATTATCCTCGTTGTGCTTTTGTTGATGTTCATCTTATATCCTCCTTTCAAGACACTATCCATTCCTTTCAACTGCTCTTCCAAGTCCTTTGCTGTCTCTGACAGATTTACAATGTCATCGGCGAACGTCAAGGTTTTTATTTCTCCTCCGTGGATTTTAATACCCACTCCGAATTTTTCTTTTGTTTCCTTTACTGCTTGCTCAATATACAGATTGAATAACATCGGGGAGAGGCTACAACCCTGTCTCACTCCCTTCCAAACCACTGCTTCCCTTTCATACCCCTCGACTCTTATAACTGCCATCTGGTTTCTGTACACATTGTAAATAGCCATTCGCTCCCTGTATTTTACCCCTGCCAACTTCAGAATTTGAAAGAGAGTATTCCAGTCAACATTGTCAAAAGCTACCTCCAAGTCTACAAATGCTAGAAACGTAGGTTTGCCTTTCCTTAATCTTTCTTCAAAGATAAGTCGTAAGGTCATTACCGCCTCACGTGTTCAAGTATTTCTGCGGAATACAAACTGATCTCCCCCAAGGTCAGCTTCTACCGGTTTTTCCATTCCTCTGTAAAGAATTCGTGTTAGTGTTTTGCAGCTATGACTTATTAAACTGATAGTTCGGTAATTTTCACATCTGTCAACTCCTGCTTTCTTTGGGATTGGAATTATTATATTCTTCTTGAAGTCTGAGGGTATTTCACCTGTCTCATACATCTTGCTCACCAGATGGAAGAGTTTTGTCAGGACCGGCTCTCCCACGGCCGTCAGTAGTTCTAATGGAATGTTGTCTACTCCCGGGGCCTTGTTTTCACTCAGGTCTTTCAGTGCTCTGTCAAACTCTTCACGAAGTATCATATCTCCCATTTCATCTTCATCTACATCTTCTTCCATTTCCATAATATTCTCCTCAAGTACATCGCCCTTGTATAGATCCTCTATATACTCTTTCCACCTTTCTGCTTTCCCTTCTTTGCTTAGAACTGGGTGTCCATCTGAGCTCTTGATATTAATAGAAGTGGTTCTCTTTTCTCCAAAGGTCTCTCTAATTTTCCTGTAGGCAGTATCTATCTTACCGCTTGTGATATATGTCTCTACATCCTTACATTTGTCCTTCAAAAACTGGTTCAAATGGCTCTGAGCACTATGGGACTCAACTGCTGAGGTCATTAGTCCCCTAGAACTTAGAACTAGTTAAACCTAACTAACCTAAGGACATCACAAACATCCATGCCCGAGGCAGGATTCGAACCTGCGACCGTAGCGGTCTTGCGGCTCCAGACTGCAGCGCCTTTAACCGCACGGCCACTTCGGCCGGCTTACATTTGTCCTCTAGCCATCCCTGATTAGCCATTTTGCGCTTCCTGTCGATCTCATTTTTTAGACGTTTGTATTCCCTTTTGCCTGCTTCATTTACTGCATTTTTATATTTTCTCCTTTCATCAATTAAATTAAATATTTCTTCTGTTATCCAAGGATTTCTACTATCCCTCGTCTTTTTACCCAGTATCTATCTTACCGCTTGTAATACATGTCTCTACATCCTTACATTTGTCCTCTAGCCATCCCTGCTTACCCATTTTGCGCTTCCTGTCGATCTCATTTTTAGACGTTTGTATTCCCTTTTGCGTGCTGCATTTACTGCATTTTTATATTTTCTCCTTTCATCAATTAAATTCAATATTTCTTCTGTTATCCAAGGATTTCTACTATAGTCAGTTTATCCAGGTCCCATCTCCTTAAATTCCAACCTTTTTGCAGTTTCTTCAGTTTTAATCTACAGTTCATAACCAACAGATTGTGGTCAGAGTCCACATCTGCCCCTGGAAATGTCTTACAATTTAAAACCTGGTTCCTAAATCTCTGTCTTACCATTATGTAATCTATCTGAAACCTTCTAGTATCTCCAGGATTCTTCCATGTGTACAACCTTCTTTCATGATTCTTGAACCAAGTGTTAGCTATGATTAAGTTATGGTCTGTGCAAAATTCTACCAGACGGCTTCCTCCTAACATTTCTTAGCCCCAATCCATATTCACTTACTATGTTTCCTTCTCTCCCTTTTCCTACTATCGTATTCTAGTCACCCATGAGTATTAAATTTTCGGCTCCCTTCACTACCTGAAGAATTTCTTTCATCTCATCATATATTTCATCAATTTCTTCATCATCTGCAGAGCCAGTTGGCATATAAACTTGCACTACTGTAGTAGGCGTGGGCTTCGTGCCTATCTTGACCACAATAATGCGTTCACTATGGTCTTTGTAGTAGCTTACCTTCACTCGTATTTTTTTATTCATTATTAAACCTACTCCTGCATTACCCCTATTTGATTTTGTATTTCCCACTATATCTAACATTAACCTATCCATTTCTCTTTTTAAATTTTCTAACCTACCTGCCCGATTAAGGGATCTGACATTCCACGCTCCGATCCGTAGAACGCCAGTTTCCTTTCTCCTGATAACGACGTCCTCCTGAGTAGTCCCCTCCCGGAGATCCGAATGGGGGACTATTTTACCTCCGGAATATTTTACCCAAGAGGACGCCATCATCAGTTAACCATACAGTAAAGCTGCATGCCCTCGAAAAAAGTTACGGCTGTAGTTTCCCCTTGCTTTCAGCCGTTCGCAGTACCAAAACAGCAAGGCCGTTTTGGTTAGTGTTACAGGGCCAGATCAGCTAATCATCGAGACTGTTACCCCTGCAACTATTGAAAAGGCTGCTTCCCCTCTTCAGGAACCACACGTTTTTCTGGCCTCTCAACAGATACCCCTCCGTTGTGGCTGCACCTACGGTACGGCCATCTGTATCGCTGAGGCACGCAACCCTTCCCACCAACGGCCAGGTCCATGGTTCATAGGGGGGGGGGGGGGGGGGGGGGGGAGGGAGGGCTTACAATCATAAATGCATTCAATTGGAAGCCTGAAACAACATACAACTCCGTGTAACAAAACTAATTAGTCATCGGTAGACTATCAGCAGAATAAGTTGACCGATAGGCTAGTATCTAAATTACAATGATTCACTCCTGTTCGGGAAATTGGAACTAGAAAATAATGCATGAAGTGGACACTGAAGTGAATCAGTCAAATGAAGGAAGACAATGCACTGCGTATTTTACATCAGAAAAATTTGTGAAGTTATTACTTTGTTATCCTTTAAGGGGTGGCATCAAAACAGGCGTCTGGGCACCCTCTACCAGTGGCCCTGCCAAATCCAGAACAACGTGCCTACCCAGTGAAGGTGTGGGGTAGGGCCATGAAAAGAGACGAAGAAAGCTGTACAGAAATATTTAAGAAAGCTTTGACGCTCAGATCTCTGAAAGTTAACCAGGCTGCAAACACTGAATCCCTCGTCAGCGCATGCGCGTATTGTTAACCGTTACGTCACTACTTTCCCTCACAGCTTTCTGGTAAAATTTCCACGGTCCTGCACTGCGGCCAATTACATGATCAAGAATACTCAGGTCCCTATTTTCCAATAATTTTAACGATTTCCGCTATACTCTCAAAAGTCGAACGTCATTAATTCTAATTTTTTGGTCTGACACAAGAGCTTTTTTTGGGAAGGACTAAAGCGTCCGATTCCGAGAATTCTCTTGCAACCAAAACTCCTTCGCAAGTGTGCACAACAGATCAAAGAGTTTACCGACAGATACTTTATACTGTTTTGATGTATTGCTCGAGGGGCGGGTTTAGTCAGGTTGATATTTTTGCTCGGTGTTTAGATTATGTTAGCTGATTCTGAGACTTTGCCTGATTACGATTACTTAAGTATCATCAACTGCCAGTCTCTGCCCCAACTCAGGGATACGTGTTTTTACCAGGATTTGGATCAATTACACTGTGTATCAAACAGAAATATCCGTCGATTTCGGTTACTTTTACATGTTATTTCCCTTCCAGCCTACTCCCACATCCATGGCTGGTAGTTGTGTATTATCAGTATTCTTTTCCAGACAGTTAAAAGTACGTGTGCGTATGTGTTCCAGAACTAATAATCTTCTCGTGGCAGCTTATGTGCTTCCCGAAGCTCGTAAAAGCGATTGGGTGTTACAGCCTTAGCTTTTTGTTGTGTTATCCTACGGTCAGTCGGACTTCCTCAGAAGGTGAACGATTTCCTTCATCACAGACAATGTAACGTTATTTGTAAGTTCCTTTCCCTGCAAAACTTACGCATTATTTGCACATCGCCAATTAAATTGCACAAATGCATGGGAGTAGTTGAATACTACTGGAAACACTGAGAGCGAGGCGCATCAATGACGGGACAGTACGGCGTAACGAAGCAAATATGACAAACTGGCAGGAGTGTACATCTCTCTCCCCCACAGAACCATTGTTAATCCCACAGGCAAGGAACTATATACAGCAAAAACGCGAGTGATGTCAAAAGGCCATCATTTGGCACAAAATTCATGACCCACTCAAGAAGTCATGGGTGGTGTATAATAGGCCATTCTAGATCTGTCCGTAAATTAAATGAGGAAATAAGGGTGAATACTCGATCCTAATGCCTAAATGTTTATCAAATTCGCACCCTGCGAGAGAATACACACACTGCCATATCATCGGTGGACAAAGGCAACAATGATGTGTTGCATGAATCCAGATATTATCACAAGATTTAAAATCAATTCAGCAAAAGAGCAAAAAAATGGTTCAAATGGCTCTAAGCACTACGAGACTTAACATGTGAGGTCATCAGTCCCCTAGACTTACAACTACTTAAACCTCAGGACATCACACACATCTGTGCCCGACGCAGGATTCGGACCGCAGCAGCCACGTGGTTCCGGAGCGAAGCGCCTAGAACCGCTCGGCCACAGCGGCCGGCAGCAAAAGAGCAACTCTCGAAAAATGTGACATTGGTTCTTGCGAAGGAAGCCATCGTTGGTCCGCATAACTCGGTTTATCCTAGAGGAAAGGATGAAGTAGCTGCATCTTAAGTCGATCTTCGCTTGTATAGGATTCCCAAAATACACCAGAACGACTGTGGAAATGTAAAACAGTAAACACTGTCTGGTAGCCAGTTTACAGACTGGATACATGTATGGCAGAACTACACAAACAATTAGTGGGGCACCACATGATGAACTCGTACAAGATCGTGAAACTGGTGAGGGACATTCCATTCGTCAAGGGCGACCTGCTGTTGATTTCTAAAAAAAAGTGTCTGCTGCCGACCGGAGTGGCCGAGCGGTTTTAGGCGCTACAGTCTGGAACCGCTACGGTCGCAGGTTCGAATCCTGCTCTAGTATCTCCCGCCGCGGAAGTCGAACACGCGCCAGAACAAACGGACGTGGTCAGCCCATAGAGGGCTCCGCCTCCGCGGTGGCTATTCCGCGCAGCAGCTCTCGCGCAGCGAGGACGCCACCGCTAAGCCACGTGCAGACAGCGGCCAATAGCCGCTCCCTCCGGTTTCGTATACAGGGACCCGCTCTGCCCTAGTCCAGCTTCCCCCACACGGCTCCTGTATGAACTGATCCCCTTCCCCCGCCTCTTCCTGTTCCTCCAGCATCTCCGCATCCTTTACATTGTTCGCAGGCTTGATCCCCCTCACCCTCTGGTTTCCTCCTTCCTCTCCACCCCCCGCCCGTTGCCGCGCCTCTATCGCTGTATCCCTCCCTCTCTCCACCTCCACACCCTCCATCTCCTTCATCAGGGCAATTTCCAACGCCTCCCCCTCCCGGATGACGAACTTCGCCATGACATCTACCCTTCCTTCCAACTGTAACGTGGCCTTGTTCCCCCCCTCCCCAGGGCCCCCTTTTTCCTCTTCCCTGCTTCTCCCAGAGCGGATTTTCCTCCATCCCCCCCACCCCTGAGACCCTGCACCCCATACTTGCCTCTTTCCTTCCCACATTCCTCCCTACCTGGCCCTCTTCAGCGCGCCCCCCGCTCACCTCCCCCATCTCTTCCCCTCCCTCCCTTCTTCAGGTCTCCCTCATCTCCTAGCGCCCGGCAGATCCTCTGTATTGATCATCATCAGTGTGCCACATCAGTGTTGTGCTTAGTGCTGTTTCTCCTGTGCGTCAAGAGGTGTGATTTTAATTGTGTACTGCCTTGAGGTTCGCCGTCAGTGTTACGTTATGTGCTACGCCATCCGTCGACACCTTTATGCTCCAGTCATACTGTGCCTTGTGTTCTTTTAATCGTCGCAGTGTGTGGCTTTTTGTGTGTGCTACTTTTAAACAGTTTTTTATCTCCATTTTACAGTCACCCCGTTTTTTGTCTATTGCCTTCCATGATGTTCCCCCTTTTTTATATCTATGTTCACCTTATTCTCTCCTTTGCTGTTTTTAAATGTCTTCTATTGTTTTGTTCTATGTCTTTCGGCTGAAGAGCAGCGCATATGCTGCTGCCAACCCACCCCGATGGGGAATTGAAATACAATAAAGAAAAAAAAAGAAAAAAAAAACCTAGTCCAGTCAGTCTGGTACTCGCTCTGGATTGTGTCTCTATCTCGGCGGTACTGCGTTCTGGTCGTTGCTCGTTGTTGACATTTGCCTGGCTCTGGTTCCGAGCGGATTTACTGTTGGTGTTTGGTGTTGTGGTTTCTACACGCCTCCGTTGTTTATCTCTTACCTGTTGTGTCGGTCATTGTCGTTGGTCTGTCGTCCGACTCGTCCTTGTGTTTACCCGGTGGTGCGTGCTCCACCGCCGGCGCCTTCCCCGCCTGGCGGCGCCGATCCGCAGCCCGAGGCGTTGCCGCGGATGGTTTTGGTTACTAAACCTGCCTCGGGCACGGATGTGTGTGATGTCCTTAGGTTAGTTAGGTTTAAGTCGTTCTGAGTTCTAGGGGACTCATGACCTCAGCAGTTAAGTCCCATAGTGCTCAGAGCCATTTGAACCAAATCTGTCTGCTCACCCGAATGCATCTGAGAGATTTTTTCCGGTTCTACTGCCAACTTACAGAGCGAATGACGTTATTAATGGCAGCTGGAAGGTGTGGGTGTGAGATCTCCCATGACACCAGGAAAGCCATAGCATTTGGGAGAAATTTGTAGTGAGATCACACTGAGACGCCCAGCTTAACCCGCAGGACAGGACAAGTAGTTTAAACTGTGGAAAGGGGGCCAAAGTAATGGGCTGTCAGTTACACTCAAACATACAACTCTATTAAATAATCAAACATTACAAGAGCCCCAAAACAATTATTTTTTAAACACACAACTTTAATCTTTGGAACTTAATTAACGGCTGAAAGCCACTTTAATTTAGAAACTGCTGAAGACCAATAAATTAAAACGCAAGGATAGTCAGAAATTTAAAAAGACAAGCCTTATCTTACAACAGTTCTTTATTTAGGCTGAAGGCCCAAAGAATCTGTGATTTTCAAAGCAAACAGTTTGAATTCAAAATCGGCTGAAAGCCCAACACTTAGGGCTAAACAATTTCTTTCTTAAAAAAGAGGCCTTAGGTATAACAGTTCTTAAATAGGAAAAACTCAACCAAAACATAAATTTAAAAGGCAAAGCCTTATCTTAAAACAGTTCTTTAATTTAGGCTGAAGACCTTAAGAGCAAAACAACTCAAACTCGGCTGAAGGTCCAACATTCAAAATTCAACAACATTAAAACCAAGGTCCGTATAATAAATAAGGTTGAGCAGTAAGCGTTCTGTCCTGCCATTGGCTGAGGCTGTGACGTCACGAAGGAACCGCCGCTGCCTCTGGAACAGCGCTACAAGACGCGGCCCGCGTATTTAAGCGATGTATTTGTGAAATGTTTCAGTTTCTACAGAAATAGTAAAAGGTAAATTGTTATTCTGCTATTTCTAGAAAGTTACTGCTATATTCTGTAGCTTGTCCAGCTTTAAACAGACAGTGCTGAGTGCTGACTTTAATAAAATCAAGCGTCTATAGATCAAACTATACAAAAATAAATGCAAAGTACAGTCTGTTTTGCAATACTCTACGAAGTAAACGTTCGAAATGGGCATTCAGTTTTCTAACTTTTGCTCTGGGAAAAGTGTTAACTTGTAGACAAGCTCTATGTAACGCTCATTTATATTCTGTTTACATCATGTCTACAAAAACACTGTCGTTTTCACTCAAGAAATTATGCAATTGCCTTATTTGTAGGAAGCATTTGAATTACCTACCTGAACTGATACACACACACACACACACACACACACACACACATTCTTAATTTTCTCACACCTCAGATCTTTGGCTTATATTTTTATCGAGGTGGATGTATAATGTTTGCCCTAGTTGTTAAAATTCACTTATATAAAAGGGCATTGAATCGAAAAAGGTGCTGCAAAATACGATTTACAGGAAATAGTGGTAAATTAACTTACCGAGTCCGCCGTTCAGCAAAGTTGGTATGTAGTGTGGGAAACAAGAAGCCAATCCTTGGCACTGTCAGTGTAGAGTCTTGCTAGTTGTGAAACAAACACAGTCAGCGGACCTTCACTTCTATCACTAAGTTTATATATTATTTAACTTTCACAAATATTATTCATTTACATTCTAAAGCGATGACAAATACCACTTCCTTGCTTTCCGTTGCTGAGCGGCAACTGCTTTCTTCGACTTGTCCTTTGCAGACAGCCAACGCAGTCGGATAAATGTTCTCGTCCTAGCGTAAATCTTAATGATTTCTGGGTGAATAGTGGGGAATCGCTCGGTAAGTATAGCGCACAGGTTCTTGATGACACCAGTTTCCCTGGACAAACTGTCGTGTCCATGGATATGGGCAAAAATTAATTCAAATTTGCTAATTGTTTCGAGCCACGTTTCTGGAGGCACAAACAAACCCCCACGAGAAACCATGCCCAGCCATCCTCTCGATGTCTCCTCAGGCAGTGTCAGTAACTCTCCAGTGGGTGTGGCCAGTGATCTGTCATACTGTCTGCATCGATAAGCTACATATCCAGCAAGATATTTAAATCCTTCAGTGCTACAATCAGAAGCCAGTGACATTGGAGGCACATCGGATTCTCCTACTCCAAAATCTAAATCTTCTATCTCCTTCTCTCCTTCAACCATTGCCAACGCCTCAGACATATCAGGCAGGATATTGCCAAAAACAATAGCAGTCACGAATCTTCCTTCTTCATCTGGCTCAACAGACGATGCGTTTGCTCCCAACAACAACAGTCTTATCCGGCTCTTTACCTCGAATGGCGATGGATGATCATAAAAACGTCTACAAAGATAACCAAACGGAAACGACAACACGCACGAAACACAACACGAACCACGACAACACAAAGCTCAGACGAACACTCCGCGCGCGCCAAGAGCTGTGCCTCAGTGACGTCTTGCGCAGAACGTCAGAAATGGGTTTGCTTCTGCGCAGCAGTTACTGCTCCCTCGTGATTAAAACCTTTAAAATGCCAAAGGTCTTACGTGAAACAGTTCTTTAAATTAGGCTGAAGGCCTAATGAATCTTACGCCTTAAAGGCAAAACAACCAAAATTAAAAAAAAAAATCGTCTATAAGCCATACAAGTTCAAACAACAAGAAACAAATAAAAGAAGGCGCTAAACTCAAGGGCGCTCAGAAGTTTCCTAGGGTCGGCCTGGAATTCAGACACTAACGCTCGCTTAGGTGAGACAGGCAGTCGGGCCAACCATTGACGATCCGACGACAGCCCAACCGACAGGATAGCTTCCACCTCGTCCGATCAGGGAACAACAGGGAGTACAATGGAACAACGTAGAAGATATTGCCACCCACAACCAATTATACATGGAGCTGTCAAAATACACACCGTGCTGGTCAGCAACAACACGATGAGGAAACTACATTGCCTGAAACTTACGTCAATGGCAAGGACAGGCAACTGGAACGTTAACTGCCACAAGGCAGAAGATTCCGCTAGTGCACTTCAATTCAAATAACCAAATACAGTGAAACTACACAGGAGGGTCGCTAGAATTTTCCAACTTGAAACCCACGCTGTTGCTCGTGGGAATGACCCAACAGCCGACAACGAACTCCAAACGACACAATGTGAACAGTCTTGATTTGCTGGCAGGTTAAATCAAAACGCAACTTTAGTGTCCAGTGTCGGTGAGCCACGGACCTCGTTGCCAAGGGAACAGCCCCACACACTCAGAACGTGTAGAAAGCGCCAGCAGCCCCGACCAAACTACGTCCCGCGGAGAATTCCTCGCTGATCCACGCCAACCGACCGACTGGTCGCACACCGCCCAGCCGAAAACTGTAAGCGCCAGGTCAAAGATAGTCCACGATGCGAATATCGATACACAGCGCTACTGCCACTCGGGGAGAGAGAGGATGACAGCATAATCGCGATAACCGAGGAAGACTAAACACAGAACCGCTGCGAAGGTTTAATGCAGTGCATAGCATGAGCCAGCCACAGCTCAACCTACCCACCCCCCCTCCGCCCCCACAAACTTAACACAGGAAGGGGCTAATTCAACGCTCGAGGTACCTGAACTTAACTTGGCTAAGGTGAACCCGATACTGCTTACCTGAACTCTTCTCCTTGACCAGCAGATTAACTGGGCCTAAAATATGTATGATAGTGCAAGGCCCCAGAAAATTTATTAAGATTCCCGCCATTCACCTGCTTCCCCGGGAAATTGCGGACATAAATTTAATCCCCTGGCCTGCCCTTAAAGGTTTCTCAATTGCGATTGTAACGCTCAGATCGTTTATTATGAGTCCTGAGTATACTGCGCCTGGCCCAGTTCCACTTTTCCTTGGTAACACGAGGACTAATATCGGCTGGAATAAAATCTTTAATTCCCCACAAGTTCGAAAGAGGGAGATTAACCAGATAGGAAAAGACCAAGGAGGCGGGCGTGCCTCCCAAGGCTTCATGACTGGCGGTATTAAAGGCAAAACAGCCAGGGAAGACTGGAGTGCCATTTATTAGTGGTTTTCTGATGATAAATAGTCAACGTGGACTTAAGATTTCGGTTATCTCTCCCCGTGAAAGACCTCACACATGTCTCAAATCTTACCATTTCTACAAACAATAACGCTTTCGTTGTATGGAGAACTTGGATGCTTTTTTTTTTTCTGCGTATAGAAAAAGTAAACTTCCAGGTTAATTGATGCTACGTTCGGGAAATCAATAAATCAATGCATATGGCTGTGTACGTATACGCAACCATCTGATATCACACACATAAATGCATGCAGCACTGTTTTTAGCATTCTTATCAACAGGATTTCGGGCATAATTTGTCAGAAATCCCATCTTTCGAACTACAGCACGTGATGGAGATCCTCCAGAAGAGTGGTAACATAAGTATCGTGAAACTCTGACGTAACACAGAAAGGGAGCAAATGTTGTGTTTTGCAACTTTGCTATACATGGAAAGGTGAACAGGCAGCACTTCAGCGGTAATGAAGAGACGCGATGTTTTTGAAAGAATATTCTGAGAGACGCATAAGTCTGCAGATCTGGTAGGCTTGGCCACATACCCAGCCAGACGGCGCACTCCTGGCGTCTACAGTGCTGGATGTGAGTGCATTCCGCTGTACGCAGTTTATTTATTCTGCTTTGTCCATCGTCTTGATAACAAAATGGACAGTTATGTATCAAATCCCTCCCATGAACCATGGTCCTTGCCGTTGGTGGGGAGGCTTGCGTGTCTCAGCGATACAGATGGCCGTACCGTAGCTGCAACCACAACGGAGGTGTATATGTGAGAGGTCAGACAAACGTGTGGTTCCTGAAGACGGGCAGCAGCCTTTTCAGTAGTTGCAGGGGCAACAGTCTGGATGATTGACTGATCTGGCCTTGTAAGACTAACCAAAACGGCCTTGTTGTGCTGGTACTGCGAACGGCTGAAAGCAAGGGGAAAATACAGCCGTAATTCTTCCCGAGGGCATGCAGCTTTACTGTATGGTTAACTGATGATGGCGTCCTCTTGGGTAAAATATTCCGGAGGTAAAATAGTCCCCCATTCGGATCTCCGGGCGGGGACTACTCAGGAGGACGTCGTTATCAGGAGAAAGGAAACTGGCGATCTACGGATCGGAGCGTGGAATGCCAGATCCCTTAATCGGGCAGGTAGGTTAGAAAATTTAAAAAGGGAAATGGATAGGTTAAAGTTACATATATATAGCCCACGGCTGAATAAATATTGCACGCAGCCGCTGGAAACATTTGAAGATTTTTGATCGTCAGGTTATTGGCGGAATAAGAGGCATCTTTTTTTTCTAGGTCTTATCCAGATCGGACGTATTTTGGGACACCGCCATTAATACTACATTATTTTATTAATACGTTCACTAGTTGCAACCAAACATCACTCTTAATTGCATACTGCAAGTCAGAATGTGTCGTAATTTAACTATGTTTTGTTTCAGAATGTACTGTTATTACTAACCTGTGTGTGTTATATTTTGTATCTTTAGTCTTGTAAGATTGTTGGCAGACTTGGCATGGCAAAAGATTCCGTACTTCTAAGCAAAAAGTCGTCCAGCTCGATCCACAGTCGTCTTCGGGTGCTGTCTTATTACGAAGTCCGATTTTAGTGAAAACACAGAGAGAAGAAACACGGTTAAAAATACGTGAACGGACCGTAACAAAAAAAAAAAAAAAAAAAAAAAAAAGAAGCCATGCTCAAGCGCCGAGAGTCTGTGTGAAACATGTTTACCAATCCGTAACCTTAATTGATCTCTATTTAATATTAATTACTTTAATTCATTGTAATGTCTCGATCCAGATACGAATGAGCTAAAATTAAAAACGCTCGTCCTCCAACCGGAATATACTGGCTGAATATAGAATCAAACTTGCTCTATGCGTGTGGTTCATACACACAAGCAATGTGTTGCCACACACACACACACACACACACTTACACATGCTAATCCATTACATTACATTTATTCAGCTACTACACACAGAGCGTTCTCATACTTGTTGTGGTATCGCTAGTTCCGATGCCACAGCGTAGGTTGGCGCTACGAGAGCGGAAGATCTTCGCCGACCACAGCGCCCTCTAGCCGACGCTGTGCAGCTCCACGAGCGCCGCTCCACTTTCGCCCAGTTCATGAAGAGCAGACGGCCGAGTACCATCGCTTTAGCTACCTAGTAGCTATTGAGACTTTCTTAGCTGGACTGTGGCTGCAGACCTACGTGCTCATTTGTATAAAGTTACTTCCACTCAAAACTTCTTTTACTTTACTTGCAGTACCGACGTGCTTTACCTCACCTGCTCCTACTCGCTTCCTTCATTCGACCTCACTGTCAGCTTTCAGGAGCAGACCCACGCGCCGCATTCCAGGCGGGATACAAAACTTATAATTCTCACAGGATACAGAAAAGAAGGAATTGGCGATATGATGAAATTGAAGGTGCAAAAATTAAAATAATAACATGTGAAACAAAAGAAAACGCTTTTACCAAAAATAATGTAGCTCAGAGAAGTAACTTTCACTGCTCTGTTTAAACATTTACACACTTAATGCAGTATTGGTTGCATTCTTGATGAACATTTCAGGTTACACTGAAGTCCAAAATTTAGAATTATAGATAATTTCTCGTAATTTTGGAAATGAGTTGGTCACATACCGAGATTCACGGAGATCAAGGAAATTTTTAACAGAAACTCTGGATAAAGTGTCATGTAGATAGGTTTGAAAACAGAGCTTACATTAATTTGCGTAGCTCGAAGTTGTAAGTGATTCACGGCAAGCGTGCCGATCCAGACTGGAGTCCGTCTCACTCGATTCACACGCGTCACACCTGCAGCTTCCCTGCACGCTGTTGGCGGAGCTGACCTACCTTGATGCGCCACACCAGATTTCATTTCCCTTGTGCAGCCCTTCTGTATATTCCGCCCAGATTTAATCATTCCCTCCTTTGCAGAGAACTGGCTTGCCATGTGAGCTCTTGGTATTCACAGAGCTCTCTTTAATTCCCCTGTAAGCTGCACCTCTCTTTCCCTTGTTTGGCATGCTTCTACAGTCTTGCACTTGTCCTCTAGCCACTGTTGCTTAGCCATTTTGCCCTTTCTGTCAGTTTCATCCTGATACGCCAGCCTTCCCTTTCATCTGCTTCATTTTTTATATCTTTTTTTTCTTTTCTCTTTCTGCCAATTAAATGTAGTATCTTCTGAGTTAACCAAGGATTTCTACTAGGGCATGTCTTCTTATTCTATTTGACCCTCTGAACCTTGTTATATCATCTGTCAAACTTATTCATTCGCTTTCTGGTTGTATTTCATCCCATATTACAGTCAATCCTCGCCTACTGTTGTTTCAGTCCAAGCAGGTCCATTAACCTTAATTTCCTTTCTTTTCCTTGGAAGCATATTTGTCTGTTGCTCAGAATTTCACAGAAGTTCAACGTCCTACATCGAAACGCCTGACGAGGGGGTGGCTGGAGGAGTCGAGTCTCGGTACGGTACGGCCACGGCGGGCGCCTGCTCTGGGCCCTCCGCCTCCGCCTCCGCCTCCCCCGCCTTCCCTTCCGCTACATTTTGCCGCCGGCAGGTCGTTACGGGGGTGAGAACGGCACATTGCCAGCGGCCTTATCACTGGCGCCAGCAGTTTGCCCAGCGCCAGAGACCAAAGCAGCTGGCGGTGTCGCCGCTACTGGCGCCAGGAATGGGGGCGAACTCTGTGCGGAACAACGGTGTGTTCTGCTGGGAGCTCTCCTGTCGAGGCGGAGATTTCAAATGGCAGACAGCCGCTCGTTTCCAAACAGTGCCTTACGAGTAAGTGACACTCCGTGTTTCTTGTGTGCGGAGACACGAATGCCCGATGCGTCTTTTCAATGACAGCGCGTCCAGGAAACAGCCGGCCACGTATATATATGTTTCTGATGTTCAAATCTATTTATTCTTTTCTCGCTCCGGTTCGTTAGTATCTGAGCTTAACAATAATTGTCCCATTAAATTTTTATTATCATTGCATACATCGCTGTATTTATAGGACTACATCTTATGGCGGGTTACTCCTTCCACGCGATAGGTTGCGACTATTGGCGGACAAGAAATCGAGTGCATCTGATCTACTTGAGCGGTTTTCTGCAAGATTTTTGTCTCGCATGGAGCCTTGTACGTTAGTGAAACGTCGGCGGTAAAGAGATGAGATAAGAAGAGAATAGAAGCTTTCGAAACGTGATGCTAGTGGTGACTGGATGGGTAGATCTGATAGCCAATGAGGAGGTACTGCATGGAAGCGACGAGAAAATAGACTTGTGGTACAGCTCGACTAAACGAGGGATCGCTTAACAGGACACATCCTGAGTCCTCAAGAAACTGTAGATGTGGTTGTGGGGGCAAATGACAGGGGGTAAAAACCGTGGAGCGAGACTAGCGCATGATTACAGCAAACAAGTGCAAACAGGTTATAATGTGCAATCAAAGAGCCAATACGATACTCTGTTGGGCGACGGGGAGGGGGGATGGGCTAGACCTGGGTGAGTGGAATACTTTTAATATTGTGGAAGACAAATGTCGACTTGTAAGTAGCCATAGAAAAATTCCAGTTACAACTCCATTAAAAACCTGAGTAACACCGACTTTTAAATCATTTTCCTGGAAGAAAAACACCAGACTACTATATATTTTTCCGTTTCCCTGATAGCTAGGGATCGAGGGTGGCGCAAGCCCCCCCCCCCCCCTTCCTTCAACCCAGGTATGAGCGCCCTTGATTTCATTAACTATATACAGAGATGGTAAGAATGACACAGGACAGACTAACTGCATCGGAACATTCTTCAGACTGAGGACAACAAAACAATTAAGCATTCGTTCCTTTGCTGAGGGGACTACAAATAGACGTTTCGTTCTGCGTTTAGAGCCCAATAACGAGTCTTTGTGTAGTATTTTCTTCTGTTATTAAAGAAAACCCGTATTAAATTAAGGAATGTTCATAAAAAGGCATGGATTATTCATTTATCAGAAAGTATAATTTACATGCATATCGTTGAATAATGTGAAATGGTACATGCCAAATTCATGTTATGGAGATTACTGAAGCACGTAACTTCAAATCACCTCATTAATATGTAGCGAAGAAGCTGTACATTGTTTGTCTTATTCACTTGTGCCCCAGAGTAAAGGTCTGCTAGTCATGGGGATTCATTAACAGTGCACCACTAACATTTCTACCTCACTTTTCACGCAGTGTATGTCTCTGTCATCAAAATTCAGGAAGACTTACAGCCTTTAAGTGTAGATGTCAGCTTCACCTCCCTAGTATAAAGGGTCTATTGTTCTCTTATGTTAACAAACCGGGCGCTTGTCCTTACCTCCTGAACAAAACCTCCACTTGCGCTCGTATCATAATTTAAACAAACCACCCACTTGTGCTCTTATCGGTGATTTATTTAAGGCAAGATGTTTATTTAGGATCTGATTTCCGCCTTCCCCCACCTCTTTCCAAGCAGACCACTTCGCTCTTATCCTAATTAACCAAACCGTCCACATACGCTCTTATCGGTTATTCATATAACGCTTGGATGTTTATTTACGACTCTTCTCAAGTTACCGCCTTCCCCCTCCTCCAGTTCGTTTGCATAAGGGTCATAAATCATTCTGGAGCCGGACAATGATGACACAGAAGAGGTGAAAAGTGGCGTTGAATCGGTACTTGTCGCCTGCCGTAGCTTGTTCGTAATATTACACTCCTTTTAATTCTTGCTGGTGTCATAATCTGATGTCTGCTTTAATCCAAACGCTTTGCATGATAAGTAGATGGATATTTTGTTCTGAGATGGAGATGGCGAAACAGCTACGTAGGTGCGTAGACGAGTTCAGACAATTCTCAGATGTCACTGTATTTACTGCACTGCATAGGTTCGATAATGATGCACTGTACCTGAAGCAAATACAAGTGGCGTCATTCTCGTAAACATTATTCTGATAAAATGCAATCTCTGATTTCATAGTATCTCATTGGTTTCCAAAACATAAGAATGAACAAAATATTTTGATTTGCTTTTAGTCTAGTTCTGCAGTAATTGAATACGAGTCTACAAATATTCTCACAGGTGTTTTTGTACGCTGTACTCGTACAGAAAACGTTAACTATAGTACGACAGGCGAAGTGTATACCAAACGTTTACAAAATGTGATCAGAAATACATTCAGCCGGACGGAGTGGCCGAGCGGTTCTAGGCGCTACAGTCTGGAACCGCGCGACCGCTACGGTCGCAGGTTCGAATCCTACCTCGGGCATGGGTGTGTGTGATGTCCTTAGGTTAGTTAGGTTTAAGTAGTTCTAAGTTCTAGGGGACTGATGACCACAGCAGTTAAGTCCCATAGTGCTCAGAGCCATTATTAGAAATACATTCAGCAGACCGGAACCGTGGGACTGCTACGGTCGCAGGTTCGAATCCTGCCTCGGGCATGGATGTGTGTGATGTCCTTAGGTTAGTTAGGTTTAAGTAGTTCTAAGTTCTAGGGGACTGATAACCACAGCAGTTGAGTCCCATAGTGCTCAGAGCCATTTGAACCATTCAGCAGATGTCATGATTAATAAGTAGGTGAAATCCGGTATCGCAGGACAAAGCGGATGAGGTTGTGGAAAGGGGCCAACATCAGTTACTGTTAGTTACACAATGAAACGTCCCCTTAGAAAAATTATACATGACTGTGCTTAAATTGACACACAACATTTTTTAGCGCAACGCAATCTGACTACAAGAGAATGGCCCTGACTAAATTAACCTATACGTTTCACAAATCACTTACCTCACAAAAATCTTCGTTACTCGAACTACTGCAATACAGCGAGCGCCACTACTGCCAGCTAAATAAAAGATTCAAACTACTGAAGGCACTAACTACTGATAGGCATAGTTAGCAGAAGAAAGATTTTGATAGAGAACAAACAATGCATTTACCTTAATAGTTTTCAAAAGTTATAATATATATATATATATATATATATATATATATATATATATATATATATATATCAGTCCATGATATCCAATATTACAAATTTACTCTTTCTTAATGACACACGTCCAGATCGTCCGCTCTCAAAATTCCGCCATCTCTCTCCCCACATTCACCACTGTCGGCGGCTCACCTCCAACTGCGCAACGCTACGCGCTGTTAACATCCAGCTACCCAACACTACAATAGCAAACCACAATGCAAACCAGCCACAGACTGCACACAGCACAGCCATTGCTTTTCATACAGAGCGCTACGTGGCGTTACCAATATAAAAACCTAAACAGCCTACTTACAACAAGAACACACAACTTTATTCCTCAAACCAATGTACAGTTTTCTCTTTAAAACAACAGAGGTCAATTCACGGCTGAGGGCCCAAGTAACTTCTCCAGGATAAGTGTAAATGGTTGCTTTTAAAACACCAGGATTTAGAGTAACGGCTGAAGGCCTTACTTAAGTAAAATTACAGTATCTTCTCGGCTTAAGGCCGAAATAATATTTCAGATCAGCTAGGGAAATTCTTTAAAAGCCAAGCTTTACAAATTCCGGCTAAAGGCCATGTTAAGGAAAATTCAAGTTAATTCTTCGGCTGGAAGCCCAATATAACAATTTTTTTACATAATAAAAGAGAGGCTTTAAAGATAAGCTTTTACACAATGCAACAGAAAAACATCTTAAGAAAACTTGAAGTATCTTGTTGGCCCAAAAAACTACTCAAGAGTAATTGTAGACTACCTTAAGATAAACATTTACTGAATACTGCTGAAGGTCGTTTGAAGAATTCAAGCTAATTAAAGAGAAACTTTACAGACAAGGATTTACATATTAAAGCCACAGATTTTGAAACAAACGCGATTGAAGGCCTAAATACAGAGCAACAAGAATTTCAAATGAAACACGACTGAAGGACTAATCTTAAAATAGTTGTCATGAAGTTCGGCTGAAGGCTATACACTAAACATAAAACAAACAATATTAATACAGGGTTATTACAAATGATTGAAGCGATTTCACAGCTCTACAATAACTTTATTATTTGAGATATTTTCACAATGCTTTGCACACACATACAAAAACTCAAAAAGTTGTTTTAGGCATTCATAAATGTTCGATATGTGCCCCTTTAGTGATGCGGCAGACATCAAGCCGATAATCAAGTTCCTCCCACACTCGGCGCAGCATGTCCCCATCAATGAGTTCGAAAGCATCGTTGATGCGAGCTCGCAGTTCTGGCACGTTTCTTGGTAGAGGAGGTTTAAACACTGAATCTTTCACATAACCCCACAGAAATAAATCGCATGGGGTTAAGTCGGGAGAGCGTGGAGGCCATGACATGAATTGCTGCTCATGATCTCCACCACGACCGATCCATCGGTTTTCCAATCTCCTGTTTAAGAAATGCCGAACATCATGATGGATGATGTTGAAAGATGAAGTCGGCGCTGTCGGTCTCTAGTTGTGGCATGAGCCAATTTTCCAGCATGTCCAGATACACGTGCCCTGTAACGTTTTCTTCGCAGAACAAAAAGGAGCCGTAAACTTTAAACCGTGAGATTGCACAAAACACGTTAACTTTTGGTGAATTGCGAATTTGCTGCACGAATGCGTGAGGATTCTCACGCAGATTCGCACATTGTGTCTGTTCACTTCACCATTAAGAAAAAATGTCGCTTCATCACTGAAAACAAGTTTCGCACTGAACGCATCCTCTTCCATGAGCTGTTGCAACTGCGCCGAAAATTCAAAGCGTTGACTTTGTCATCGGGTGTCAGGTCTTGTAGCAATTGTAAACGGTAAGGCTTCTGCTTTAGCCTTTTCCGTAAGATTTTCCAAACTGTCGGCTGTGGTACGTTTAGCTACCTGCTTGCTTTATTCGTCGACTTCCGCGGGCTACGCGTGAAACTTGCCCGCACGCGTCCAACCGTTTCTTCGCTCACTGCAGGCCGACCCGTTGATTTCCCCTTACAGAGGCATCCACAAGCTTTGAACTGCGTATACCATCGCCGACTGGAGTTAGCAGTTGGTGGATCTTTGTTGAACTTCGTCCTGAAGTGTCGTTGCACTGTTATGACTGACTGATGTGAGTGCATTTCAAGCACGACATACGCTTTCTCGGCTCCTGTCGCCATTTTGTCTCACTGCGCTCTCGAGCGCTCTGGCGGCAGAAACTTGAAGTGCGGCTTCAGCTGAACAAAACTTTATGAGTTTTTCTACGTATCTCTAGTGTGTCGTGACCATATGTCAATGAATGGAGCTACAGTGAATTTATGAAATCGCTTCAATCATTTGTAATAGCCCTGTACATGGCTGGAGGCCTGGCACAGTACCTGCGACCAAATAAAATGACAGTCACAAAGAACAAACCGTGGTGCTCAGAAGTGTTCCAAGGGTCGGCCTGTGGAGGAAACTCTAAGCACGGGTTAGGTAAGACAGGCAGCCAAGTGTAACACTAAACAATCTGGTGGCAACACGACATAGGGACGGCTGAAGAACCAACCAACAGTGTAATCAATTCCCTTCCATCAGACACACATGCTGCTCTATTTCAACCGTCCAACTGACTACTCCAGTACGCAGACAGCATTCATTTGCTCGTGGAAATCACAGAAGTTACACACGGTTCCACGTAAACACACTAGAACTCGAACAGTCGTAAAAGCAATTACTGTAGAACAACAAGGACGAATCAGTTCGACTCACAGAGAGTTTCCACAAGCGGTCGGCGACCAAATAAAGGTCGTCTGATGAGACGACCGACCGAACGACCAACCCAGGTCGTTCCCACTCAAGTTACGTGTGTCGGCAACGGTCGGGCGAGTCCTGACTGTCCGAAGCTGACTGCAGCTCCAGCCCGACTCAACTGGATGTCCAAATGGTTCAAATGGCTCTGAGCACTATGGGACTTAACATCTGAGGTCATCAGTCCCCTAGTCTTAGAACTACTTAAACCTAACTAACCTAAGGACATCACACACATCCATGCCTGAGGCATGATTCGAACCTGCGACCGTAGCAGCAGCGCGGTTCCGGACTGAAGCGCCTAGAACCGCTCGGTCGCAGCACCGGCAACTCGATGTCCATTAAGAATTCGGAGACACGGTGACCCGGGCACCCTGGCTCGGACCCATCCACGCAGAGGTAACTCTTGCCCATTGGCCACGACATCTCTGCGCAAGGAAGGAACCGACCCATGTCCGGCAAGATGACGAACCGACGAGGCCCAGGAACGGTCAAAAGAACAAATACACGCCGCACGATGAGACGACCGACAGAACAACCAACCAACGGTCGTCCCGCTCCAATCTCCTTCCGTCGGACAGTTGATGTGTGTCGCCAGCGGTCGGCGGGCATTGGCTGTCCGCACCTCACTGGCGCTCCGTCCCCGACTCCACTGCTGGTCCGTCCCCGACTCCACTGCTGCTGCGTCTGGACTGAGTTCCCAACTCGCTCCAGAAACACGACGACCCGGAAATTCTATCGGTCGCTCCAGAAATGGTATGACAATGCACTTATCGGTAAGAGCTGCTGCCACTCAGAGACAAATAAGACAGGAAGTTAGTGATACAAGTAAATGGAATAAGAGAACGAGGCGGCAGTACCGTAAGAGAAGATGACAAACAATAAACGGGATGAACACGAGCCGCGCACAGCTGACTAGGAATGTCTTTTTTATTGTTTTTGGTCCACAATCTTGAATCCATCAACAACATAAGATGTGAACTGGATGAAACCTTTTTTTTCGCATGGATACCTCTATATAAGAAACTCAAATGTGATTTGGTGAATAGTATGGTTTCCAGTCACACAGTCACAGGTATCCGAATGATTGATACTGACTGATCCTGCCGTGGTGACACAGTGTCCGCGGTTTGAGCACACTGAATTGACTCTAGCCCATAGGGGATGGCTTAGGTAGGATTCAGGCCCCGATTCTGAAGGTTTTTTCTGGGAGGAGCTGTCTCCTACTCACAGTGTCCTCGATTTCGAATACCTAACTGAATGTTTGGCTGTCATATAAATCTTCTGTTCCAGTTTGCCCTCAGTTAATTATTCACTTCCATTCTATGCCGTGATACAGACACACATTTTCAGAAACTTCTTCCTCAGATTGAGGCCTGTGTTTGCCATCAGCCACTTGTCTTAGCGAGAACTGCCTACTTGACTTTGCTACTCTGCTTCTTCTAGCCATACTTCGTCTGTAATGCATTATTTTTGTTACAGGGTATTATAATTTTTACACTTCGTCTATTGAGTTCTCGAACAATTTTGATATAATCACCGAATTTAATTTCTGTTACATTACTCATGATTACTTTCCTCTTTCATTTGTGTTCTCTAATGAAAGTACTCCAGCACTGTTCAAGCCGTCATAAAGGCGAATTGTGGATACACTCCATATTAATATATTCTAATAGGTGGGTGGCTAATGTTAATAGAACAGAAGAGAATATCACTAATATAACTAACAAGTACTGTCTCTGATTCACTGTACGGTGGCTGGCGGAGAACATATGTAGCTACTGCAACCGTGGAAAATCGCGTACCTTTAGAGAGTGTGGACGGCTTTGTGATGAGCAGGCGTGGCCAATAACATGGGAAAGCGTCTGCAAAGCACTCGTGACTGGTTGAATTACATAGCTAGATATCAGAGCTGTTGTCAGACACAGAAAGAGAGGGAGGGAGAGAGGGAGGGAGAGAGAGAGGGGGGGGGGGAAGGGCGGTGACGACACGCTATCGACACAGTGAGTAGACTGTTCTCTGCACCTCGTGGCGGGGACACCGTAAAAGAGGCTACTGCGTCGCTGGGCCAGACGAGCGATTTCACAGCCGCTGTTTGTTTTCAGCTGGCGAGTACAGCGAAAAATTAAGAACTCGTCTGTTATCGGACCTGACAGAGATTGAACGGGGCCTCACTGAGGATCTTCATATGACCAACATGTCTGGTCGTGTAATATAAATATGAGTGAGGCATTCAGACGCGACAGAAACCTGACGGTGGACGGCGTGGCGGCGTGGGCTCACGCACGCTCAGCCCACCACAAGGGAGGGCTGCACAGCTGTGCACCGGGCACACTGAGGCCGGTGCTCGCCCGCGCCTGTCACCCGACACTAAATACCGCACTCCTTCGAACCTCCTGTGTCGTATCGCGCTGTTGGTCGGATCGGAGGCTAGCTGCAGCCGGACTAGGGAATGTGTAGGCTGCTGTTAACGTCACAACATCAATAGCTGCATTCGGAATTGTGCCGTGGCCTGGAAGCATGGACTGCTGGACAATGGGGTCGCACTGTGTTCAGCGATGAATCACGATTTCGCACTGTTCGGCACGGTGACCATCATTGGCGAGTATGGGGGCCGTCTTGTGACGAGTCCGATTCCTCCAGTGCTTTGAAGAGGGACAGTGGTGTTACTAGCAGCATCGTGGCGTGGATATGACTTCAGGTCACCTTTGGTATTTAATGCAGGGACCTCTGATAGTAAGATGGTACACCTTATAATGTTACATCTCGTGTGACACTAACGTGGTTCCATTTTTCTACAGAACAATGCTCGTCCACACATGGAAAGTATCTGCATGAACTGCTTACATGATGAGGAGCTCACATGGCCAGAAGCATCCCCAGAGTTGTCCACAATAGAATACGTAAGGGACGAGCAAAAACGTCTAGTCTATCAGAGTGTCACTATCCAGCATATCACGGACCAGCTATAAAAATTGGGGGTAAACTTGCTTCAGGGGGGATACAATGGTTTAATGACACCTTCCAGCCGAATCATTGCCTACATCCAGGACAGAGGGACTGCAGCGTCATGCTGCTAAGTCGCCTCATACTGGTAAGATCAGACTCGATTTTGTTATCACTGCTATAATATCACAAACCATCTCAACCAGTGAAGTTCCATTTGTTTTCCTCCTCACGTCCTGGATATTTCGCTTTTTTTTTTTTTTTTTTTTTTTGTCAGACTGAGTTTCTCTGAGGTTGAGAAGAATACGGACATTTTACGTGGAACCGTCTTGTAGAGTTTTTTGAGCTCAGATATAACAAAATATCTCGAACAAAATTATACCTCCTCTTTGCCAGACAGCATGGATTCCAAATGTGAAACCCAACTAGTACATTTCTCATATTACATCTTGAAAGCCGTGTATCAAGGCAGTGAGGTGTGGTTGATTGGTTTTTAAGAAGCGTTTGACTCCTATCAACGTTTATTAATCAAAGTATGATCACAGAAGGAAACGTAGGAGTGGACTGAAGATTTCTCGGTCGGGAGGACTGAGAACCTTATCTTGAATGCTGAGTCATTCACGGAGGTAAAACAAACTTCAGGTGTGCTACACGGATATGTATCATAGATAGTGCTAACAGCAATAGCAATAGTAGTTATTTCGCAACCGATATAAATATTTGTATTGAAATTCTCACTCAGGAAAACTCCTCAAATATCCACTCATATCTTGGCAAGGTTTCAGAGCGGTTGAATTATTGATTTAAATATGCAAAAATGTGAAATTGTCCCCCTTACAAAATACAGAAACCTAGTTTTCTGTGGCTACAATATCAGTGAATTGTACGTGTAAACAATGAACTCATACAAATAGGTCGGTGTTACGATCTGTAGAGATATGGAAGTGAACAATAACAGTCTGAATTGCTGGTAAAGCAGTTGGCCGACTTTAGTTCACTGGTAGGTGATGAGAAAATACAGTCTACAGAGAAGACTATTTACAAAAATGTAATGCATCTAACATTAGAATACTGCTCAATCACGTGCAACCGATACCAAACAGAGCTAACTCTGATTAATGAAAGTATAGCAAGAATGGTAGCAACCATGTTCGCTGTTTTGTTTGATTCGTGGGAGAGCTTAGCTACAATGTTAGCAAATCATGAGTTGGCAGACGGTTACAGTTACAAACTCTTCCCGAAATCCTATTTTTCAAGAACCTGTGTTAGGTGATGAATTTAGGAAATACTGCAACTCCTGCCCATCACTCACGCACTGACCTCGGCGACACGGCTACACTAATTACCACGCGCACAAAGGCCTATCAGCCATCATCCTATCTGGGCCCCATAAGCGAATGTTGCGAGAAGAAACTAATGCTCACGTCCTACCATAGGAAGTTCACTCTGTCGTGCATTTCACAAAGGTTTGCAAAATATAGGTGTAGTGGACTGTTAAGGCAGCCAGTCCACAGTGAAGTAGCCGAAAGGGCACGCGTCAACTCACACCGTCTGGCGTTAAGTCTGGAACAGGATTCGTAATGAATGTGATAAAGAAAAGAACGTAGCTACTAGAACACTTAACTTTTATATTGTCCTTTGGTATACAGCATTCTGGATGATACAAGTGAGACTCTATCTTGAGGTACATGCAACGTTACAAATGGTTAATGGCGCCTTGCTAGGTCGTAGCCATTAACTTAGCTGAAGGCTATTCTAACTGTCTCTCGGCAAATGAGAGAAAGGCTTCGTCAGTGTAGTCGCTAGCAACGTCGTCGTACAACTGGGGCGAGTGCTAGTACGTCTCTCGAGACCTGCCTTGTGGTGGCGCTCGGTCTGCGATCCTGACAGTGGCGACACGCGGGTTCGACATGTACTAATGGACCGCGGCCGATTTAAGCTACCACCTAGCAAGTGTGGTGTCTGGCGGTGACACCACAATAGGTGCATTTGTAGATGTCAGTGGTGTACTGTACCTCGATACACGGAGCATTACCGCCGTCACAATCACGAGTGGACGACAGCTCAGCCGCCGAATGTCAGCGGGTTGGGGCCACTCAGTTCAGCACCAGATTCTCCTGTTCAGCAGCAGCTGGCGAGCAACCGCACCACCGAGGGCCGCTCCCACCCACACCACGCTCTGCAGGAGCCGAACCTCAGCTCATCGCACATCACTGGGCACAGTGACTGCGACTGGGGCGGAATATTAGCGCTGGACGTTACTTGTTGATATTTTTGTTGCTATGGTGTTGCCGTCAGCTGGAAGATCGGATTGATTCAGCTCTCCAAGCTAGTCTGTCCCGTGCCAGCCTCTTTATCTCCGAATAACTGCGGCAACCTACATCATTTTGAACCTTCTTGCTGTATTCATCCGTTAAACAACCTCAACAATTCCTGCATTACAAAGCTGACGAGTCCTGGATGTCTCTAGAAGTATCCGTGAGTCTATCCCTTCTTTTAGTTATGTTGTGCCACAAATTTTCCCCCCATTTCGACATAATACTCGTCTTACATTCAGAATTCTTCTGCAGTACGGAATTTCGAAAGTTTCTATAGTCTTCTTGACAGACCTGTTTGTAGTCTCAAATTTCACTTCGGTACAAGGGTATACTCTATACTAATACCCTCGAAAAATACTTCCTGACACTTAAATTAATATTCGATGTGCCAGACTGCATTTCATATGTTCTCTGTTTAGACCGGCGTCAATTATTTGGCTGCCGAAATAGCAAAATTCATTTACTACTTTCAGTTTTTCATTTCCTGATGTTATTGTCTCACCATCACCTGATTTAATTCGACTGCATTCCAATACCTACGTCCTACTTTTACTGGTGTACATCTCACTACCTCTTTCCAAGGCACTATCCATTCCGTTAATTTGCTCTGCCAAGCGCTTTGCTGTCTCTGACCGAATTGTTACTGGGGAACGTACAAGTTGTTATTTCTTCTGCCTGACGTTTAATTCCTACACCAAATTTTTCTTTGGTGTCCTTTACTACTTGCACATTGTACAGGTTGAACAATATGCGGACACGCTACAACGCTGCTTCACTGCCTTTCCCACTCCTGTAGGCTCACGATTGCGATTTGGTTTCTGTACAAGTTGCAAATAACCGTTGCTCACTGTATTTCATACCTACTACCTTCAAAATTCCAGAGAGTGTATCCCAGTGTTAGTGTCCAACGCTTTTTCTCAATCTAGAAATACGTAAAGTAGGTTTGCCTTTCTTCCCTCTATCTTCTAGTATTAGTCGTGGGGTCGGTATGTTCTCAAATGTACCTACTGTACTTTCACCGGAACCTTAACTGATCTTCTACAAAAGCGGATTCTATCAATTTCCCTGTTCTTGCATAAATAATTGATGTCAGTATTTTGCATGAACGACTTTTTAAACTAATAGTTCGGTTATCACCTGCCGCCATCTGCCGTTTTTGGAAATGGAATTATCACCGTACATTGTAGCTGAAGTCTGAGGGGATTCACCTGTCTCATGCACACTGTGTTGACAAAGGTCACGGGATAGCGGTAGCATCGCGGGTGCAAAGTATACAGCCAGTGCATTGGCACAGCTGTCGCTTGTATTCAGGAAATTCGTGTCAAAGGTTTCCGCCGTCATTAATTAACAGACATAGAACGCGGCACGGTGGCTGGAGCTAGATCCATGGGACGTTGCATTTAGGAAATCGTTAAGGGAATTCAATGTTCCGAGATCCACAATGTCAAGAGTGTACCGAGAATACCAAATTTCAGGCATTACTTCTCACCACAGGCAACGAGAGGCCGACGGACTTCGCTTAACGACCGAGAGCAGGGGCTTTCGCGTAGAGTTGTCATTTCTAACAGACAAGTGACATTTTATGAGAAATCAGTGTGGGACATACCATGAAAGTATCCGTTTGGACGGTGGGGCGAAATAGCAATAGCTCGCCCCAGGAATGCGAAATGACAGAACAAAATCTTGCAAATACCGTAGATTCAGGTTTTGCGACCTCACCCTTTTCTCAATCAAGCCAAGACTCGCTCTATACTTTTCAAAATGCGAATGTTACCGGTGCAATTGCGCTGCCGAAAAGCACAAAGGAACATGTTCCACACAATAATATATTGTTATTACATTTAATGCAACAAATGGATCAAAACCAGAAACAAATTAAAGAAACACTTGAACAAACACGTGAAGGTTTAACCGCTGAGTTACTTAAAATCGAATCGAACTGTCAAAAAAATCTGAAGATGTAAAACACGAATTTGTGAGCATTTTCAGCCTATTATTTCGCGACATGAAAACGCATTACAGAACCATGAAGCAACCATAAAAGAGCTGCAGACTATTGTTCACGAAAATCACGACACCTTGCAGGCTAAAACTGACCCAGTTGCGTCTACCGATACAGTCACGCAACTTGTACAAAATCAGAAAACCTAAAGGACGCAGTAGATACGATTTCGACATAAATGGATGCTCTGAAACTTGGTTCAGAAAAACACACAGAGGAATTCAGTACATTATCGAAGAAAATAGTCCAACTTTCCGATCAGCTAACTAATTTATCTACGAAGGTAGATGATGATCTGAATGGCACAGGACTGGCAGCCTTTACTGACACAGAAGAGTACGAGCAAACTAGGAAATTCAAACAAAATGAGAAACAAATGGCTCTGAGCACTATGGGACTCAACTGCTGAGGTCATTAGTCCCCTAGAACTTAGAACTAGTTAAACCTAACTAATCTAAGGACATCACAAACATCCATGCCCGAGGCAGGATTCGAACCTGCGACCGTAGCGGTCTTGCGGTTCCAGACTGCAGCGCCTTTAACCGCACGGCCACTTCGGCCGGCTGAGAAACAAATCAATACACAGTGCAAAAGAGAAATGTGGGAAGTACAAGGTCAGTTGGCTCACGTAATACAAGAATTACATATTTCCGAGGGCATTTGCGCTCCGACACGGGAAGAGGTATTCAGAAATAAGGAAAAGTCACAACACAGGGTATTTTGGAGTTTTTGAAAGGAGTTGGCAACGTGCACCGAATCTTGAGACGAAACCGCCGACAAGACGTAACAATGACCAATTTGAAACTCGCCGACACGATGATTTTGACTATAAACTCTTCATCACTACAAGTAAGTTTAAAACGTTGAAGAATTCCGGTAATGATATACATCCACAAGCTTGGCTTCATCAGTTTGCTCATTGCTTTCCTCCTAATTGGTAATTGAAGCACAGATTAGAATTTATGTGTGGCTATCTAGAAAATAAACCAGCAGTAAGAATGCGATCGGTCATTCGCGACTATCACAGTGGAGGAGATTTCTATCATTCCTTCCCTTCTCATATTGGTTACAGGCTACTCAAGATAGAGTAAAACATAGTATTATAATGATGGAACATTTTGAACAGTCTGATTTCTCCAGCCCGATAAAATATTTCGAAGATATTTTGCACAAAAATCAGCATTTGTCTCACCCGTACAGTCCCTCAGAACTTGTCCGCATTTGCTTCATTAAACTGCCTGAACATTTGAGACGTATGGACGTTGAAAACTACAAATTACGCTCCCAGGAGAACCCCCATCAGGTGACCGTTCCAACGATACACCCTTGGAGAGAAGTCGGCTGGATACTGATGTATTGAATCGCGACGCGGTTTGAGGGTTCCTTCATCATTAGGAGGGTGGGAGGGTTACAATTAACTTTGAGTTTTGCGTCGAAAACTAGAAACATGACTCACAGGTGTACATTCATCAGGTGACCGTGGCAGTGGTAGTCGCTCATAGAGAAGTCGTATGTAGGCTGATGTATTAGATCGCAACGCAATTTGTGTCTTCCATCCTCGTTTCGAGGGTGCGAGAATTAAAATTAACTTTCAGATTTGCGTCGGAAGCATATATGTAACTCCCACCGGAACGTCCATCAGGTGACCGTTCTAGCGGTAGACCCTTGGAGAGAAGTCTGCTGGATACTGAGGTATTGAATCGCAATGCAATTTGTGTGTTCCATCCTTATTACAAGGGTGGGAGGGTTACAATCAACTTTCTGCCTTGCGTCGAAGAAGGAAACTTTGACTCCCAGGAGAACGCCCATCCGGTGACCAGGGCTGCGTTAGTGGCTTGGAGAGAAGTCGGCTTTAGACATGTTGAATCTCGACGCAATTTGTCTGTTAAACGATAATACGGTGGTGTGGGGGTTACAATCAACTGTCTGCTTTGCGCCAGAAACAAGAAAGTTGACTCCCAGGAAAACGTCCATCCGGTGACCTTGGCAGTGTTAGACCCTTGGAGAGAAGACGGCTGGAGACTGATTTATTGAACCGTGACGCAATTTGTGTATTCCATCGTCATTACGAGGGTGGAAGGTTTACAGTTAACTGTCAGTTCTGCATCGGAAACAACTGACACGACTCAGAGGCAAACGTCCATCCAGTTACAGTTGTTGCGTTAGTCTCTTGGAGGGCAGTCAGCTGGGGCTGATGTATTGAATCGCGACGTAATTTGTGTGTTGCACCATTAATACAAGGGTGGGAGACTGTGAGTTCTGCGTCGGAAACAAGAAACTTGACTCCCAGGAGATCGTCCATACGGTGACCGTGGCTGATTTTGTCGCTTATAGTGAATTCGGATTGAGACCGATATATCGATTCACGACGCAATTTCTGTGTTTCGTCCTCATTACGATGGTGCGAGGTTTACAGTTATCTATCTGTTTTCCGTCGGAAGCAAGATACTTGACTCCAAGGTGAACGTCCATCTGGTGACCGTGGCAGCGTTAGACCCTTGGAGATAATTCGGCTGGAGACTGATGTATTGAATCTCGACGCAATTTGTGTGTTCCATCCTCATTACGATGGTGAGAGGTTTACAATTAACTGTCTGCTTTGCGTCGGAAACAAGAAATTTGACTCCAAGGGAAACGTCCATCTGGTGACGGTGGCAGCGATAGACCCTGAGACGGAAGTCGGCTGGAGACTGATGTATCGAATTGCGATGCAATTTGTGTGATCCATCCTCATTACGAGGGTCCGAGGGATACAAATAACTGTCAGTTTTGCGCCGGAAACAAGAAACTTGACTCCCTGGAGAACGTCCAACTGGTGACCGTGGCTGCGTTAGTCGCATGGCGTGTAGTCAGCTGGAGGCTGATGTATTGAATCGTAATGCAATTGGTGTGTTCCATCCATAATTCGAGAGTGTGAGGGTTGCAATTAACTGTTGGTTTTGTGTCGGAAACAAGAAACTTGACTCCCAGGAGAACGTCCATCAGGTGTCCGTGGCAGCGATAGACCCTTGGAGAGAAGCTGCCTGGAGACTGTTGTATTGAATCACGACGCGATTTGTGTGTTGCTTCGTCAATGTGAGGGTCGATGGTTACAGAACACAGGCACTGGTGCATCGGAAACAAGCAAACTGACTCCCAGGAGATGTTAACCATGGTGACCGTAGCCGGGTTGGTGGCTAGGAGAGCATGCGGCATGAGCTGGAAGTATTGATTGGCGACGCAGTTTTTGTGTTGCATCGTCAATGTGCTGGTGTGAGGGTTACAGTAAACTGGCAGTGGTGTAACGGAAACGAGCAACTTGACTCCCAGGAGAATTTCCACAAGGTGATGGTTGTCACATTAGACGCTTGGAGAGAAGTCGTCTGGGGCCTGTAGCAATTTGTGTGTCGCATCGTCAGTACGAGTGGGAGAGGGTCACAGTAAAATGACAGATGTGCATCGGAAACAAACGACTTGGCTACCAGAAGAAGTTCCCTGCGGTGACCGCAGCCACGTTAGTTGCTTGGAGCCTGTAGTATTGAATCGCGAAGCAATTTGCCTGTTGCGTCGTCCAATTGAGATTGCGTGGTTTACAGTAAACTGGCAGTGTTACATCGGAAACAAGCAACTCGACTCCCAGGAGAATTTCCATATGTTGACCGTAGCCACGTTAGTTGCTTGGAGAGAAATTGGCTAGAGCCTGTAGCCATGAATCGCGACGCAATTTGTGTGCTGCGTCGTCAACACGAGGATGTGAGTGTGACAGTAAACTGCCAGATGTGCATCGGGAACAAGGAACTTGCTCCCAAGAGAAGTTCCATATGGTGACCATAGCCACGTTCGTTGCTTGGAAAGAAGTCGTCTGTAGCCTGTAATACTGAATAGCGATGTAATTTGTGTGTTGCATCGTCAATGTGAGGGTGCGACGGGTACAGTAAGCTGACAGTGGTGCATCGGACACAACCAAATTTACTCCCAGGAGAAGTAGAAGCGTTAGCCCCTTTTTTCCAAAATTGTAACTTTCATTTTTAGTAGCAAGTTTCAAGAAGCAGAGCATCCGGTTCGAGTCTGAGTTCGACACAAATTTTCTCGTGTAGTCGATACAATGCAATGCCTTTCTGCAGCCGGGGTCTGGAAAAATTCTGTAGGCTTTATATGCAGCTGCCGAATCTTATAAATGAGGTCTATTCTTTCGCATATGACCAAAAGAACAGACACCTCACATATAAATATATCAATAAAGTTTCTCAACAGCAAATGCAACGGTTTTTCATTATATTAATATAGCGTATTTCATCACATAGCCTGTGTAATAGATCTTATGTATATTTCGCTCCCACCACCAAGTGCCGATATCCTGTAGATATTGCTGAAATTTGCTGAAATTTTTTGCTTTGCCACTCCAGTGTATATTGACAGCAATATACGTGGGAAGTCCCATGGAACTTCCGACGTTATATCCTGCTTGTAAGTCATTTTAAAAACTGTTAACAGTCAAGTTCCTATTACACTCTCTTGCGGTACGTCCGAAGTTACTTTTACAGCAGAAGATTTCTCTTCATTATAAATGACATACTGAATTCTGCCCCCCCCCCCCCTTCCCTCCCCACATGAACCATAGACCTTTCCGTTGGTGGAGAGGCTTGCGTGCTTCAGCGATAGAGGTAGCCATACCGTACATGCAACCACAATCGAGGGATATCTGTTGAGAGGCCAGACAAACGTGCGGTTCCTGAAGAGGGATGATGTCTGACCTTGTAACATCAACCAAAACTATCTTGCTGTGCTGGTACCGCGAACGGCTGAAAGCAAGGGCAAACTACAGCCATAAATAATTTTTCACGAGGGCATGCATTTCTACTGTATGCTTTAATGATGATGGCGTCCTCTTGCGTAAAATATTCCGGACGTAAAAAATTCCCCCATTCATATCTCCGGGCGGGAACTACCAAGGAGGACTTCGTTATTTGGAGGAACATAACTGCCGTTCTACGGATCGGAGCGTGGAATGTCAGATCCCTTAATCGGGCAGGTAGGTTAGAAAAATAAAAAAGGGAAAAGGACAGGTTAAAGTTAGATATAGTCGACATTAGTGAAGTTGGGTGGCAAGAGGAACGTGACTTGTCCTCAGGTGAATAAAGGATATAAATACAAAATCAAATAGGGGTATTGCAGGAATAGGTTTAATAATTAGTAAAAAAGTAGGAACAAAAATAAGCTACTACGAACAGAAAATGGAACGCATTATTGTAGCAAGGATACATGTAAAGCACACGCGCACCACAATAGTACAAGTTTATCTGCCGACTAGTTCTGCAGCTGCTACAGAAATTGAAGAAATGTATGACGAGATAAAATTAAATTATTCAGATACTTAAGGGAGACGAAAATCTAAGTATCATGGGGGACTGGATTTCGATGGTGGGTAAAGGAAAGAGAAGGAAAAGCAGTTGGTGAATACGGGCTGGGGGAAAGTAATTAAAGAGTAAGCCACCTGGTAGAATTTTGCACAGAGCATAACCGAATCATAGCTAACATCTTGTTTAAGAATCCTTAAAGAAGGCTGCATACGTGGAAGAGACCTGGAGGCAGGTTTCAGACTAGTTATTTAATGGTTAGACAGAGATTTAGGAATCAGATTTTAAATCAGCAGATGTGACACTGAGCACAATTTATTGGTTATGAAGTGCAGATTAAAACAGAAGAAGCTACAAAAAGGCAGAAATTTAAGAGGTTGGGACCTGGATAAACTGAGACCACCAGAGGTTGTAGAGGGTTTCCGTGGGAACATTCGGGAACGATTGACAAGAACTGGGGAAAGGAAAACAGTAGAAGCAGAATGGATAGCTCTGAGAGATGAAATAGTGAAGACAGCAGAGGATCAAGTAGGTAAAACGGGGAGGGCTAGTAGAAATCATTGGGAAACACAAGAGGCATTGTATTTGATCGATGAAAGAAGAAAATATAAAAATGCAAAAAATGAGACAGGTGAAAGGTAATACAAACGTCTAAAAAATGAAATCAACAGGAAGTGCAAAATGGCTAAGCAAGAATGACTAGAGGAGAAATGTAAGTATGTGGAGGCACGTGTCATTAGGGCTAATAGAGAGCTTTGGAGAAAAGAGAACCAAGAGATCAGATGGAAAAACGGTCCTAAGCAATGAAGGGAAAGAAGAAAGGTGTAAGGACTATATAGAGGGGCAATATTATGGAAAGGGAAGAGGACGTAGAGAAAGATGAGTAGGGAGATAAGATACCGCGTGAAGGATTTGACAGAGCACTGAAAGACTTAAGTCGAAACAAGACCCGGAGAGTAGATAACATTGCGTTAGAGCTACCATAGACATGGCAGCAAAATACTAACACGAATCCGCTACAGAAGAATGTAGAGAACGGTAGAAGACGATCTCGGAGATCAGTTTGGATTCCGGAAAAATGTGGGAACACACGAGGCAATACTGACCCTACGACTTTTCATAGGAGATAGGTTAAGGAAAGACAAACCTACGTTTATAGCATTTGTAGACTTTCTGACAATGTTCACTGAAATACTCTCTTTCAAACTCTAAACGTGGCAGAGGTAAAATACGGGGAACGAAAGGAGGCTATTTATAATTTTTAGAGAAAGACGATTTCAGTTACAAGAGTCAAGGGGCGCTAAAGGGAAGCAGTGATTGAGAAGGGAGTGAGACAGGTTTGTAGTCTATCCCAGATATTATTGACTCTGTATATTGGGCAAACAGTAAAGGAACGAAAGAAAAATTTGGAGTAGGAAGTTAAGTTCAGGGAGAAGAAATAAAAACTTTGAGGTTTTCCAGTGACATATTGTAATTCTCTCAGAGGCTGCAAAGCTCTTGGAAGAGCAGTTGAACAGATGGACAGGCTGTAAGATAAATATCAAGAAAAGCAAAACAAGGACAATGGAATGTAATCGAATTAAATCAGGTGATGCTCAGGGAATTAGATTATAAAATGAGACACTTAACGAAGTAAATGAGTTTTGCTATTTGGGAAGCAAAATAAATGACGATGGTCGAAGTAGGGAGGACATAAAATGTAGACTGGCCATGCCAAAAAAAGCATTTCCAAGGAAGACGAATTTGTTAACATTGAGTACAGATTATAGTGTCAGGAAGTCCTTTCTTAAAGTATTTGTATGGAGTATAGCCATGTATGGTAGTGAAAAATGGACGATAAGCTGTTTAGGCACTAAGAAATTAACAGCTTTTAAAATGCGTTGCTACAGAAGAATGCTAAAGATTAGGTGGGTAGATCACATAACTAATGAAGAGGTACTGAATAGAATTGGGAAGAAAAGAATTCTGTGGTACAAACCGACTAAAAGAAGGGATCGGTTGGTAGCGCACATACTGGAGGGAAACGTGGGGGGTAAAAATCGTAGAGGGAGACCAAGAGATCAGTACAGTAAGTAGATTCAGAGGGATTTAGGTTCCAGTAGCTACTCGGGGAAGAAGAGGTGTGCACAGGATAGAGTAGCATGGAGAGTTGCATCAAACCAGTCTTTGGGCTAAAGACCACAACAACAACTGAATTCTGTCTGCTAAGAACTCCCCAATAGCATCACAAAAGTTGTCTGATATTTCACATATTCTTATGACTTATTTTACTATTTCAGTATTAGGAATGGAAACGTATCAGATGATTTGTAAGGAGTAAAAGAATTTACATCTGTTGGCTAGATACAACAATAAATTAATTCAACGTACTCCATTTTAATATGACTGCAGTTGCCACACTTTACCACTCAACTCCATTTTTAGTATAATTTCTAACTGTAACGGCTATAAAAATAGGATCACTGCAGTACGCGACTTCAATGTGACTGGAAGAACCATACATGAAATTTATATTAAAATGTGATTGAAAGGAAATGCACTGAAACAATAAAATATTTTTGGTAGCTAGGCAGTTTGATACAGTAAGTGCAGCTATGTGGAACAACTACGCTTTTGAACAGCTGAAAGGTCTGTTATCAGGAAAGATAATGCAGCAGAAATAAGAGATCTACAAGTAAGACAGACTAAGGAAGAACCTCATGAATAAGAGGGGAAGAAAAACTTGTGGTAATTATAAGGCAGAAAATTATCTTGAGTGTGGCAAATATATTGAGAATTTGCCTGCGACGATGAATCAGTGAAGAATTTCGTGGAAGAAAGGCAGATGAAGAATAAGCCTCAGAGTGCTGGATAGAATTATAAACGGATGGAGGTACCAGCAGATCAGACATGAGGCATAGTATACAGGAAAGTGTTAAGTTTCCAGCAGATATCACACGACAGATACGCGAAAGACGAGGAACTTTTAGCCTATGCCACAAAGCAGCAAGGCAAGACTGAGTGCCATGTGCTGTACACTAGCAAGCATCAGTTTTGTCCATTGTTTTCAGCAGCTTCATGCTTCTAAATACATACTACGCAAGTCGCCGTACGGTGCTTGGCGAAGAACAACTTGTACCACTGCTAGTGATTCCCTTTCCTCCTGCGCTCGCGAATAGAGAGAAAAACGACTATGTATATGCTTCCATAAGAGCCCATATTTCCCTCATCTTGTCTTTGTGGGGCTTAGGCAAGATGTGCATAAGTGCCAGTAGAATTGTTCTGCAGTCAATCGTAAATCCAGTTCTCCAGACATCGTGAATAGTGTTTCGAGAAAAGAAATTCTTCCCTCCAGGGTTCCCATTTGACATCATGGAATATTTCTCGTTGATCGAACCTGCTGGTAACAAATCTAGCAATACTCCTCAGAATTGCTGCTGTGTCTTCCCGTATGGTGGGGATCCCAAACACTCAAGGAGTGTTCCACTTTCCTAGAATCCAACTTAAGTGCTCTTTCCTTTTATATTACTTTTCAGCGTCACGTATAGATATTTAATAAATGATTTCGTCAATCCACACATTACTAATATAGTGTTAGAACGTTACAGGGTTGTTTTCACTACTCACCAGCTTCAAGGCATATTTCTGTACATTAAGAAGATGGGCCAGTCGTGCCACAATGAAGAAAGTTCTGTGCAAGTCACCCTGTGTACTCTTAAAGCCATTCAACGGCGACACTTTTCCGCACATCAAAACGTCACCAGCAAACATCGCACACTACTGCCTACACAGAAGTGTACCGTTGAGTATCAGGAATCCGGTAAAACATCAAACCTCAGCCACCGCTGCGGCCGGAAAATAGATCCTGCAAGAACGGGACCGACGACGACTGAAGAAAATCGTTCAACGTGACAGAAGTGCATCCCTTCCCCAAATTGCTGCAGATTGAAGTACTGGGCCATCAACAAGTGTCAGATTGCGAACCATACAACGAAACATCATCTATATGGGCTTTCGGAGCCGAAGACCCACTCGTGTACCCTTGATGACTGCACGACACAAAGATTTAATCGTCGCCTGGACCTGTCAACATAGACATTGGACTGTTGATGACAGCAAACATGTTGTCTGATCGGACGAGTCTCGTTTCACTGAGCGAAGTGGCGCAGTGACTAACACACTGGACTCGCATTCGGAAGGACGACGGTTCAGTCCCGTGTCTGACCATCCTGATTTACGTTTTACGTAATTTCCCTATATCGTTCCAGGCAAATGCCGGGATGGTTCCTTCGAAAGGGCACGGCCGACTTCTTTTCCTAATCCGATGAGACCGATGACCTTACTGTCTGGTCTTCTCCCCCCCAAACAACCCCCAACTCTCGTTTCAAATTGTATATAGCCGATGGACGTATACGGATATGGAGACATCCCCATGAGTCCATGGACCCTGCATGTCAGTAGAGGCTATTAAAACTAGTGGTGGCTCTACAAATGGGGTGGGACGTGTGCAGTTGGAGTGATATGGGACCCGTTATACGTCTAGATACGACTCTGACAGATGACACGTACGTAAGCACCCTGTCTGATGACCTGTATTTCATTCATGTCAATTGTGCATTTCGACGGACTTGGGTAGGACATGCCGGCACCCCACATGTCCAGAATTGCCACAGACTGCCTCCAGGAACACTCTCCTGAGTTTAAACACTTCCGCTGACCGTCAACCCTCGGCCCCCCCCCCCCCCCCCAGACATGAACTTTTTGAGCATGTCTGGGATGCTTGGCAACGTGGTGTTCGGAAGAGATCTCCACCACCTCTTACTCTTACGGGTTAATGGACAGCCCCTCAGTACCCAAGGTGTAAATTCCCTCCACCGCCACTTCAGACATTTAGTTCCATGCTAAGTCGTGTTGCGGGACTTCTGCATGCTCGCGGGGGGCGCTAAACGGTATTAGGCAGGTGTACCAGTTTCTTTGGCTGTTCATGTACAAAGCCAACAGACATGACACATTGAAAGGGGGCTGTCCTATTTGCCATGACAATTTTCATGAATTTTTGTCATAAATATGAATAAGTTGCGAATTTGATTATACTCAACCTCTGTAATATCCGTATATTGATATTCTTTGTAAAACTAAATTTGAGACCAGAGATTTTTTTCAGAGTGATTAACTTTGCTTTGTCAGAGTAAGTCAAAGAGTAGCAGTGGCAGAGTTTGTTGGACTGTCTGGCAATGTTCTTGGTTTGAAACGGATGGAAGCTGGCCAGCTGTGTAGTGGAGGCGGCATTATTTAAAAAGGAGCTTGCAGTAATATATTTCGAGGAAGAGTGTTGAGCAAATGGGATTATATTAATGGAAGAATGACAAAAACCAACTTTTAAGATAGTCCACTTCTTTATACTTGTAACTGTGTAGCTTCTCATTGTTAGAACATTGCGTATGGTTGAAGTTTTCTGTCGCAAAATTTTGTTATGGAGCATATGATCTTGTCTTATAGCTGAAACAAGTGTCAAGGGGGGGCAACAACTGTAAACAGGAGAGTTGTTAAGTAATAAAAATGGTTCAAATGGCTCTGAGCACTATGGGACTCAACTGCTGAGGTCATTAGTCCCCTAGAACTTAGAACTAGTTAAACCTAACTAACCTAAGGACATCACAAACATCCATCCCCGAGGCGGGATTCGAACCTGCGACCGTAGCGTGTTAAGTAATATTTTGCTATCATGCCTAGATGTGAGTACTTTATGAATAGGGGTATCGTTGTTTCGGCTTAATTAAGAACATTTAGAGTCTTTCTTTCATTTATGACTCGTTAAGATTAGTTCCGCATTTTCATTCACTTTCATGACTGTTTGCACACTCGCATAGCACATCGCGAATTGTGTACTGAGAAGCATTAATGAAAATTGGTAAGCTCTCGTCTTGCATTGCATATCGCACGTACGGTAAATGAAATTTCATTTTTGACAGTTACGACATTGTTTATAATAGCAACTAGCGGCAGAGCAGACAGCTTTCCGTGCGCACAGGTAGGTCAATAAATTTAACTACTATCAAAGTTCATGTCCACTGTAAGGCACAGTGATTTGCAAATTGTATTTGTGCAAATAATATCAGTATCAGTTCAGAGGCTTAATACCAGTAAAATATTTCAATAATGTGCTATCTTGTGATTTTTTCGAACAGTTTTATCTTAAAGTCACAGCCATTAAAGTTTAAGTTCATTTGGTGTGTAATTACAATAACAGTTCGGGTACAGTGATAGTTTGGAAGACTAAAGGTAAAGATTAGCAACATTCAGGCCCAACATTTTAAAGTGAGTCATTTTGTTTCACAGTCAGATGGCGTATCGAAATGTCTTTGAAAACATATTACTTTCTCGCAGCGGAATTATTTGATGCACCGGCTAGTCTGGACTTCGCATCGTTTCGTTTCTAAAATAAACTTTCTCATAGTTCCCTTGCCCTGCACTATTTACGTATTTCGATATCAAAAATAAGTTTTCCACATTTCCTGGATACCAACTAGGCACTTAAGATAACGAGTTTAAATATACATGAAACTTTCATGCATGGCACACAGAACATGAACCGGCAAGGCAAATACACTGATATGCAAAGACATATGACAGATCATGGCTCATGGAAACCACAGATATTTATTTGAATCCATTCCAACCTTTCTAGCAACTGGTCAATATACTTCTCTTGACTTAAAGCCAATACTCCATTAATCTGCTCATATTTCTTTCCATTCCTAAACAATTTTAGCTGTCCCTAATTCCTTTGCTTTAAGATACAGACTGATATTATATTTCAAGAGTTCAGTTTCACATGTGTCTTTTGAAAAAGTATGAGAATCATCAACATATAAAACTGACACAATTAACTTAGTTTTCGTCATGCTTTATTTAACAAAAGCAAGGTCCTAGTCTAGACATTTTGAAACTTAACAATATAAAAAAATCATTTATTCTTTCATTCCACATTCTGGATGATTCTTTTAACCCACGCAAAGCCTTTTTTGACTTTAAATCTTTTCCTTCCCCATTGTTGTTGTTGTTGTTGTTGCTGTTGTTGTGGTCTTCAGTCCAGAGACTGGTTTCATGCAGCTCTTCATGCTACTCTATCCTGTGCAAGCTTCTTCATCTCCCAGTACCTACTGCAACCTACATCCTTCTGAATCTGTTTAGTGTAGTCATCCCTTGGTCTCCCTGTACGATTTTTACCCTCCACGGTGCCCTCCAGTACTAAATTGGTGACCCCTTGATGCCTCAGAATATGCCCTACCAACCGATCCCTTCTAATCTTCAGCATTCTTCTGTAGCACCACATTTCGAAAGCTTCTATTCTCTTCTTGTGCAAACTATTTATCGTCCACGTTTCACTTCCATACATGGCTACACTCCATACAAATACTTTCAGAAACGACTTCCTGACGCTTAAATATATACTATATGTCAACAAATTTCTCTTCTACAGAAACGCTTTCCTTGCCATTGCCAGTCTACATTTTATATCCTCTGTACTTCGACCATCATCACTTATTTTGCTCTCCAAATAGCAAAACTCCTTTACTACTGTAAGTGTCTCATTTCCTAATCTAATCCCGGCAGTATCTCCCGATTTAATTCGACTACATTCCATTATCCTCGTTTTGCTTTTGTTTATGTTCATCTTATATCCTCCTTTCAAGACAACGTCCATTCCGTCCAACTGCTCTTCCAGGTCCTTTGCTGTCTCTGACAGAATTACAATGTCATCGGCGAACCTCAAAGTTTTTATTTCTTCTTATTCTTTCTTATTTCTTCACCATTACAAAGGTTAAAAGCCTCAGATCACTTTAGAAAAATACCATCTTGACAATACATTTAAATAACCTGACTTCAAATAAGTATGTGTCATGTTTGTACCTACTTCAACAGATAAAGACATTAAAAGTCTTAACTGAGACTGCCTTAGTACAGGAGAAAAGGTTTCATTATAGTCAGTTCTAAGTTTATGAGCCCACCCAGTAAGCAAGAACCTGGCACGATGGCGCATTTTACGTTCGTTGTTGACTTTCTTCTTTTTTACCATTTACACTGAACAAGACAAGCACTTTCTGGAAGGTTGACCGCTTCTCAGACATCGTTGTTTTCAAAAGCTTGTATTTCATCATCCGCAGCATGTTCCCAATATTCTGTTTCAGGTCTGGAAAAGTTTTCCTCCACAGTTGATGAGTCCTCCATTTGGTCTGAAGTTCCAGCAGAATAATAAGTCTCATAATCGTCAAAGCTTCTGATTGGTTTAAACTCCCACCATCTTCTAATCCTCTTCGTTTCGCATCTTCTTATGAAACAAGTTTTTGATTATCAGCAACAGAACTGCAAGTTTCCCTCAGATGCCGACAGCAGTTGTGCGGGATACGGAGCAGCCAGCAGTGCTTGCCGGGTCACGCCTCTACAGCTCCACACCACGGATGCGACGTAGAACGGCTGGGGGCAGCCAGACAGCCCACTCATGCTTGCAGACTTCTCGCTACATAAACTTACTTAGACGCCGCCCAGTTGCGGGTCAAACTCCATGTCTTAGTACAGAAAGCCTCTTCCTTGTTGACCTCGAGAGGTGAACTCTATTTCTTGCTTCTTTTTCTTCATATGCTTGTACAAATACACGTTAGGTAAGTCCTCGGATTGTTGTGTTAACTTGTTCACTAGTCATTTCTCCTCCTGTTCTGCTTTCCCACACCACTCTGTAGCCAACATCTCCCTACATTTCTGTACAAAGTCGTACACAACATGTGAGTCTTCTCTTGACATAGGATCAGGCATCCTTTTTCTTCATTTCCCTCGTATTATTTTTTGTATTTATTTACATGTCAAGTTCCGTAGGACGAAATTGAGGAGCAAATCTCCAAGGTCATGGAACGTGTCACTACATGAAATTACAACATAACAGTAATAACAGATAAACATAAAATATTTATGAACCTGGAAAAAGTCAATCGGTAAGTTTAAGCAAACACAATCAACAGCCCAACAAAAACCAGCTAACTTTTTCAACGAACTCCTCGATCGAATAGAAGGAGTGACCCATGAGGAAACTCTTCAGTTTCCATTTGGAAGGACATGGATTACTGCTAAGATTTTTGAATTCGAGTGGTAGCTTATCAAAAATGGATGCAGCAGCAGTATACAGCATACCCTTCTGCACAAGAGTTAAGGGAGTCCGATCCAAATGCAGGTTTGATTTCCGCCGAGTACTAACTGAGTGAAAGCTGCTTATTCTTGGGAATAAGCTAATATTGGGAACAAGAAATGACAGTAAGGAATATATATATATCGACAAGAGTTTTGTGAACTGACACAACTTATTGCCCGAGCCAAAAATATCCTTTTAGAATGAGAAGAGTTACGCCAAAATACCAGACGGCCGGCCGCGGTGGTCTCGCGGTTAAGGCGCTCAGTCCGGAACCGCGCGACCGCTACGGTCGCAGGTTCGAATCCTGCCTCGGGCATGGATGTGTGTGATGTCCTTAGGTTAGTTAGGTTTAAGTAGTTCTAAGTTCTAGGGGACTGATGACCACAGATGTTAAGTCCCATAGTGCTCAGAGCCATTTGAACCAAGCCATAATACCATATGACATAAGCGAATGAAAATAAGCAAAGTAGACCAATTTTCTTATCGAACAATCACTCACTTCAGATACCGTTCGAATAGTAAAATTGGCAGCATTAAGTCTTTGAAAAAGATCCTGAACGTGGGCTTTCCACGATAGTTTACTATCTATGTAATCACCTAAAAATTTGAACTGATCAGTTTCACTAATCATATTCTCATTCCGTGAAATAAAAACATCAGGTTTTTTTTAATTGTGTGTTAGAAACTATAAAAACTGAGTCTGACTATGATTAACCGTTAGTTCATTTTCTACAAGCCATGAACTTGGGTCATGAACTGCACTATTTGAAACCGAGGCAATGTTGCACACAACATCCTTTACTACTAAGCTAGTCTTCACAGGAAACAGAAATATTTTCGACTTTCTCATAATACTAGAGGGCATAACATTTACATAAATGAGGAACAGGAGTGGCCCCAACACCGATCCCGGGGGCACCCCCCCCCCCCCCCCTTTCACTGTACCCCACTCATACCCTATATCACAGCCATTCTCAACATTCTGAATAATGACCTTTTTCTGTCTGTTGCTAAAGTAAGACATGGACCAATTGTGAGCTACTCCCCGTATTCCATAATGGTCCAACTTCTGGAGCAATATTTTGTGATAAACGCAATCAAATGCCTTAGTTAAATCGAAAAATACGCCTAGAGTCGAAACCTTTTCTTTCACCCATCCAGTACCTCACAGAGAAAAGGGAATATAGAATTTTCAGTTGTTAAACGACTTCTAAAGCCGAACTGTACATTTGATAGCAAATCGTGTGATATAAAATGATCAGTTATCATTAGATACACAGCCTTTTCAATAACTTGAGGAAACACTGATGGTAGACAAATAGGTGTAAAATTATCTACATTATCCCTTTCTCCCTTATTATAAAGAGGGTTTACTACTGAGTACTTTAATCGTTCAGGAAACTGACCATTAATAAACGAAAAACTACAAATATGGCTAAGTACTGGGTTGTTGGGTTGCTTGGGGGAAGAGACCAAACTGCGAGGTCATCGGTCTCATCGGATTAGGGAAGGAAGTCGGCCGTGCCCTTTCAAAGGAACCATCCCGGAATTGGCCTGGAGCGATTTAGGGAAATCACGGAAAACCTAAATCAGGATGGCCGGACGTGGGATTGAACCGTCGTCCTCCCGAATGCGAGTCCAGTGTGCTAGACACTGCGCCACCTCGCTCGGTACTAAGTACTGGGCTAACATGTGTAGCACAGTACTTTAATATGCTGCTATGCACTACATCATAACCGTGAGAGTCCTTAATTTTCAGTGATTTAATTATTGACTCAATCTCCCACTTGTCTGTATCACAGAGGAGTGTTTCACTCATCAATCTCGGAAAGGATTCTCCAAGAAATTTATATGATTCCCTGTAGAAACTAATTTTTTTATTTAATTCTCCAGCAGTGATCAGAAAATGACTGTTGTTGATTAATGTACATATATCTGATTTATCAGTAACAGCAATATTTTTACTACGGACTAAATTTCTACCATCGACCTTCTGCTGCTAACCAGACACCTCCTTCGCAACTGACCAATGGTTTTAATTTTATCCTGTGAATTAGCTACTCTATTTGCATACCACATTTTCTTTTCCTTCCTAATAACATTTTTAAGCATTTTACAATACCATTTGTAATGGGCTTCTGTAGCTTGATTGTGAGGGCTTCTAACACTTTGATATAATTTCCGCTTTGTTCTACATGATATCCTTATCCCACTTTTCAGCCACTCTGGCTGCCTATTACTGCTAGTACCCCGTTTAGAACGTTCTAATGGAAAGCAACTCTGAAGGAGCATGAGAAATGTGTTAAAAAAGCATTGTATTTGTCGTCTATGTTATCAGCGCTATAAACATCCTGCCACACTAGTTTCTTGACATGGTTTAAAAAACTCTCTATTGCTGTTGGATTAACTTTCCTACAAAGTTTGTAATTATATGACATTTGTTTCAATACAAAAGCCTTTTAGTGTTAAAATTCGCGCATCACGGTTGAGAGGCCATTCACCCTTTTACTAACGGAATGCCCATCTAGTAATGAAGAATGAATAAAAATATTGTCTATGACTGTGCTACTGTTCCCCTGCACCCTAGTTGGAAAAAACACAGTCTGCATCAGATCATATGAATTTAGGAGATCTACCAACATCCTTTTTCTTGCACCATCATATGGAAAATTTATGTTGAAGTTAGAACCCCCTCTAGCATGAGCAGAAATGCTCTGAAGTCGGAGTTAGGGGACCTATAAACAACAACAACTGCCACTCCACAACATTCAAATACGTGCTCAGTGCAATGCAGTCATACGTCTATGGACTCAAATGGAATACTGTTTTTTACGTACATAGCCACTCCCCCACCCCGCAAAGAACTCCGTGAAAACATTTTTCTTTCTTTCATTTTTCATTATAGTCATTTCCACTAAACCTCATATCTACTTATCACAACATCATTTGCTTCAGGATCATAAAATCAATAGCCTTCTGTGAGGTTGCTATACCTTATTAAGATAATTTCTTTTGATTTTTTTATTCCAATTTTGCTGTCTTAACTTCGGGAATATGCGTCATGACCTTGCTTACATTTGTCCTGAGATGACTAAAGTTTGGTTTCATACGGTATTTTATTCTGTAAACACAAAATCTCAGACGTATTGCACAAATATGCTACACCATTAATATTTCAAGCCAAGATCTTTCCATTGGCGGCAAGTGCTCTACCAACTAACTTACCCGAGCATGACGCAGAATCCACCCTCACAGCTTTACTTCTGGCTGTACGTCGTCCTCTTCCAGGAGGGCTAATCCTGCAAGTGTCACTGGAGAACTTCGGTGAAGTTTGGAAGGTTGAGACGAGGTACTGGCAGATGTTCAGCTGTGAGGACGGGCCCTGAGACGTACTTGGGTATCTAAGTTGGTAGAACACCTATCTAAGTTGGTAGAACACCTATCTGCAAAATGCAAATGTCCTGAGTTCGAATCTCTGTCTGGCGTACAGTTTTAATCTGGCAGGAAGTCTCAGATAAGCGCACACTCTGCTGCTCAGTGGAAGTGTCATCCTGGAAACACCCCCGAAGCTATGGCTAAGCCATATCATCGCAATACCCTTTCTTCCAGGAGCACTAGTTCTTGTAAGTTTCGCAGAAGGATTTCTGTGTCGTTTGGAAGACATGAGACGAGATACTGCAGAAGTGAAGATGTGAGGACCTGTTGTGAGTCGTGCTAAGTAGCTCAGTTGGCAGAGCACTTACACCGCGAAAAGCAGAGCTCACGACTTCCATTCTCGGCCAGGCAACCAATTTAAATTTTCCAGAGTGTCTCACATCAACACACATTCCGCTGCTGATTGAAAATTTCATTACAACAAACATCTCGCCTTTTCCTGTTTCCTTTTTGTTCAACCTTTCTGCTGAACCATTTTGTTCTGGTGTATAACTGATAGTCAGGTTATGCATAGTCCCATGCTTTTTCAGCGCACTGTCAAACCTGCTGCAGCATAATATTTTGCCATTATCTGGTCTCACAATTCTGATTTTTCTTCGTTGATGATTTTGTGCCATTTACGGCAATTCTTGAAATTTTTCGAAGTTTTATCCTTTGTCTTTAAGAAAAACAAGAATCCCAGTCCGCTATAACCATCTTCCAAACAAGAAAATAGTTTGCAATACTTAAACTGCTTAATAATGCCACTTCCACTGGTCCACAAAGATCTGCGTGTATAATCTGAAGTGATTAAGTATCTCTAGAGCCGTCATGTGGAACAGATTGTCTTGTTTACTTGCTTTCATTACACACCACACAATTTTGTTTATGAACGCTGATGTCCTTCAATAGCACCGATTCATTTTTATGACATCCTTTCCATTTGAATCACCTAATCTGATATTCCAACTACATGCTGTAACGATATCTAAGAAATTATTTCTTTTGTGAATGTTCAACTTATGAACACTGTAAATCCGATCTGCATCACATTGATCCCTACTAAATTCATCGGAGTTTCCTTGTTCAGTCTGCTCGCAGGCGGTAAATTTTTTCTTAGTTCTGGAGCGCACACAAAATGTTTGCTGTGATATAGGAAATCTTTCCAGCTTTTGTTGTTATATTAACTCCACCAGAGCACAACGCTGGAATTTCAGTCTGATTCCTTGTCACAATTTTATGCATCTTAACTTTCTCCACTATCGTCTTCATCTAACTTTTATTTGTTGTGAGATGCACACTAGAATCCGAATAAGCATACGTCACTTCTATTAAAAGGGCCGCTTAAAAAAACTGCACTGAAGGCTTTTGAGATTCTGTTTTGTTCGATATCTTTAATCTCACCATTGGTGCCCTTACTTTTAAAATGTCGTGATTTTTTGCCTTTACAGAATAAATTTTTCTTGTTTCGATGTTGGTCTCCCACGATATTTTACAACATAGGTTTCTTCAATGGCGACACAGAAGTCACGTTTCGGTGAAAATGCTTTTGTTTACTTGGTCAACTTTACGCTGTAAATGCACTACCAGTGATAACCTCTGCTCTCATATCGAGAAGCTCACTTTTAATTACACCTGTTGTAACAGTAACTCCTAAATTTTCAGTGTTCATAATCGTCTGAGAGTATTTTTCCGGTGACACTGCTGACAATACTGACCCAATCCTGTCATCAGTAAGAACAAAACCATTTCTACTTAGTTTTTTGATTTACATGGCTTGTTATTGCATAACGTTTTCGTAGACGTGTTGGTATTAATACTCTCAATAAGTTCATTCTATTTTCGAAACCAAAATCGTCGTACTACGACTTCATTTTCTGCTCAGGTAGATCGTTGTTACTGCTTCTTTTAGGTGAACGTGCAAAATGGATAAATAATGAGAACTGTTTTCGTTTCGGCCTTGGCGTCTTCAACAACTTTTGAGATACATTCTAAAAAAGCCCAGTCTCCGTAGTTGTGATATCGTTCGGCTTCGATACGTTAATCGAATATTTCGTCCCCATCTTTGTTGGGTAAAACAATTATTATGGCCGGACGCGGTGGCCGAGCTGTTCTAGGCGCTTCAGTCCGGAACAGCGCGACTGCTACGGTCGCAGGTTCGAATCCTGCCTCGGACATGGACGTGTGTGATGTCTTTAGGTTAGTTAGGTTTACGTAGTTCTACGTTCTAGGGGACTGGTGACCTCAGATGTTAAGTCCCATAGTGCTCAGAGCCATTTGAACAATTCTTCATTGAAAGTGCTGTATTCTGGACTTCAGATAACGACACGATATTCCAGATCTCTTAACAGTTTTAACCGACAGTTATCTGTATATCAGGGTACCTGGGCCGCATAACTTGTTGAGAGTTCTGTCGATGTGGATTCCGCCGATCAACAACTTGTGTTGAGGGCGCTGGCAGACATACGAGTACTACTGAACGGTTTATTGGACGACTTCATGTTAAAGGAACCTAGCTCATTGTATCGCACTCAGGGCTACACGATACACAGGGAACAGACTTGACCCACGTATCACACAGAACACGACATGACAAAGCAAGACACAGTAATAGAAACACATTAAAATGATCATGGCTCAAGGAGACCACAGTTATTAATTTGAATGCTTTGATTCAGCTGAACACAGTGCAGGGAAATAATTACGTACAGTTGAACCAGAAACACCAACTTCTCATTTATTTAAGCTTCAGCGCGTAGATGAAATATGTACTCTGTGGGACCACTCGGAGCGCTCCCTGTAACTAATGCCCAGATGCGCTCTCTCAAACGCGCTGACGAAGGGAAAGGGAAGCAAAGGGATATCGCGATTGGCGGATCAGAACCCTGAAGCGAAGTCAAATGTCGAGCACGTCCCCGACGGGCGCCGGCGCCAGCATAAATGTCAGCGACAGCAGCCGACGTCACGCACACCAAATTACACAGCGGGCAGTCATAATTATTCATGATAATGGACAGTGACAATGGCAGCGCACCGGCCAAAAATTTGACAGAGGACGGAGATGAAAGAGCCGCGAAGCGATTCAGAGTACGGTGACAGCAGCGGAAAATGGCGCCGGTGTTGATGAATTTTAACAAGCGCACGTCACTTTTTTTGTGTAATTTAGCCACGTTACTCGCAGGGGACGTGTGAGAATCGTTAGGTCATTTGCTACGCTGCAATTTCACGATGACGCACAAAGACAACGCCTGAGCTTTGGCGTATCACTGTTGATGACATTCCGCCAGCCTTTCTCAACATTTCCCTTGCAATTACGTATTAAATCCCTTCACAGAAATCGATCAAGACGTCGTTTTATATGTACATTAGCGAACCCTGCAGTGCTTCCCAATCGTAAAATATGTGTAGGAGTTGGATATACACCCTGATGTCCTTCTCCCGTCTCTCTTTGTCCATCCTCTCTTGCTACCCCATCTCCCAGTTCGTCACCGCCATCGCCCCGCACCCCCTCTCAGTCCATTTTCTCATTTCCCCTCTTCTATTTTCTCGTTCACCCTTACTGTGCCCATTTCCTCCGTCATAGTATGAAAGCTTTCACGACCGGATGACATATCTTCTGGTAAACCTTCCGGGATGTAAGGTCGTGGTCCATGAAACTCTTCAGCTCCTAACGTTTCGTCCAGTGCTGCGCTGAACATTTTCAGAGGGGTGTTTCTCCTCCGGTGAGTCTTGCCGACTGACGGGTCGGACGTCTGAGAGCGACTTATACATCGTAGAAAGTGGGCGTGACCAGAGTTACACGTGATATGCAGAGATAATCTTTGTCAGAGATAAAACTTAACTATCGATCGTAATCTCGTCACGGATAAAACTGTCTAGCAATTCTGTAGTGCTACTGTCCAAATATCACTAAGTTTCATGGTCTCTTCTTTCCGATTAAAATTATCCCTATGTTTATATATTTCAATTTCTTCTCTACAAAGCCGTGGGTAATAGTTTGTCGTCGTAGATAAAATTTTTGTTTCCGAAAACCTCACTTTATGATTTCCTGACTTAAAAGCGTGTTCTGCTACAGCCGATTTATCTGTTTTTCCTAATCGGCAAAGACTTCTGTGTTCTTTTAACCGTGTATTTATGCTTCTTTTTGTTGTTTTATATACGCCAGTGGCGTATATAAAATTCCGTGTACATGTGGAAAAGTTTATATTGGAACAACAAAAAGAAGCGTAAATACACGGTTAAAAGAACACAGAAGTCTTTGCCGATTAGGAAAAACAGATAAATCGGCTGTAGCAGAACACGCTTTTCAGTCAGGAAATCATCAAGTGAGGTTTTCCGAAACAAAAATTTTATCTACGACGAAGAACTATTACCCACGGCATTGTAGAGAAGCAATTGAAATACATAAACATAGGGATAATTTTAATCTGAAAGAAGAGACCATGAAACTCAGTGATATTTGGACAGTAGCACTACAGAATTGCTAGACAGTTTTATCCGTGACGAGATTACGATCGATAGTTAAGTTTTATCTCTGACAAAGATTATCTCTGCATATCACGTGTAACTCTGGTCACGCCCACTTTCTACGATGTATAAGTCGCTCTCAGACGTCCGACCCGTCAGTCGGCAAGACTCACCGGAGTAGACACACCCCTCTGAATATGTCCAGTGCAGCTCTGGACGAAACGTTAGGAACTGAAGAGTTTCACGGATAAAACTGTCTAGCAATTCTGTAGTGCTACTGTCCAAATATCACTGAGTTTCATGGTCTCACCTTACATCCCGGAAGGATTACCAGAAGATACATTTCCTCCGTCGCTCTCCGTCCACTTCCTCTTCTCCTCCTCGCTCTGACTTTAAACTTTGATTGTTGTCACAGCAGATGAACCAGTGTTTGGGAACTGAAGTCTCTCGAATTAGTGAGTAAATCACTTGGCATGATTAGTATACGGGGATCATTGGTATACGGCTTATGCGAGAGCTTTCTCGAATTGTTGGATCTGCGAGGATAGTATCTTCAGTGACAGCGTTTTACATCATTTTAATCTGCGAACGGTTAGGATTACGATATTTCGGACCATTCAGATTCCGTAGTAGCTTTCTAATCACAAACCGGCAAGCCATAAAACAACTTTCCTGATTTCTGTTAAAAGTGACTGCGAGGAAGAAAACAAACAGAACATTGCTGAGTGTACATTTTCTGTCTGAAATTATATGTTACGACGAAAAATATATATAGGAAATACAATACGTTGACACGTAGCTGCCGCTGCCAGCTGACCGCTAGGTGAAGATATGCCGAGGCAGGACTTCAGATAAGTAGTTTTAATTCGACATGGTACAACGGTACTATAAGTTTTAATTTTAATGTTGACTGTGCCTTACACTGGCATGTTATAGTAATTTTATGCTCCTGAAGAAGGCTAGATTAATTTAGCCGTAACCTGGTAAAGACCAGAAAATTTGCGCAACTGAGGCTGATTCTTCAAAATATTTGTGTGCTGTAGTGTCAGAGAAACTATCAGCGAACGGTAATCTGAAACGTTCTTTACAAATTGCTGCCGGGTTGTGTCGTGTTTCGTGTTTACACATGTACCGCCGACCTCAGGTGCACGTGTTGTGTACCTAGTTGCACATGCGCAGTTACTACAGCGCCACTAGTGCTGTACATTACTATCGCCGCCTGGTGCGCTACGAATTTGGTAATTTTCAGCTATTTTTATAATTCTTGCATTGCCTCCTAGCTGCTAAAATTTTTACTGCACTTCATTCGTTTTATTCCTGTGTAAAAAATTTCAGAGTAGGTTTCGACATGTCTTATTGGACTATTCCCTACAAAGTCTGTCTCCTCAACCTGTGAAAATATAAAAATTTTAATTGTCCTAACCGTAATGTTGCCATGAGAAGTAGAGCTTAAAAGCAGAGGCATTACACTTTGAATGCGAAGCTTCTTTTCTCCTTCATAAACCGGTGTCACTGAAACATTATACCATGAACCTGCTAGCTGTCTGTATTTCCCAGAACGCCACTCAAGCACATCAATTTGAAGCTTGGCTGTCAATACACACTTCATATCCAGCTCTTCAGTGCAGTTAGGATGAATTTCTGTAATGGCAAAAAATGTATCTCTTGTAATCCACTTGACAGACATTTAAGTCTCCACACATCGAGCCAGCCTATAAAAAATTGCAAAAATATCATAGAGACACTACCATCTGTCAAAGGAACCATAGATGGGTTGTGCTTGTGTTTCCCTTAAACACTGATTTGACAGTCATTGCCTCAAACTATCCTGTTATTATTCTAATGACCTCAGCTGCTGACGACCCATGTTGCAAAATAAATTTACTGCTAACTACGCCATGGCCGTCTGAAATATGCTGATTAAATATTTGCCTTGCCACAGTAGCTTCATCCTATGTTTCTATATGTTGTAGGGCAAAATGATTTCATTCATAATAAGTGTATGACCATATTTAACAATAAAACTGGAATCTATGTCATAAAGTTCTTTTAGTGTTTTAAAAGAAACTACAGAAAACTTACTTCGTTCCAGTTCCTCTCTGACTGGAAACTGAAGATAGAACATATCTCTGTCTTCATTTTTCTGATACAGCCACACATTCCTTTTACATTTCAAAATGTGAACAAGGTCGAGTACAAAGGAAATTGGAAAATCAGGATTACATAGATGTTTAAAAGCTATATTAATAACTTTCTCCACAGAAAACACTGACATTGTTTTATTATTAACTTGTTGTTGTCAGTTGCAACACTAACGTCCTACAGCCAATAAGTTCATTTATTATGGCTAATAACACTTCATGTAACAACTGAGCAGAAGTGCTTTCCACTGGTAGGACGTGAGCAGCCTCTCTGTAATCAGTCCTTACACTCTACAACATAAACACAAACGTTTAATTTGCAGCATGTACTGAATTATACGACATGCCCAACATGATGTCTCCTTTGTAATCCATGTAAGAGTTTAGATGAATTTCATCAGCATTCAAAACAACTTAAACATCACTGACATTCAAATACTGAAATTACTGTTTTGCATAAGGTAGGAAGTTATTTGCCCCAAACTTTTCATGTGATGAGTTTACATTAAATCTGACGCAGATTCTATGTAGAGTAAATGTATGTGTCATTTTCAGTAATGAACTGCTACATACAAACTTATAGGCATCAGAAGAAATAGGAAACAATAACCAACAAAATATCATGAACTTGGAACTAAATTTATGATTAATTTTTTTTACATTTATAAGCCTAATTTGTTCAAATACAAATTCCAACATTTCATTTTCACTCTCCTCCGTTTAATTTCTTAGCATTACTAAATTCTCTAACTCTTATCTATGGAGCACTCAGAATGTATATCTGAAAACTATTGCAACAGACTCAGAATTCCTTGTATAGTATTTACCGCTCGGGGAAAAGACCTATTTCCTAATACCTTAAGTTGCAAATATTTCTTAGAGAATGAAATATTTAAGTATGTATCTACAACAACAGAATGAGTGATCAGTGGTTCTGGGTTTCTTGTGATCTTCAAAAAATACATAAACTCTCTCTTCCTTTCTGTTACACTCCACTCACAGGGCGTTCGACTTCTTGGCAAGCAACAGCATCTCTTCTAAAGAACTGAAGCTGAAAGCTTCATCGTAGACAATGTGTACTGTAGCGCTGCTGCTAGTTGTTCATTTTCTAGCTTACACTTTTTCTCCTATGGCCCTTCACGTCTGCTGTCTTCTTTTAATAAGTAGTGAGGACAGTCTGGCTTCAAATGTGGCTTTTGGAAGGGGGGAGGGGACATAATATTTGTCCTGAGCTTTCATTTCGAATTTGTGTTTCCCAAAGAACATCATCTTTCCGAAAGTGGACATGGCAAACCTGTAAATACGAATGAATAAGTAATGGGAATTGTAAAACCAGATGTTTATACTTCACAACAGATTTATCAAAACTGCTATATGTACTATAGAAAATTAGTGTCCTGCTGTAAAAACACAACAACCCTCTCATGGTAAAGAGAGAAAGAGATATTCATGAATGTGGAAGGTGGGACAGTGTGGAATATATACCTATGCATCATGGCAATAAATTCAAGAGAACAACTAAAAACAGCTACAAGAGGAAGTAAGTTAACTTGTTCATGTTATAGTAAACATATTTGATATTGTAAAGTTCTCAAATCTAATAAATTAATGATGGTGATAATACAAATGTTATGGTTTGGTAACATGAATCTCAGAAATCTGGTGGGTGCTACATATTCGCGAATTCACTAGAAAGATAACACACACACAAAGAGAGAGAGAGAAAGAGAGAGAGAGAGAGAGAGACTGACCAACGACTAGTCTCGATAGAACCCTGTCATGGAAGAAAGTAATATAATTACTAAAGTTGTGGATTATGTAGCTATCAAAAATTTTCCGTAGCCTTGTAACTAAGAACTATTTTAAATGATATTGCCTTTATAGAGCTTCTGTGAATCCTTCTGCAACCACTAATTCACAGCCAATTCATACACAAAAACTGACAATGTTAAGAAAGCTAAAACACTCCCACTTATGTCCTGCATATTAGCAGAAAATACGCACACAATTACTTTCAAACAATTTAATATGAGGGAAGGGTAGGGCACTTACGTCTGTCTCAAATTCAGACCCGTCGCCATTTTGTGACGTCTCTGCCAGGGGAACCCTGTCGCGTGTAAAAACAAAAATCCTTCCCGCAGACAAAGGGGGACGTGGCTATACGAGCTGAGCCGAATGAATCCCAATGGGTGAATGCCATCGCTGTTTGTTTATTGTGTTTGACTGGATGTGCCATTGATAAGCGTTTTTATAATTATTGACGAAATCCATAGATCCAGACTAGCAGAGTATAAATAAACGACGAACAGGAAGAACAGGTAAGAAAGATTTCATGTTTTCTCAGTGTTTCCAAAAAAAAAAAAATGAAATTTTGACAGAAAATCTTTGCCAGAAAGCTATATTACTAAGAGCCAGTTGTACAATCACCGTGTCGTACGAACCAGTAATAACGCCTAACCGGAGAATAAACGCGGTGTAACTAAACCGGTGATTCTGGCAGGTACTGAAACAGAGGATGACAGACTAAAGGCCGAAATACTAAATGTCTTTTCCAAAGCTGTTTCACAGAGAAAGACGGCACTGTAGTTCCTTCTCTAGATTGTCGCACAGATGACAAAATTGTAGATACCGAAATAGATAACAGAGGGATAGAAAAACAATTAAAATCGCTCAAAAGAGGAAAGGCCCCTGGACCTGATGGGATACCAGTTCGATTTTACATAAATTACGCGAAGGAACTTCCCCCCTTCTTGCAGCGGTGTACCGTGGGTCTCTAGAAGAGCGTAGCGTTTCAAAAGATTGGAAAAGGGCACAGGTCATCCCCGTTTTCAAGAAAGGACGTCGAACAGATGTGCAGAACTATAGACCTATATCTCTAACATCGATCAGTTGTAGAATTTTGGAACACGTATTATGTTCGAGTATAATGACTTTTCTGGACTAGAAATCTACTCTGTAGGAATCAGCATGGGTTTCGAAAAAGACGGTCGTGTGAAACCCAGCTCGCGCTATTCGTCCACGAGACTCAGAGGGCCATAGACACGGGTTCCCAGGTAGATGCCGTGTTTCTTGACTACCGCAAGGCGTTCGATAGAGTTCCCCACAGTCGTTTAATGAACAAAGTAAGAGCATATGGACTATCAGACCAATTGCGTGATTGGATTGAAGAGTTCCTAGATAAGAGAACGCAGCATGTCATTCTCAATGGAGAGAAGTCTTCCGAAGTAAAAATGATTTCAGGTGTGCCGCAGGGGAGTGTCGTAGGACCGTTGCTATTCACAATATGCATAAATGACCGTGTGGATGACATCGGAAGTTCACTGAGACTTTTTGCGCATGATGCTGTGGTATATCGAGAGGTTGTAACAATGGAAAATTGTACTGAAATGCAGGAGGACCTGCAGCGAATTGACGCATGGTGCAAGGCATGGCAATCTCAGTGTAGACAAGTGTAATGTGCTGCGAATACATAGAAAGAAAGATCCCTTATCATTTAGCTACAATACAGCAGGTCAGCAACTAGAAGCAGTTAATTCCATAAATTATCTGGGAGTACGCATTAATTTAAAATGGAATGATTTAAAATGGAATGATCATATAAAGTTGATCGTCGGTAAACAGATGCCAGACTGAGATTCATTGGAAGAATCTTAAAGAAATGCAATCCGAAAACAAAGGAAGTAGGTTACAGTACGCTTGTTCGCCCACTGCTTGAATACTGCTCAGCAGTGTGGGATCCGTACCAGATAGGGTTGATAGAAGAGATAGAGAAGATCCAACGGAGAGCAGCGCGCTTCGTTACAGGATCATTTAGTAATCGCGAAAGCGTTACGGAGATGATAGATAAACTCCAGTGGAAGACTCTGCAGGAGAGACGCTCAGTAGCTCGGTACGCGCTTTTGTTGAAGTTTCGAGAACATACCTTCACCGAGGAGTCAAGCTGTATATTGTTCCCTCCTACGTATATCTCGCGAAGAGACCATGAGGATAAAATCAGAGAGATAAGAGCCCACACAGAGGCATAGCGACAATCCTTCTTTCCACGAACAATACAAGACTGGAATAGAAGGGAGAACCGATAGAGGTAGTCAACACACACCGTCAGTTGGCTTGCGGAGTATGGATGGAGATGTAGATGTTAGTGAATTTAACCAGAGAATTATGTTTTGGCAGTAGTAGGAATAATTACAGAATTTGTGATGACAAGTATGTTCGTTAGATCGAGGAAGGAGAAGAAACGGGGATATCACACAAACGAAACAGAATAATATGACGATTCCAAATTTATATAAAAATGTCGTACTACTATTACTTTTCGATCTCATGTTTGAGAAATTAGAGGATGTGAATGAAATGTGAAACTATTTCCTAACATAAAATTTTTTGCTAATGTGCATTTAATATTCGTACTTCATGAATTATATTCTGTCGTGTTATTTATGTAAATGAGGTGGATAAAAATGACCATTTGTGCCAAAAGTCTCGTTTATTTGGCCTGCTTCAATATTGGAAAGGTCTATTTCGTTTTAGTGACAAAATAGACGTAATCAAATAGAGAAACCACACCAGTCTTGGGTACTGTTCGTATTAACAGCTTTTTCAGTGTTAGACAGCGAAATTTTGATTTGTCATGTAGTAAAACGTTTGAGGAACTTTGGTGAGGTAGTAGATTCTTTCGTAGGAAAGGAAGCACTCTGTGTCAAGCTGTTGCATGTTTAGAGAGAAAAAAATGCCGGGACCTAAAGACTGAAGATATATGTACTGTCTTGTTTGTCTCTTGTCTTTACTGCTTTTATGTTTCCAGTATTTAATTTTATGGCACACAAAAGAGAAAGTTATTATGTAATAGGCAATAAAGAGTGCAACTTTTCTGAGGACTTCTTATTCTTCCGGTTACAAACAATCCTACCCAGTATTCATTTTTTGCTTTTTTCCTTTTTTTAAGGGCTTAGGATGTCAGACCGATCGACAGAAGTGGCACCACAGGACATCTTAATATTTCCACTGTCCTAAATACAGGTTTGATGGCTTCCACTGCAAAATATACATGTTTGAATTCCACAGAGCAGAATACAGTGACGGGCGATAGAATTCTGTGTGAAGAGGCGTGGCACTGCACTTTGGCACACGCAAGACCAAATAACTTGTGGTACACGTCCTCGAACTTGTGAGGAGCAACTTTTCAAAACGCATTATGTCCACTGGTGGACAAATTGAGTTTGACATGAAATCCGGTATTTTATTACCCTCTCTACACACTCCTGCAATCAGATTGTGTCCAAACGCATTTTAACACCTTCAGAAAGAGCGCTGAAAAGTAGCAGATGCAACAAATAGCATTTTGACCTCTAGTATGATTGAATCATACTGCATGAAGTCCATCAGTTGCCTTTATTTTGTTTTATTAAGCTATTTTGGCTACAATGTAAAACTGGTGGACTAAAGCGAAACTCTTTAACTGGCCAACAATGACCAGTTAAAATTCGTTTTCAATGTTACAACGTAGTTGTGTATAAACGTTTATCATTCTGTCTGTTAAACTTATAGAAGTCAGACGTAAAAACGTTGTTCTGCTAAGGTAGAGAGTATTATAGCGAGTGAATGTGTGTCTGTTAGAGAGGAAATGAATCGTAGAACGAGAAAACGAATGAAGAGCAAATCAAAAAGGGAATTAGAGTATGAAAACAGGAAAGAGTAAAGATTATTAAAATTACTGTTACTGCAAAGCTATACAAATTAATCTATTTGTTCTTACCAGTATTCTCAATGTGAGCAGTCCTAAGCGCAGGAGAGTACAAAATGATCCTAAAAGTAAATCAACAGCTCTAACAGTGCAGTATCGAGCGGTCTACCCGACGGGAGGCCCTCGTCACACGACATTTCATTTCATTTCATGTGAGTAAAAAATCGCCAAATTTATAATTATTATCCTGATATAAAGTGTTAGAAGAATAACATTATAATTGCTACCTTTAATGCTTTTCAGGTTTATTCAAAATGTGTAGGGTTCCTGCGTGTACTGCTTTCTTCGGGAAGCTTTTTGGCATGGGTCAAAGAAGAGCGAATACCATCGCTTATGGCCTTGAAACTGGTGAAGGAGTGCTTGACAAGAGAGGGGGAGACCATAAAGCTGGAAATAAGTGCAAAAAGAAAAAGGTAACTCAATTCATTTCACATCTACAAGCGAGGGAGAGTCACTACCTGAGTGTAAACAGACATTTCCTCGCGTATAACAGTTCAGTCACACCTAATCTGAAAGCGAAGAAAACATTTTTTTACGAAAATATTTAATACAAAATTTAATCTGGGTTTCGGATTTCCAGCAAGCGATATCTATAGCTTCTGCCATAGAATGTATCAACAAATGAAAACTGCTACAGACAACAACACAAAGAATAAGCTAATGATTGAACTAGGGTCACATAAATTAAGAGCTAGTGTTTTTCAATAATTAATTAAGCAAATGTATGACTATAGCCTTACATTTGCGTTTGATTTACAGCAAGTACAACCTCTCCAAAATTATCTATTGGTGAGGCATACTACGCAAGACAGATATCTCTGTACTCCATTTGTGTAACAAATGTGGCAGATACAGAACCTATATTTTACATTTGGAATGAAACGCTGGCAGGTAGAAGGTCACAAGAAATTTCCTTGGCCATCACCGATTTCGTAAAGAAATTGACCATTGACACATCTGTCACATTTCTCAAATTATTCGCAGATTGATGTGCTGGTCGAAACAAAAATCAGCTCATTATTCATGAGACTGCTTTCTAGTTATTCAAAGAATATCCAGTGTATGTGACTGATGTACTTATCTACTTTCCACTTCCTTTTTACCTCCTGACAGAGTATTTGGACGAGGAGGAAAGAACGTAAAATTTCAGGGGTATTGAATCCGAACACGTACCAGGATGTTTATGCAGAAGTGGGCAGAACAAAGACTTTAGGGAAAGGCTGGGAAATATTTCATCTCAAGGAATTAAGTACAATTTTGAGGCCTGTAGATGGGATCAGTGATCTAAAAAGAATGCATTTGAAGAACTATATGGTAGGTGAAAGGGTAACTGATGTGCAAATCAAAACGAACATCACTACTATTCTGATGATCCTTCAAAGCGCTTTTTGCCATCAGGTAACTTGAACAAACTATCAAATATATCCAAAGCGTCATCATTGATGAGGTTGAAATAAGAAAAGAAAGACGATGTGGAAAAAGTACTAAGCCTAAGATATTGAAACAACTGCAGAGAAAATGAAATACTTGAATTTTTACTCAGACTATCAGCCTTCCTTGTAACGAACTTATTGCCCAAGATACTATTGTGATTGTTTAGAAGAGGAGCTCTTTTGGGAAAAATATTGTGAACTTTGTTATTGTAAGTGAAGCACATTTTCGTTTTTGTTTCTACTTCTGGTGTTAAAATGTTTTACTGGATGCTAAAAAATGTATTTTCAAACAATAAAAATTACCAGTTCTATGTCACTGAAAATTAATCGAAACGCATCCTAAATAGTTTACATCAAAAGGCAGATTGTCTGACAGAACACAACAAAACGTATTGTGTCCATCACTGAAGTGCTTGTAGTTTGTAAGTATACAAAGCAATGTCCTTGTATTAAACACAATTTGATCAACAGCCTTACCTCAGTATTTGGTGTAAAATACGTAAAAATTAAGCTAATATTTTTTGTCGTATACATTTTTCGCTTCTCTTGAAAAATTTACTTTTTGGGACACAATGCGTTTTGAAAAGTAGCTCCTCATATATGTTTTATATAACAAACTCTTCAGGAATATATGTGCTACAAAGTGAAAATATTTAATATTTTTGAAAAATCGATTTTTTTTAATTTTGACGTCCTAATACAAACGCTTGAAGATGAAGAGGGGCGCCACTATCAAGTTTTTGCCCCGGTTGCGCTTACTTATGTAAATATATTTTAATTATATACTGCATGAAAATACTCTAAATCTGTCATCGGTAACTTGGAAGAAGGCGATCAATGCGGTACATATTGAACCCGGAATGCTGAATTGCGTGTCTACGGTTTTACTTCGGTTGGAAAATCTTTTTGCCTATAACCAACATATGCAGGCTATATAACAACAATCAGTCAAAAACTGTATATTGTATCACAATTGTTTCTTACAGAAACCTTTGGTTCAAGTTAAAAAAAAATTCCATGCATTTTGGCTTCAGGGAACTTCGCCTATCACACAGTATTTGACCTGATTTTGAGAATGGCCTCTCTGACGAAAGTAGCCATGACAGATCAGTATATTTTTGCTAAGCATCACAGCTCAGGATAGAGCCTGCCACCACTTTAAAGGACGCTCGTGCCTACTTAATAACTTATCTTTCACGTATTTTCTCATTGAAATTACGTTGGTAACAGATTATGTAGAGCTTGACGTTGCCTTCGCATCAAGTTATTTCTGAATTGAGTCCTCTTTGTCACAAGGAATGGGCTGTACGGACTCAGTCAGCTCTATTACAAGCGGTGTCCTTCAATATATACTTTTTCCTAATTGAGTTTTTAATGAATATTTGGCTTAGTCGTAAGCAGATTCGTCTTTAAAAGCAATCCTCGTAAGTCTTGGATCTAAAAGGGACGTTTCAGAAAGAGCCAGATGTCTACACAGTTTTTAAATCAGTTATTAAATTCGGTAATTAGCTTAAGCAGAAAGTTCTTTGCTATTTCCGTATTTAAGTTAGTATGTAAGTTGCCAATTATCCCCCGTGTTTGTTAGGACATTTATCTTGTAAGCTGCTTAAACCCCTTTAAAATCTCAACAACTCCTGGTACGGCCTGCCAATCAGTTTCAAGGAGACTTTTCACAGGATTGTAAACAAGTCCAAGCGCCGCTTCAAGAAGTTCTTGCAGAACAGAAATCCTTTTAAGCAAGCCCAACGCGCTGTTCAACCTAGTGCCAACGTCAATTTTCAGTTTCAAAGGTTTTCCTCCAGGCTTGAACTGCTCTTCATTGAGGTTAATTTTTTTTGGAGACCGTGGGCTTCTATGGAAGTGCTCTGCGATTTTTTTTATAGTTTTTCCATTGCTGTTAAGTGTAAGCGCGACACAAGGCAGATGTTCACAGCCCGCCAAGTGATCTGCTGCTCTCATATTAGGGGTATTACCTGTACCACATACAAATATTTTATCTTGTACTTCCCACTTACATAGTAAATTACATAATTCCATTCTAGTGTAGTCAGCTGTATACCGCTCGTTACATCCAAAATATCCTAATAATACGGACTTCAGTTTCCAGTTTACAAAGTAGAGTACTGTGGCTGGCCGACAGGACGTCGTTACCCGAGTCCTCGAACCATCGGTATTGATGGAAACGCGACACGCATCACCAGATTCTTCGTTTAGTTTATTATGCACTCTTACATACTGAGCAGCCAGTAATGTTGTGCTCACTATATACCTTGATGGTAATTTATAGTTGGGCTTCAACTACTCAATCTAAGCTTTGAGGCCAGCATCTTCAGTCAGAGAAATGGTTGCAAATTCTTAATTACAGTATTACAAATTAAGTCACTACTTTTTTCTCTCGCAACACTTAAGTGTTTTTTGATAAATGTGGAAATGGTTGTTTGTTGATGTTGAGACTGAGGTTCTAACGAAGGAACTTCAGATCTTGATGCAGACGAAACTGGCATTTCAGAAGAAAATTTTCGGTTTTATTGGGTTCTGATGGGCTATAGCCGATCCGGTGAAATTGTAACTGTTGTCTCGTATAATGATCGATATTGTTTTACAAGATTTTGTTTAAATATTATGTAGAAACACTTTTCACTTAACACGAGCTACGGCAAAGATCACACTTCGCCTTATCATCGATTGCTTCGGTAAAAATGTTCCATAATTTACTTCTTCTCTTGTCCATTGTAAACTGCACTGAAAAGAAACACTACAGAACTGTTAAACAGTCGACCTGATTGACACAAGAGTCACAGGTCAGTAAAAGTGCTAAGAGTTCAAATATTGCTCTGAGCACTATGGGACTTAACATCTGCGGTCATCTGTCCCCTAGAACTTAGAACTACTTAAACCTAACTAACCTAAGAACACCACACACATCCATGTCCGAGGTAGGATTCGAATCTGCGACCGTAGGGGTCGTGCGGTTCCTGACTGAAGCGCCTAGAACCGCTCGTCCACAGCGGTCGGCCGTGCTAAGAGTGCTAAGTACTGTTACCGCACTCTACGTTGGAGGGGGGGGAGGGGATGGGGGGGGGGGGGCTTGGCCCGAAGTTCGCTCATGGAATGTCGGAACAGTTCGCAATATTTCGTGGCGACTATCGGCTGTTTCCATTGTCGCCCGTAAGACCGATCACAGTTGTAGCAAGTGATCGATTGTAGTTGTAGCGCTGCATTTGCGAACCGTGGGAGTTTTGTGCTGTTTTTTGTGACGTTATTTTAATTGTTAATGTCGACACGAGTGAGAAAGTATACTTTGTATACAATATTTTTTTTATACTAGATGAGATAAAAAAAACAAATAATAACCACTAAATTGAAACATTTGCAGGCAAAAAATTAAAAAAAAAAACGTGTGTTTGCCTTAAAGCCGGACCTCAGAGTCATGTAGAGCTAATCTGCAAACTCAAACTAAAAAGTAAGATCTAGAACATCTTACAGTAAATAATAACCATGTAAATCGTAGAGCTAAACACTTAAAATTCGTCCAGCAAGTCTGTATGAATTACTCACCTCACAGTAAATATTAAAAGAGAATATTCCAATTTCAAAAACACTATTTTAAATGAAACTAAATTTACACGACTCTAAAGCGTGTATAACACAAACCATATTCCCTAAACAGCAACTACTGCGCCGATGCGCTCGCATTCTTAAATATTTCGAAGATGGCTGAGTAGAAACGAGTGAGCCGCGCCGAATTCAAAGAACGGTAACAAGTTCCATTCTGCATGCCGAGTCGAGTGGCAACGCCATATAATTCGTATCCGTACGATTCGTATCGCTTTCGCCGTTGCAGCATTCCAATATACGCATGCTGCTTATTAGTTTCCGTTACAGAGACCATATCGATAGATGCTAGCGACGAAATATATTTATGATAACGATTCAGTACTTCGAGCCAGTCAAATTAGTCGTTACTCACTACCGAATACATACGGTATGCTATAGCTCTGAAACACATGTCGTATTTAAGTAAATAGCCCATGTCTGTCTTATCATTTATTACAGTATACTGTAAAAATTTGAAGTAACGTGGTCAAGAACGTATCGAGATTCTTGCAAAGAAAGTTCCCCATCATATGTTCTATATACAATTATAAACATTATATAATTCAATAATAATGTAGCCAGGTCCATCTGAACGTATATTTGACTGTTGTATTAATTTTGAAGTAAATAGTTCAAGAAGTTTTTGAAGTTTTTGGAAACAACGTTATGCGTCTGTCTTTATACGTTACTACAGATACATACATGTATTTACATTTTATACATATTTAAAAATATGCAGCCTATAAACGTCGGAAAGTCTATTATAGTGTTGGGCGGCAAGATTTTGCCACCATACATTTAATATTCTTGTAGATTTATGTTTACATTAGATCATTTTTACTATGCAAAAACGAATTAATCAGTTCATTGACTGTTACTGGCTAGCACCACGTACTAATAGTTTCTGTGATACTGCGTGTCAGGCAGTTAATTATGCATCATCGCTGACACAAAGGGCCAAATGGCCTCGCATCCCTCAGAAGCCGCTATTGGCTGAGGAGGTACTGGGACGCATTTCGTCGTATTGTGCAGAGACGGACACTGACACGGAGGTGGTAGGAGTCATGGGGTACCTCGCGGTGTCGTGTCGGCTTAGTGCAGCAGCTAGACGAGCAATGGACGTCCCTTGCAGAAATACTGAGCCATGCTGACCCTGTAGCCGTCCATAACTGAAAAAAAAAAAAGCTGCCAGAGTAGGATTTTGTGCACGAACGGAGCTCTCGATTTTGTCCCACAAATTACGAACAATTGTGGACCTCTGACATGGCGCATTGTCCTCGTTAAACGTTCCATCGTTGTTTGGGAACATGGACTCCATGAATGGCTGCAGTGGTCTCCAAGCAGTCGAACATAACCATTTCCCGTCGATGGTCTGTTCATCGGCACCAGAGGACCCGGTCCATTCCATGGGAAAACAGCCTACACAATTACGGAGGCATCACAATCCTGAACAGTGCGTTGTTGACAACTTGGGTCCATTGCTTGGCGGGGTGTGCGCCTCACTCGAACCCTACCAACCGACATCGGGACTCATCTGACCAGGCTACGGTTTTCCAATCGTCTAGGGTCAAACCGATCTGTCACGATCCCAAGAGAGGCGCTGCAGGCGACATCGTGTTGTTACCAAAGTCACTCGTATCGGTCCTCTGAGCTTTCGAGAAATCTGCAACAATGTTACCATACGCGAGGTATGTGGACATTTTGATTAGGTAATTGTTTTACTTCAGTTGCGCATTTAACATAAAGACAAGTTGCATTACAGTTCAGTTCAAATTAGGTTCTGTTTAGTGAAAGGTTAGCATATGAATGTAAGTTGAATAACAGTTTGTAGGGACATAGTTTTTGGTAATATGCAAATTTTATAGAGTGGGAGGTAAAGGTGGGCGAAGTTTCAGATAGAAACAAATATAGAGAGGAGGTTACATCTTGAGTTATGTGATTATTCCTCCTTAAAGGGCCTCGAACAAATATTATAAGTGCGCGTTAGATGGGTGATTCTTGTGTAAAACGACCCACCGTGTGATCAAAAGACGTCGAGTCTCTTTACAGACTGCCTGACGGTGTATCACATTGATTTGTGTTCAGAATCGTCTGCTGCTAGTTCCACGAAGTTATCATGTCTTCGAAACATATTTCCACGTATGTTTTCTCTCTATGTGTACGTACCGTGATTAATTTAATAGCTTTGCCTATTGCCTTATGTCCATAAACCATAACCTGCAGTCTCTTTCACCTACGCACCTACTCGTGCGTTTGGGGATTTTGATCGCAGCGCGCGGGGCTTCACAGTGTATCCAAGTCCACAAAATCAGATACTGTGTATAGTGGAAACGGTCACATCTAAAAGGCTAAAACTATTCACACGGCCTTGTTTCAAGAGAAAAGCACACAAATGTGTTTTAAAATATACCTGTTACTCTTTCAACAATTACTCATATTGACATTCGCAGTGAACATCAGGTAATATGTTCTACAATGGAACTTGTTTTTCTGTATTCATTAGGAACAAATGTGCAAGCTTCCTCATTCTGCCTTTTACCAATGTCTTCATAACTCTGTTTTTGTAAGAGTTTATCTTTTTGGAGAAACACATCGACATTAAAGTGTCAAGAGAATATTCGCTGTGTGTGTACTAAGCAGTGGGATACAAATGTGATGTGGAGTCCACCTATGACATTAGTCTTCTTCCACAGGGACAGTCAGTACAGGGCGACCATTTCTGTGACGCTACCAGCTCTCTTCAGCAGACTGAAACACTTAGTCGAACATAGCTGGAAATATCTGATCAGCTGCGGCTTTAATTCATTGTTTCAGTTTTGCTATTCTGTTAATCCTCACTTGACGCACTCGTGCCTTCATAAACCCCTACCCAAAGAAGTCTAATTGTGTCAGGTCAGGAGACTGAGGGCACCAGAGCCCTTGAGAGCCGGATCCATTTACCAGGAAAATCTGTGCAGCTGAGGCAAAATGGGAAGCTGTCTCATTCCACTGTAAACCAGCTGATCCGTGAATCCCATCCTGTACGGATTATGGCTCCAGAAAAGTTTCCAACGTTCGATCTATGCATTTCGGGTAATTTCTCTTTCTGCGAGCGTAACGGTCCATAGACCTGTCATCTATAACCACACATTCACTTTGATAATGTGTCATTTCCGCACTTTGGGTGTGTGTAATTGCTTGATTGTCCATTTGTTGCAATTGCGTCTGTTCACGTACCCACAACCATGGAACATTGCACCTATACTTAACAACGCTTGTGCCATGTCATTCTAGTATACCATAGCCTGCAAGAGATAACAGACATAATGTCTAACTCCACGACCACCAACTTCAAACTTATGCAGAGTCAGTATATAATGCTCACATTTGTTTTTCTTAATACAGTAACATCATTAGAGAGTTGCAGGAAGCTACCGCACGTTACTTAACATTCTTCTTGACTTCTTACTTTATGATCCTCGTATTCAATGTAGGAGTAATAATCGTCGGAGTTGGCGTAAGTGTTCCGTATTACGTAAGTCATTGTGCGTGCAGTAATTCACGTTGCCGCACTGATATCAGAGCTTTGCTGGAGTAATTAGTTCCTTCAGGTTCACATAATCTGGATTATCTCGGCTAACGGCTGACAGTTTGCTACGCAGATAAAGTGGCGGCGCCTCCGCAAGTAGGGGACGCACCCGCAGAAAACTCACGTATGTTGGTGTGAGGCGGAGGCGACTTCTTTTCTTTTTCTGGTTTGTCGTGATTTTGTTCTCAATGGAATACTATTGTTATTCTAGGAACGATGGTAAATTTCGATTGTGGACGGTTCTCCAGATGTTAATGCACTTATCTTCTAGATGGTATCCATAAATAGATTCGGTCAAGAATGCCTGAGCTCGAGATACTGCAGCCTTATGTGGCAGAAAACTGAAGGTTTTTAGCGGGCGCCATACTGTACGGTCTCTATGTAGCTGTTAGGTTTACGATTCAACTCGAATTCTGTGTGGTAATAGTCTTTTAGCATACAGCTAAAGAGGTATCTTGCATCACCGGCACACGTTTATGAAATTGAGACCACCCTTCGCTAAAGACAGTCTTAGAACTTTATTTTGAATGCGTTGCCCCTCATTAGAAATCAGCATAGAACTCGCTGTATACTCGGTGAACTGGTTTGAAATTGGGGGAATGTCCGCGAGGTAGCATAGATTCGTCTCTTGAGACAGCTGTCTGCACCTTTTGTAAAACATTGAAATCCATTTCAGAATGTATTACTAGTACTGGAGTCTTTTTCATTCAACAAGTCTCTCCAGCTGAGGGTGAACTTTTTTACTGGAACAGCCACTGTGCGCGTCAAAGGGTTTGTCGTGCCCGCTGCCACCACAGCGAGTCTCATCTTTGATAGCACTGCAGCTGTCGACTGTTCCTGATGAAGATGATGGAGCCAGGTTTCATGTTGTAATTTGATGCGGGAATATTTTCGGCACCGAGCGGAGTGTGCTGTTCGTAATAAGGTAAGCCACACACAGCCTGAAATGTTTTACCGTGTGTACGCAGCACTCCTCTGCGCACATAGAAAATTTTTGATTTTCTGTGACTGGACAAAGCAGTTGCACCTCTGACAACTAATCTGGCAACACCTCATTTAGGATTTATTGTTAGCAAAGTCACCCTGACGGTTGCCCACTAACAGCATCACTTCCCGCGGAGTAGACGAAAAAGGATGAAGTTTCTCTTATAGATTAGGTTCTGCTTTTCCCTCGAGAGGAAAAGGAATTTATGAACAGAAAACATTTTACGAGTAAAATTTTTTCCTTCTTTGTGCTAATTTTACGAAATTTTGTAATGAAACAGTTGTATAACGAAACACGAAGAAGCAAGATCCACGGCTGCCAAAAGCAGAAGTGGCAGCAAAGCAGTTTGTTGTTTTTCCCCTTCTGTGCGGGGATCAGTTCCCGACTGAAAGTGGAACAGCAGCTGCTGGGAAGAAAGTAATTTTCTCGCAGCAGAATTAGTGCCGGCGTAATTGCGTCGGTTCGCCGTGCAGCAAACATTATAGCAAGACAAAGGAAAGCGCTCCGTGCTTAACAGGCGCAGATGGGGGCAGGTACAGTGTTTACGGTGCGTCGCTGCGAACTGCTGAGTGGGGCGGCGGTAGGTGGCGCGCAGGGCCCGCCGTCACGGGCGAGTACCGTGTGTGTCAGTGTATGGCGGAACACTTTATCTGTGCACATATCCTCTACCGAAACAATGTCCCAAGAAAGAGATTCCGCTCCGTGCGGCCTTCAATGCATCGTAGTTAGTCCTATTCACAGGGTGAAAGAGGAATCAATCTGTGCAGTGATACAAGAAGGCTAATCAGAGAAATTTAGGCGATCAGCAGACCTCGCGTCACAACCGTAGCGTAGGGAGAACACAGGTTGTAACCGAGCAACATACTCGAGAAATGCATGCAACAACAACCCAATCGGTCGCAGAAATCTGGTATGACGCGTCTAAATCACAAGAGGAACAAAATTTGACTATACGAATGGGAAATTTTCAGACCTGGGAAGAACATTAATTTTGTATATCTGTCACCAACACACAGATATTATAATAAACACAGGGAAAGAGAAGACCGGACAGCTACACATCAACAATTGACTGAGGGAAGGGTGTACTCTTTCACCTACTGCATTCCATAGATTATCAGATGACGTAGTTACACAGGGGAAACGGGAAGTTGAATAACGTTTGCGATTAATACCAGGATACACAAATACCCTGCCTTTGACCGATGACCGTGTACTTATTGAGAAAGCTGAAAATGATGTGCATGTCACAGTTCATCGTCTAAATCAAGTATACGAGAACGACCATTTGAAAATTTCACTAAAAGTATAGACAAAACTAAAAAAAATGGCCTTCAAAGGAAAATTCTCTGTTCGCTCCAAAACAGTACTAGAAGAACAGCCAACTGAACAGGTTTCACAACTTACGATATTAGATACGGATATGAGATGATATTAATACACTCCTGGAAATTGAAATAAGAACACCGTGAATTCATTGTCCCAGGAAGGGGAAACTTTATTGACACATTCCTGGGGTCAGATACATCACATGATCACACTGACAGAACCACAGGCACATAGACACAGGCAACAGAGCATGCACAATGTCGGCACTAGTACAGTGTATATCCACCTTTCGCAGCAATGCAGGCTGCTATTCTCCCATGGAGACGACCGTGGAGATGCTGGATGTAGTCCTGTGGAACGGCTTGCCATGCCATTTCCACCTGGCGCCTCAGTTGGACCAGCGTTCGTGCTGGACGTGCAGACCGCGTGAGACGACGCTTCATCCAGTCCCAAACATGCTCAATTGGGGACAGATCCGGAGATCTTGCTGGCCAGGGTAGTTGACTTACACCTTCTAGAGCACGTTGGGTGGCACGGGATACATGCGGACGTGCATTGTCCTGTTGGAACAGCAAGTTCCCTTGCCGGTCTAGGAATGGTAGAACGATGGGTTCGATGACGGTTTCGATGTACCGTGCACTATTCAGTGTCCCCTCGACGATCACCAGTGGTGTACGGCCAGTGTAGGAGATCGCTCCCCACACCATGATGCCGGGTGTTGGCCCTGTGTGCCTCGGTCGTATGCAGTCCTGATTGTGGCGCTCACCTGCACGGCGCCAAACACGCATACGACCATCATTGGCACCAAGGCAGAAGCGACTCTCATCGCTGAAGACGACACGTCTCCATTCGTCCCTCCATTCACGCCTGTCGCGACACCACTGGAGGCGGGCTGCACGATGTTGGGGCGTGAGCGGAAGACGGCCTAACGGTGTGTGGGACCGTAGCCCAGCTTCATGGAGACGGTTGCGAATGGTCCTCGCCGATACCCCAGGAGCAACAGTGTCCCTAATTTGCTGGGAAGTGGCGGTGCGGTCCCCTACGGCACTGCGTAGGATCCTACGGTCTTGGCGTGCATCCGTGCGTCGCTGCGGTCCGGTCCCAGGTCGACGGGCACGTGCACCTTCCGCCGACCACTGGCGACAACAGCGATGTACTGTGGAGACCTCACGCCCCACGTGTTGAGCAATTCGGCGGTACGTCCACCCGGCCTCCCGCATGCCCACTATACGCCCTCGCTCAAAGTCCGTCAACTGCACATACGGTTCACGTCCACGCTGTCGCGGCATGCTACCAGTGTTAAAGACTGCGATGGAGCTCCGTATGCCACGGCAAACTGGCTGACACTGACGGCGGCGGTGCACAAATGCTGCGCAGCTAGCGCCATTCGACGGCCAACACCGCGGTTCCTGGTGTGTCCGCTGTGCCGTGCGTGTGATCATTGCTTGTACAGCCCTCTCGCAGTGTCCGGAGCAAGTATGGTGGGTCTGACACACCGGTGTCAATGTGTTCTTTTTTCCATTTCCAGGAGTGTAAATGAAGCGCTGGAGAATTTATTTTCCCACTCTTTCCTGTTATATTTCCTTAATATACAACACAAACTGAACATAACGGACTAAAATATGTAAGTTTATTTGAGAACAGCTTTCATTACGGTACAGCCTATCAACTAGATACACAGACCAATGTCTAGGAGACGTGAATTGTGGGGCACGTGTTTAATTTTAATCCTAACTTTCCCTTTATGATCAGCAGCCTCTACATTACGAACGCTCCCTGTTTTGCATGAGATCCGTTCTGTTAACTTTGCCGTGGGCTAAAGCGAATCTTCTCCTCTTTCCACGTTTAGGAGTGGAGGGCACAGGACAGGAGGGGGAGGGAGGAGGGGAAAGCGAAGAACGAGGAGAGATACTGTGGCAGCCCTCTCTGTCTTGGCATATGTAACTTGGGGAACGTAGGTGGGGCGATCTTACTCTCAGGTTTCGCAGGACTGTGTTTGCTGGAAGTTCACGGCAGAAGTTTCGAGATCTTTCTAGACAGTCTGTCCGTTAAAGCGACATGCATCACGGTTTGGACGCGAGCCTGTTGGGTTGTCGAGTTGCACTCGGAAACTGGAGCTGTGATTGGCCTGAAGGTTCAGAAAGTGCGTCCTCTCGCGGGTGTAGTGGAATGAACAAGGCAGCTGGAGTCGGGGAGAGCTGCAGGGTGTGCGCGCTGGAGGTGCTGTCGACCGGTCGGGACTCGCTGTGCAGCCGCGCCACGAGGCACTGGTGCTCACACACGATGCAGCAGCCTGCTGGCGTCCCGTTCGGTATCCCGGAATCAGAGCTCCATAGCAGTCGCCAAACTCTTTCCGAGTGGCTGAAGTCTTTTCCATGAGTTGTAAGCCCTGTTTTAGGCTGAACAACGTGTTCGTTCTCTTATTTCAGTGAGTGTGACAAGTATCAATTTTACCTCTCACCCCGCTCTAGTCCTGTGCAAATCGGTTAACGAAGGTCTGAGTTTACCAGTCCAGGAAATTTGTATGAATGGCTGAAGAACAACTTTCTCTCTTGTTCTTTGCCCTCAGCAATGCTGTTGCGCAGATAGTCGTGACCGAGGTCAATGAAGAGCACGGATGCTGCCCGAAATTTGTTAGCAAGTCGCCCGGAACGAGCAGAACTTAAACCAGATAGGTGGCTCCCTGACGAAAATGCCCAGTCAAACAGACGTACTCGCGGCTACAGTAGGGCAGTTATCAGCGTGTGAGGACGCTGGTACTGACAGGACACGACCTGCCAAAGCAGAAGAGACAGCAGAAGTACAATCGTCGCTGCAGCTTAAGGACAAGCAAGTCGTTATCAACAAGAGACATCTCGTGAACAATCGCGAAATCTGAAAAAGAAAGACGCTTCACGTGACTCAGATGCAGTAGAAAGGAGACGCTGTGAATGAGATGAAATCCAGGAATCTGAAGAGAGACTAGCGGGGATGCAGCGTCCGATGTCAGTTAAAAGCGATGTTCCGAATTAAGAGATGACGAAAATCGGAGGCACTTCCTCGCAGTTCAAAAATGCTCCTCGTTTCCCGATCAGATGAACAATTTCGTCCTCCTGAGTTTAAAACATAATTTGACAGTACATTTCCCCTGTATTAGAATCCATCGTTAGAGAGGAACGTCGCACGTGCACATTAATAAACAGGCGCAGTGGCACGAATGCGTGTAGTTATCCAGGACTGCAAGACGTGTGCAGAATTTCGTGCAGCCCTCCTGGCCTAATACTGGTCAAAGAGCACGCAGGACCCGGCCAAACTGAGCACTCTGGTGGCGGAACGCTGCAGTGATTCCTGGCATCGGAAACCAATCCCTCATTTTAAGGACATGGTACACCAGCTAGATGCGCCACGTGACCCTCCTGGGTTAATTGGGATCTGTTTGCCGAAACTGCCACATCATCTATAGACAGAAATTGTGACCCGTAACATTAATATTAATGATAATTTGGGTTTTAGTCTCTTCCACAGGATTTGGGATACGAACGTAGCAATGAGCCATACCCGCCGTAGCCCCTTGGTAACACTCAATACGGCGATTCTCGTCACACTAATGAGGTGGAAAGAGGACAGCACTGTACTATTCGAGGTGTAACTGTGGTTGAGTTGGGGAATCGGCACGGAATAGGGCGAATAGTCAAAGAAATGATAACCAGTCAAAGCAAATTCACAGAGAGGAATTTATTGAGAGAGAGAGTCCGTTTTACAGGAGATAGGCCACATACATGGTGTTCGGAGAAATGGGAGACCGTGACGCGCAAATAGCTTACTAGAAACGTCAGCAGAAAGGGATCTCTGCCATAGTGAGAGATCACAATACGTTTTGTACATAGATTTTGATCTCATTATGGAAACCCGTTTGAAGGAAAAGGAGGAAGTACTTGATAGTAATGAGGAGGATTAACTCAGATAGTCATTCATTCGTCTTTTGAAAAAAGGCTTTCAAAGAGTATGTGAATAGTAGTTATTGGTCTGTGTTGCTATTATGAAAGACAACATTTGGAGATGAAGTTGACGGGAAAAGTATTACGTTGATAGGCAAGCTGAAATCCGAATTCTATGCCACTCTTTAGAATTCAGAGCAAACTTTCTAATCGTTCCGTCATTGACGGTGGTCTTCGCCCAGGTTTCCTTAGGCGTTATTCGACCATTATTAATCTGAATAAGAGACTAATAGACGTTCAACTGGCTGGCGCCGTGAAGGATTTGAAATTTGATGGCTATTCTGGCTTCACGAGAACTGTAGAGGTGGACAGTATCGTGTCTGTGTGTCGATATACAACGGAGATAGAGAACTTTAGCATCGACACATCAGAAAGGGAAACCGTAGACAGTACAGATGACAAGTTATCTCACAACGTCGATACTTTGCAGAGAGAACAAGTGCGGGACATCCTGTACCCTCAAATAACTGCCATTTCAGAATTACTGGGCACAGATTCTAATTTTCTGTACGGATTTCGGGTCACTGAACATCGTAAGTTCACTGCTCATACCTAACAAATTTCTCAGTACTATGAAAGGTTTGAGGCTGAAATCCAATCTGTGCTGTAGCAAGAAGTCATTGAACCAGCGGGATCCCTATAGAACAGTCCTATCCAATGTGTGTAATAGAAGGGTGGGTGAGTTGGCTTGGTTTTGCATGTGCAGGAAGTAAACGACATCGCTGAGACAGAGATGGCCCAACCCGAGATCATCGAAGTGCAAAGTAGAACGCTTTCATGGAGTGAAAGTGCTCTCTCTAATGGACTTCGGGGCCTGTTACTATAAAATTAACCTTCACTCCAAGCGCGGGAAGTGTATGAGCTTTTTGACTTTCGGTCGTTGTTATCAATCCCGTAAGCTGCCCTTTGGGCTCAACGTGTGACCTCTGGCTTTTATTAGGGCTGCGGGCCAGATTAATCCTATATATCTTAAGGTAACGATCACTGTCTACGTATATGACGCCGTTATTGGGGGAAAATCGTGGGAGATATGTAATAAAATGTTACAGCAATTGCTTGAAATATTTAGAACAAATGGTGTAATAATAAACTTGTCTAAGTCAGACTTTGGTTGCTCCGAGGCGAAATTTCTCAGACGCATTTTGTGCCCGTTGGGAATTCGACTCGGTTCCAATTTGTTAACTGCAATAAGTGAATGCCCTGTTACAAGGACAAAGCGCCAAGTGCGTGCATATCTTGGGCCCATGACCTGCTGCAAACGATTTATTGTAACTGATGTAAAGAAACCAGAGCTGTGTCGCCTCACAGGGCGGAATACTGTGTGGGAGTGTAGCGACGCCCAGTGAGAGTTCGAGCAGCCAAAGTATGCGCTATTAAAGGCACACATTATCGCGAACCTATATTCAAATAAGGGTTTCTGTATCACTATGGACCATTGTCGGGTTGGGCTCGGCGTGGATCTGTTCCAAGAAGAAGAGCGAGATAGGCAAGTCATTCAGAAGACGATCACGTTTGTCAGTTCATTGCTAAACAAAGCCGAAAGAAATTATTTCGCGAATGAGCTAGAGGCTGTCGCAAACCGTCTGGGCATTCACGCGCTTTCTACATTTTCTCTTTGGGAGGATGATGAAGATCTGCAACGATCATTAGGTGCCGCAGTTAATTATGTCAACAAAATTGTCACATGGAAGGCTAAGGAAATGGGCATTAGTTCCCCAGGAATTTCAGTTCACTATACATTACATCCCGGATAAATTAAACACAGTTGCAGATGCTCTGTCGAGAGCCCCTTACGTCTGAAGGTCCTGATGAATTGAGAGACAACTACGTGAACGTCACACATCTCAAGTCAGTCTCATTTATGAGCTTTGTTGTGTCGACAGTTAGGAATATTTCGAAGGAACAAGAAAGTGTTTCCATCTTGAAGGATTTGAAGATTAAGCAGTACGAACATAGTCACGCGTCTATAAGGTAAAGAATGGAGTCCTGCTCCGAAGGGGAGAGCTAATGCGAGTGATGACTGGGTGCTGTGCATGTCAGAGAAATTGATGAACAGATTTGTCTGGTTGTGCATCTAAGCCATGTACGCTTAGATCCAAGAAAGTATTTTCCGAAATTAAGGGAATTGGCATATTTTTCTAACATGGACAGAAGGATATGAAGAGTTCTCACATCACGCAAGGCTTTCAGTTGCTAAAACTTTCTACGATGTCGCACAAGACCGAGCTGTACCTTGCTGTAGCAACTAGGCTAAAGGAATTAGCCACAATGGACCAATGGCTCGTATGGAAGATGGGTTTCGGTACGACCTAGTGGCAGTCAGACTCTGTTCACCCCGTCATGTTCATCCCTTTGAGATTTCTGACAGTACGTTCAGTCGCTAAGGCACTCACAATCAATTTTATTAAGAAGGTCGGTCGCGTAGAAAAGATTACATCGAATAATTTCATTCACAGAATTGGAAGGAAAATGCTGTGGACAAAGGGAATCACCCTGGTATTCGCGTCTCATTATCATCCGAGTCCTAAACCGGGAGAGAGAGCTACTAAGGAAATAGTAATGCTGTGCCCCATCTATTGTAACAAACAGCATCATAGGGGCGACCTGTATCTCCAAGACTTTCAAATGGTCATAAATAGTCTGCCCCGTATGTCTACCGCAATGGCTCCGACTCTTGTGCTTAAGAACAAGTCATCATCCAACCGACTCAGGGAAGAAAGACAATATCCCAATGAGTGCAAGAACTGGCACCAGAAAATGGTGTCATCTGTGACTGATCGGATTGAGGGACAAGCTCTGAAGAGAAAGCAGCACCAAAGGGGGAGAATAAGGGATTTTAAGTTATCTGTCAAAAAGTCTTAGTGAGAATGCATCGTTGGTCAAGGAAGTACCAATACCTCTGCAGAAAATTCTTCACTTTTTATGCGGGACCTTTTAGAGTCAAGAGGATTGTTCACCCAACTTGTGTTGAAGTGGAAATACTCTGTACTACAAAATTTAAGGATGAGCAAGACGTAGTTAATTTCACGAAGTTTCATGAATAAACAAAGAGAATAAATGAGGAGTCAGGTTCCTGCTCATCTGTTTGTAGCGTGACTGGATGTTTGTGACTGTAATTCACGCGAAGCAACATTATACTAACAAGGGGAGGCCGCCAATTGTGAAATTCAGATACGATTCATACTGCACATAATAAAAGCTCATGGCCAGAGGTGTAATGTGGCAAAGTACCAAGATGCACTTCTCACCCGTTGTCGAGAAAATCGACAGTTAAAAGAAACCGTTGCGGTGACATACTCTCTACGATTAATATCTTTCTACAGCGTCGTGGCGCAGCGGTAAGCGCTCGGGTTCGTAATCCGAAGGTCGCCGGATTGAATCTCACGCCATGCAACCTTTTTTTTTAGTATTTAGTATTTGTTTTTTGTAATTCATATATGTACACACACACACACACACACACACACACACACACACACATATATATATATATATATATATATATATATATATATATATAATTCCCGTCAATCAGTTGCAACGATTATGCATATAATAAGTTGTTGAACGTCGTTTGTCGTGGAAAAACTGGCGACTTCGAACATCATTATGTTTTCCGCAAACAAAGTTGTATTTCACAAATGTTACTAATTGTCTTCATGATGTTAAACACGTATAGTTAACGGAAGACGTAGAAACGATATTCCGAAACGAATACATATAGCGTAAGTCAAATGTTCGAATTGGAATAGAGACCCCACGAACACAAATTTGCTGTGGCAGGTATGAAATATAAACTCCGTTACTCGCTCGTTACACTTGAAGGACAGATGTTGAATGGGCCAAAACGAGCTGCCGCATAGCAGCGTAGTAACCTGCTAACTTCGATAGAAGGTAGATGCGGTCCCTAGCGCAACCTATAACATCGTCGAAAATCAGTGCGGACGTGAGAGCTTTGGTACACCCTGTTAAACAAACGGAAAAATGGAGGCGGTACAATTGGAGAGCGATCCGCCTTCACCAACATGCAATTCATTAATAGTTTATATATATATATATATATATATATATATATATATATATATATATATATATATATAGAATTGCAGTCTAGAATCATAATTGAATATAAGACCAAAATATGATAAGAGAGAGCGCCCGCATCTCGTGGTCGTGCGGTAGCGTTCTCGCTTCCCACGCCCGGGTTCCCGGGTTCGATTCCCGGCGGGGTCAGGGATTTTCTCTGCCTCGTGATGGCTGGGTGTTGTGTGCTGTCCTTAGGTTAGTTAAGTTTAAGTAGTTCTAAGTTCTAGGGGACTGATGACCATAGATGTTAAGTCCCATAGTGCTCAGAGCCATTTGAACCATTTTTGGTAAGAGAGAAAGTATCTCATAAGTAGATTTACAGTCTACCACCTAAAATTCAGCCATCTTACCGCAAAAATGATTATTTTCAACTAACCGTAAGGACATTGGTACTTTATACCTCCTATTTGGAGCATGAGCAGGAATAGTAGGAACATCAATAAGAATACCTATTCGTGCTGAACTTGGTCAACCAGGGTCTCTAATTGGAGATGATCAGATTTATAATGTCATTATTACAGCCTACGCATTTGTAATAATTTTCTTTATTGTAATACCTATTATAATTGGTGGATTCGGTAACTGACTTGTACCATTAATAATTGGTGCACCAGATATAGCATTCCCACGAATAAATAATACAAGTTTTTGATTACTACCACCTTCATTAACCCTTCTTCTTACATCTTCTATAGTAGATAACGGTGCTGGTACAGGATGAACAGTTTACCCCCCCTCTAGCAGGAGCTATTGCACACGGAGGTGCATCTGTAGATCTAGCTATTTTCTCACTACACTTAGCAGGTGTATCATCCATTCTTGGTGCAGTAAACTTCATTACAACAGCAATTAATATACGATCAGAAAGTATAACTTTAGATCAAACACCTTTATTTGTTTGATCTGTAGCTATTACAGCCCTTCTTCTTCTTCTTTCACTTCCAGTTTTAGCAGGAGCTATTACCATACTATTAACAGATCGAAATTTAAATACATCATTCTTTGATCCTGCAGGAGGAGGAGACTCAATTTTATACCAACATCTATTCTGATTCTTTGGGCACCCAGAAGTTTACATTCTAATTCTACCCGGATTTGGTATTATTTCACACATTGTATGTCAAGAAAGAGGAAAAATTGAATCATTCGGAACATTAGGTATAATTTACGCCATACTATCAATTGGACTAATAGGATTTATTGTATGAGCACATCATATATTTACAGTAGGAATGGATGTTGACACACGGGCATACTTCACATCAGCAACAATAATTATTGCTGTACCTACAGGAATTAAGGTATTCAAATGACTAGCTACACTGTATGGAACTAAATTCAAGTTCAATCCACCATTATTATGAGCTCTAGGATTTATTTTCCTATTCACAATTGGTGGATTAACAGGATTACTACTAGCAAATTCATCACTTGATATTGTATTACATGATACATATTATGTAGTAGCCCACTTCCATTATGTAATATCTATAGGTGCAGTATTTGTAATTATAGGAGGTGTTATTCAATGATACCCACTATTTACAGGATTAACCATAAACAATACATGATTAAAAACATTCTTCCCTCAACACTTCTTAGGGTAAGCAGGAATACCATGACGATATTCAGACTACCCAGACGCATATACATCATGAAATGTAGTATCAAAAATTGGATCTACAATTTCTATTGTAGGAATTATTATATTCATTGTAATTATATGAGAAAGAATGGTTACAAACCGAGCAATTATATTTAGAGCTAACATAAGAAAATCAACAGAGTGGCTACAAAATAGCCCACCTGCAGAACACAGTTACTCAGAATTACCATTAATTTCTAGATTCTAATAGGCAGATTAGTGCAGTAGACTTAAGCTCTACAAATAAAGGTTTGACCTTTTATTAGAAAATATTATAAATGGCAACATGATCAAATTTATCCCTTCAAGATGGAGCTTCACCATTAATGGAGCAACTATCATTCTTTCATGATCATACTAGGGTCGTATTATTATTAACTACAGTAATTGTAGGTTATGCCCTAAGGTATATATTATTTATTGCCTATACAAACCGAAACATACTTCATGGACATTTAATTGAAACAATCTGAACAGCATTACCAGCAATTACCCTAATTTTTATTGCTTTATCATCATTACGACTATTATACTTACTTGATGATTCAGTAGACGCAATAATTACAATCAAAACCATTGGACGACAATGATACTGAGGATATGGATATTAAGACTTTATAGACATAGAATTCAACACTTATATAAACCAGTACAAGATTTAGAAAATGATGGATTCTGACTTCTAGACGTAAATAACCGAACAATTCTCCCAATAAATACAGAAGTACAAGTATTAACAAGAGCATCAGATGTTCTACACTCATGAGCAGTTCCTGCATTAGGAGTTAAAATTGATGCAACACCAGCCTACTAAATCAAGGAACATTTACAATAAACCGACCTGGGTTATTCTTCAGACAATGCTCAGAAATCTGTGGAGCAAATCACAGATTTATACCAATTGTAATTGAAGGAACTTCAGTAAATTTATTTATCAAGTGATTATCTAAGATAATCTAAGGAGTTAGTTAAATAAATAACATTAGAGTGTCAATCTAAAATAACTAAACAATTAGTACACCTTGAAACATCAGATGACTGAAAGTAAGTAATGGTCTCTTAAACCATACAATAGTAAATTAACGACTACTTCTGATGGGGAAATTAAATCTAAATCCTCAAATATCTCCTCTCATATGATTCTCCCTATTCATTATTTTTTTCAGCTGCCCTAATTCTATTTAATCAAATAAACTTTTTCTCATTTAAACCTAATATTATTAAAAGAGCAGAAAAAAGAACAATTGAGATAAAAAACTTAAATTGAAAATGATAACAAACTTATTCTCAACATTTGATCCATCAACTAACATCTTCAATTTATCATTAAATTGAAGTAGAACATTTTTAGGACTGTTATTAATCCCATCAATGTTTTGACTTACACCATCACGAATTAATATTATCTGAAATAAACTAAACCTAACCTTAAAAACGAATTCAAAACACTACTAGGACCAAAATCATTTAATGGAACAACATTCATGTTTATCTCAATTTTTATTATAATACTATTTAATAATTTCATAGGATTATTTCCTTATATCTTTACTAGAACAAGACATTTAGCATTAACATTTGTAATCGCCCTACCTATATGATTAAGATTCATATTATTTGGATGAATTAATCCATATTAATCATATATTTACACATCTTGTTCCACATGGAACACCACCTGCATTAATATCATTCATAGTATTAATTGAAACAATTAGAAATGTAATTCGACCTGGTACACTAGCAGTACGACTAGCAGCAAATATAATTGCAGGACATTTACTATTAACCTTAGTAGGAAATACAGGACCATCTATAGCAATAAACCTAATCTCACTACTAATTATTGGACAAATACTTCTATTAATTCTAGAATCAGCAGTGGCAATAATTCAAGCTTATGCTTTCTCAATTCTAAGAACTTTATATTCTAGAGAAGTATACTAACCTATGTTAACAACTCACTCAAATCACCCATTCCACTTAGTAGATTATAGACCTTGACCACTAACAGGAGCAATTGGAGCAATAGTTCTAGTATCAGGATTAGCAAAATGATTTCACCTATTCAACATCAACTTATTTATAATTGGATTCGGAATTACCTTACTAACTATAATTCAATGATGACGAGATATAATTCGAGAAGGAACATATCAAGGACTACATACAGGGTTTGTATCAATTGGATTACGATGAGGAATAATCCTATTTATTGCATCAGAAGTATTATTCTTTGTTTCATTCTTCTGAGCCTTCTTCAGAAGAAGACTAGCCCCAACAATTGAACTAGGAATATTATGACCTCCAATAGGAATTCAACCTTTTAATCCTATACAAATTCCATTACTTAATACAGCTATTCTTTTAGCCTCAGGAGTAACTGTAACATGAGCACATCATAGTTTAATAGAATCTAACCATACTCAAGCATTACAAGGACTATTTTTTACAGTATTATTAGGACTATATTTCACAATACTTCAAGCATACGAATATTGAGAAGCACCTTTCACTTTTGCAGATGCAGTTTATGGATCAACATTCTTCATTGCAACAGGGTTCAATGGTCTCCACGTAATTATTGGAACAATCTTCTTAATAACATGCCTACTTCGACACTCAATAAATCAATTCTCGCCAAGACACCACTTTGGATTTGAAGCAGCAGCATGGTACTGACACTTCGTACACGTAGTATGATTATTCTTACACATCTCTATTTATTGATGAGGTAGATAATTGTTTTTCTAGTATAAATAGTACATTTGACTTCCAATCAGAAAGCTTGATATAAATCAAGAAAAACAATCCTAATTCTATCTACACGAGTTTTTATTAGATTTATTATTCCAATAATTGTTATAATCCTTGCAACAACATTATCAAAGAAATTAATCAATGATCGAGAAAAAAGATCCCCATTTGAATGTGGTTTTGATCCAAAAAGATCAGCATGAATACCATTCTCTCTACGACTTTTCCTAATTGCTGTAATTTTTTTAATTTTCGATGTAGAAATCGCACTAATTCTTCCAATTGTAATTATTTTCAAAACCTCAGACATTATAATCTGAACATTATCAACAATATTTTTTATTCTATTCCTATTAGGAGGGCTATACCATGAATGAAATCAAGGAGCCTTGCATTGAGCAGAATAAAGGGTTGTAGTTAACTATAACATTTGGGTTGCATTCAAAAAGTATTGATATAATCAATCAACCTTAAATAGAATAAGAAGCGAAATATTGCTGTCAGTTTCGACCTGGAAGATTGGTAAATAAAATACCCTTATTCTCATTAATTGAAGCCAAAAAGAGGCATATTACTGTTAATAATATAATTGAACTATAAAGTTCCAATTAAGGCAATGTAAAGCCAATATGAAAGCTGCTAACTTTTTATATTAGCGGTTAAACTTCGTTAACATTTCTAAAATTTATATAGTTTAAATAAAACATTACATTTTCACTGTAAAAATAATATATCTATATTTATAAATACCTAAAAGTAAAAATACTTCCTTAACATCTTCAGTGTCACACTCTAATTATAAGCTATTTAAGTACACGAAAAATAATATCACCAAAATAAATATTCAAAAAATAAAAGTTAGAAGATAAATCTTAAAATTAGAATCATATCAACCCTGAATATATCTAATTAAATAAATAAATAGTCTATATAAACCTTGACCACCAAATAATTCACCTCAACCATAATCAAATGATTTAGATGAGTAATAACCTAACTTTAAAGGAATATATCTAACAAACTTAGTTGAAAGAAAAGGTAAAAACCATATAGAACCAACAAATCTAACAAAAGAAAGCATACTTAAAGAAAATAAATCATGAGAAAAATCAAACTTAGAAAGAAGGTAACCCAAATAAGCACCTAAAACAACTACTGTAACAGTTAAAAACTTTAAATAATAAGGGAAAGCAATCACATGAGGAATAGGAAAAATTAACCAAGACAAAAGACTACCACCAAAAACAGCAACAAACAATAAACCAATTATACGAAATGAAATATAATAACCCTTATCATCAAAAGAACATCTAGAATAAAAATTATTATCCCCAGATATTGAATAAAAAAATAAACGAAAAGAATAAGAAGCAGTTAAACCAGTAGAAAAAAATAAAGAAAAAAAATTAAACAATTACTTCATCTTAAACAAACCATTTCAAGAATTAAGTCCTTTGAATAAAAACCTGCCAAAAAAGGTATATCACACAAAGACAAACTAGAGACATTAAAACAAACAGAAGTTAAAGGTATAAAATTAACAATTGAGCACATAAAACGAATATCCTGAGAATCCTTTCTGCAGGAGCTGGAATCGGCACTGTCTGAGACTTGTGACACTGCACTCAGTCACAACCAAATCTGGTATTGCATACTTCGACGTTTGCAAGCAGTGTCAAAGGAGATCCTCCTCAAATGCTCTAATCTTATATGGCAGAGAGGAAATTTCCTAATTTCGGGTTTGTGGAGGGAGGCAATTCTGATACCTCTCTTCAAACCAGGACCACACATGTCCTGGTAGTTACAGGAGTATCGCTTTAACAAGCTGTGTAGGAACGACCCTGGAGCGAGTGGTTGATCATTGTCTGGTCTAGTTCTTAGAGACTATACAACTCCTTAGCCACGCGCTGTGGATTCCGGAGCATTCAGTTCAAAAAATGGTTCAAATGGCTCTGAGCACTATGGGACTTAACATCTGTGGTCATCAGTCCCCTAGAACTTAGAACTACTTAAACCTAATTAACCTAAGGACATCACACACATCCATGCCCGAGGCAGGATTCGAACCTGCGACCGTAGCGGTCGCGCGGTTCCAGACCGAAGCGCCTAGAACCGCTCGGCCCCACCGCCCGGCTTAAGCATTCACTCCACTGTCGTCAGCCATACCCCACTAGGGACGGCTCTCCTACTGAACACAACTGTTTCAGCATATTCTATGATAGCAGTACTACTTGGAGACACAGTATTCTCGCACAACTGCGTCAGTGAGGCTTTCGTGGCAACCTCTCCATCTTCCTATGCTCTTTCCTGTCTCAACCTTTCTTTAGGATCCGAGTTGGTGACACGCTGTCCAATCGTTATGAGCAGGAGAATGATATCCCTCAGGACAGTATTTTAAGTGGTACCCTTTTTGCCACACCCATAAACATTATCAGGTCTGTGATGTGTCCTGCACAGATAAGTCTACACTTGTGTGTGTTCATTTCAATCGTTCTCGTGGTATTTCTAATTTACTCGACTTGCATATGAGAGACATCATTCTACGTTTCAGAGACTCAGTGAGGTTTGTGGGCCTCGTTTTTGAGTCCAAGCTGTCGTGATTACCACAAAGGCGTCACCTCAAAACCAGAACTCTCAAGGCACTTAACATCATAAAGTGCCTTAGTGGCAGGTCTTCGAGAGCGGACAGGACGCGTTATCTCAACTTTTATGGCACTTTCATGCGTTTACAGCTGGATTACGAGTGCATGTTGTTTGGATAGGTGAGGCCTTCTTATTTGAAGATCACTGACACTGTTCACATTGAGGGGATTCAGCTTGTCACGGGTGCTCCTAGAACAAGTCCCATAACCATTCTCTGTGTTGAGGCTGGGGAACCACCACTCACCATCTGGCAGCAGGTCCTCATGGGTCACCAGGCACGTCAGTTCCTGACAGCTGCGTCTTCACCCGCGTACCATACTGTTGTTTGTCCGTCTCTGGAACGCCTTTTCTCCAGCTGTCCACAAACAACAGTGCCATTTGGCATATGCATGCAGCATGTGCTGGAGCAAGTACAACGCCAAATCCAGTATTTTAACGTTCTGCTGTCTTGGGTAGCACAGACCGACAGTATAAATTTAGATTTGGGGCAATGTAGGAGAACTTGAACTCCTGCTTCTGTTTTTAATGCAATATTTTCTGACATTTAAATGGGCACCACAACTATGTAGCTAACTTTACAGGTGGGTCTAAACAGGGGCCGTCAGTTGGTTGCTCTCTTGTCTTCCCAGATCGTGTTCTCAAGGTACGACTGCCTCAAGATTTTACTGCCTTCGATGCAGAATTATATGCGATCTAGCAGGTACTTGAGCAGATGAGACGTTCTTCCAGTGCTAAATTTCTTGTCTGTTCAGATTCTCTGAGTGGCCATCGCTTCCTATGAGACTTGTACCCGGCAGATAAAGTAGTCCAGAATATCCAGGATATCCTCCTCCAACTGCGACTGGTGAAGGAGATGTCTTTCCAGTGGGTACCAGAGCACATGGGTATTGCAAAGAACGAAAGGGCGGATGTAGTAGCCAAGGAGGCGTGTCGTAAACCTCAGGTATCTCGGTATGCCATCCTACTGCATGCTATAGCTTCGTTGTTGATCTCCAGAATCTTGCGTCGATGGGAGGATGCGTGGCTGGAAGTGGCAGACAATAATCTCCGTCTAGTGAAGCCCACAATGTGACTGTGGTGTATCTGCTTCCAGCCATGTCGACGGGAAGAGTTGCTCCTTACTCGTCTTCACGTGGGCCGCAGCCCTATGACGCATGGCTTCTGGCTGCGGCGAGAGGACCCTCCAGTGCATCGTGCTTGTGGCGTACAGATCACTGTGCGGAGCTTTGTGCTGGACTTATTTTCCAACCAGAGGGCCGGCGAATTTACTATTTTAAGTAAGATCCAAACGAATGTGGTTCGAGTTTTAAAGTTTTGTTAATTGTCAATCATTTTTCAGAAGGTTTTAGGGAGATGGTTTTAATCTGTTGAAGGGTGACTGGCTTACGCTAATTTTGTCAGTAGTCAGCCAGTCACAATGGCCTAAGTTTTTCTCTTAGCTCCTTTGTCGTTTTACTTGTGTTTTAATCTCACGTATCTAGGCGCTCAGTCCGGAGCCGCGCGACTGCTACGGTCGCAGGTTCGAATCCTGCCTCGGGCATGGATGTGTGTGACGTCCTTAGGTTAGTTAGGTTTAAGTAGTTCTAAGTTCGAGGGGACTGATGACCATAGATGTTAAGTCCCATAGTGCTCAGAGCCATTTTTTTAATCCCACGTATAGCTACTTTTACTCTTTCTGCATTGTTTTATCGCATTTTAACAGAGTAATTGTGTGGTCGATTCGAGTGCATGTGTATGGAGTAATCTTCGCGATTTTAGCCACATTAGTTTGTTTTAATGAGTGTAAGGGCGCTGATTACCTGATGCTGAGCGCTCATAAGCTCTAAACTCACACACCGACACCGACGCATACTAGACAGTGTTTTGAAGACAACTTACACTTGTAGCATGCTGGGGACACTGCACAGGGGCCGTTCATGGTCAAATACAACAGCGCAACCTGCATGCTTAGCTACCATGTGCATGTGTGCTCAGGTGTGCATTTCTGGCTGTGTTATCGTATATTTCTGTCCAACCTCGTATGACGAACAATGCCGTAACCAATGGGTTCACATATTCACGTATGTTACAGCTCACACAACGTTGTAAATGATGTTTTGTGATACAGTAAACTGCAATGTAACGGTAATATTTTAAATTGTAAACAATCCTTGTTACTCTCGTAATAACGATGCTCGTTGTCCAATACTTGCGTCAAAGAATTCTTGTAAGCTTAGCATTATTTCCAAAGTAATTGCTGTCTAGTACTTGTAATACTAAAATTGAATCTTTATTTACATATTCACATGTAGCTCGTCACGCTGCGGGGTTTTTATTGCCTGCTTCATAAGTGTATTGCTTCATCGTTATGCTGTTCCGCCTTACAGAATGCTTGGTATAAGAGGCCTCGTGTCGGAATTTTAAAATTAAATAAAGGAGAAAGAGGACAACCACCACGGCACTGCCATCGCCGTGTTGCGGCGCTGCTGCCTGGTGTCGCTGACACAACTCGGCCATTAGGGTGGCGCGGCGAGGGGGGGGGGGGGGGGGAGGGCGTGCAGCGTGCAGCGTGCAGCAGCGGCGAGGAGCGCTGCACGAGGCCGAGGGCCGCGGGAAGCAGCCGTCTGTCAACTTGTGGCTTACGGGTGTAGCTAGTGTATGTTTCTCTGGTGGTCACACAGCAGCCATTCCTCAGCAACGTTGTCATCTGATCCCGGATTGCTAAGTTGACTAAGGTGGTGTTTTTGGTGAGAAACTTGCATATTATTTTTCGTTAGAATACTTACTTACTTTCCTTTCAATACTTACTATCCTTACTGACTACATTTTTAAGTAGTGATTCACACAGCGAATACAGTTTGAGATATCACCCTGTATGTAACACTGTGCTAGCTACCTACTATTCTTATAAATACAATCTCAAAGACTTTAAATGTGTAGGATTACGAAATGGCTGCCTGTGTTCTTCTCGTTGCAATCTTCTTTGTTCAGACCTGTAAACTTAGGCTTGTTCGTTATGTTCAGCATATCTGGGTGAAATAACAGCAGGAAACTTTAGATGAGTAAGTATGAAATCATTATATAGCTTTGTTCATATTAAAGCTTTGCACATATTGTGTATCCGCAACCAAAATTTATTTTCTTGTTAATAACAACTACTGCAAGAGCTTGAGTAGAGTTACTTCACACCTCGTGTTGGGTTTCACAGGGGTGACATCTGTATTACTAACCGGTTAGAACAGTAACCTGCTCCCAGCGGCACGTTGGCTGTCGCTGGGCTTCTGGGGGAACCAGATGTACGATTTCTGTGGCTCACGTAATTATCATGTGATCAAACCAGATATAGCAGTTTAAAATACTGTCACGATCCACTCGCTAAGAGGTGTAACCTTGTAGAAACTGTGTGTGTCTTGAGGCACTGCAACTCCTGCCGCGAAAATTACCCACACTATACACATCCACTATTCCAGATTGAGAGCAATTACTAACTTCCAATTACAGTTAGACATATTTTCGTATCTTTTAGAAACTTTTTCTCTTTAGTAATCCCCCCGACATCGACATGCGTACAAAAATAATCGAAAGAACAAAAGCTTGTAAATTACAACAACATTATCGGTGTCCATCCAGTAAAAGTTCAGTATCGAGCAGTACGTAGTGATTTATTATTTCTTTGCCATTAACTCTGTTAGCAGTAGATTTTGCAAACAGTCCCCACTTAAGTATATCATTGTAGGACACATAGTTAAGGAGGCATGACGTTATAAACATTGAGATGCCCGAAAAACTGCATTTTCTTAAAACAGAGTGCAAATAACGCAGACCACACTAACTAGTGTTTTACACTCGGGAATTCGATTCTTTAAACAATCAGCGATTTCAAGGTTACTAGTTAATAAACTATTAGCGGTGGCCCCCGTTTCACGTTTTTATACCAGGTAAACATTGTCTCGCTCAGTGCAAGTAAAATCTTTTCTGTTTCTCCTATAAGTGAAGCTAGCAGTCGTTCACGACAGTTTCCGCGTTCAGCTGGTAGACTGTTGTAACTGCCTTGCACGTTTTCACGAAATATCTTGCACAAAATATCAGCCTGAATGAAACGAGGCTTAAATTTTGCTTTGATCGCATTGACTAAAAGGGCCTCTCACGACGCAGAGACCAGCTACTGGAAAGAATTCCTGATCTCTTTATCATTGGTTCGCGTTCGCTGCCCCGGGTCTTAGCTCGGTCACTTGACATTTCAATATACCGCCCGCTGTAATGGGGTCGCCGCCTATCTCGCCGGTATCCCGTGCGGGCTTTCGGAAAGTCTAGGAGGCAGCCGGGCAGCTTCCGGGGCGAACGTGGTGGGGCGCCGGGCGCAGTCAGCGAGTCTTCCGCCTCGCCAGCCACGCCAGGCCGCGCCGGGCAGGGATATAACAGGGATATAATGTCCTGAGGAGCGGAGGGGGGGAGGGATGTGGAAGTTATCTCTTCCAGACTGGTGCCAGGTTACTGATCTGTCTCCCCAGAGGGGGCAGCTCGAGAGAAACAACGCTCGGAAGAGACTGTGCTGTCGGTGGTTTTACAGCATTATTGTCAAGGGACCTCTTCAGTCCCGTGGTCCTCTCACCTGGAATTTGTTCCTTTCTGTTCGCGCTTTTGTGGATTAAATGGTTTCACTTCAAGAGGAACTAAGTTTCTCACGTGAATCGCTAACGTAGGCATCTGCGTAGAAGGAATTTTCTGACAGATGAACCTCTCTTGTAAGAAAAATATCGGCAGTGTTATAAACATCAAAAAGTATCCGTGTTAAAACGGGGGACGAAAGAAGATCCAGAGAGGGTCCTCAGCTCAATAGAAAGGATTTTTCTGTAGCGGGTATAGTATGAGACTAAACAAACGGAATACTTAACTGATGGTTTACAGTGCTGAAGAAGAACGTAAACCTCTAAGAATGAGCAGTGGATCACAGGAGTTAGAAGTGGTAGATGAATTTAGGTATTTCGGAAGCAGGGTCACATGGAATGATTGAGAAATGAAAGAAATTAGGAGCAAAATAAAGCCGAAAAAAAGCTAGATCATGAGTCTGGAAGATCACAGCGGTTCCTGAAAATATTTTTCTACAATGTGGCCCTATATGTGTGTGAAACTTGAAAATCGGGTAAAAACGAGAGAAAACGGCACGAAGCCCTAGTAATCTGGCGCCACAGAAAGTACTGAAGATAAGCAGGAAGTTACCAATGAAGGAGTTCAAATTCAGGAAAAGACACAAACTGATCAGACACTTTTTAAGATTCGATAACATCATTAGAACAATAACAGAGAGAGTTATTGAGGGAAGAAAGCACCAGAGATGACCAACGATGGCATGCAACCAGTGGTGTGTGATACGTATATGAAAATGAAGAGGAAGACAGTTACAAGAGTGGAAGGACTTCCAGTTGTGGACCAATCTCAGTTGTCTGTTTGTCTCATTGCATATCAATTTCAATAAATCAGTAGCTCTGAAACATAGGTAAGGCCATGTCAGTCGCTGTTGTGTAGGACTTTGTACATAACAGTAGGGAGAGGTGGACTACAGAGTGGTACGAAAATTGTCCTTATAGGAAAGCTAGACAGGAACAGAAATGATTAGTGAAGAAGTAACACATCAAACACAAGATTTGCTTAACTTGTAATTTTTCTAGGTGAAGACTCCTTACATATCATGCACAAGAAGTAGAGTTCAGCTACCGCAATTTGAACGAGGAAGAGTGTTTCCGCACTGAAGCGTGAGTGCTGATATCTGTGTGGCGGCTGGGTGGTGTGTGCGTAGCCCCCCGTTGTGAAGTGGCTGGGTGTGCCGCTACCCCTGCATTGCAGCAGCAGAGGGCGCTTGAGGTACTGAGCTGCAGGAGGTGTGGCTCAGCGGGCGTGCTTTATTGGGTCCGCCGGATTCCGTGGGCCCACTATCGGCATGGGATGGAAGCTTGTCGTTCCATTAGCAACACTGATTCCTGGTAAGGTGTTATCAGTATCAACTGCACTTAGCTTGTATTTTACATGCATTGTTACTTATCGTTTATGGAGTCTGTTACCACAGAAGTATTACTCGTGTATCACATGCTACAAAAAAAAAAAAAAAATCCGATTCCTAATTATGGAACTCACACTTACTTTTTCAACTACATTTTATTAATTACCACTGGAACCTGGTAGTTAGTCATCTAGAGGGTTGGATCCTCTCCTTCGAAAGCGTCAGATTGCAAAGCCTGGGCTACTCTCAGGGTGGAATCTCCGTCTTCGAAGATTGTGTTTGTCTGTCTGTCTGTCTGTGTGCGTTCGTTCGTCCGTCCGTCCGTCCGTCCGCCTGCCTGCTCGCTGTCCATCGCCGTCGTCGTACCCGCTGCCGCTGCCGCCGCCGCTATCGCCGCCTGCTGTTCGTCCGTCCGTTCGCCGCCGACCATCGCCGACGCCGACGCCGCCGCTGCCTGCTGCACGTCCGTCTGTCCGTCGCCGTTCGTCTGCAATGAGTACTCCCACCTCCACCGTCATCTACACCTCCCCTTCCCCTTCTCCCACAGTCACTTCCTGGAGTGCCGCCCCTGGCCTCCCTCCTTCCGCCTCCCCTTCCCTTCCCCCGTTCACACATCCCCCTATCTCCTCCCCTGCTCTATACCCACACCTCTACACCCTTCCTCCAGCTTCCACACCCTCAACAGCTCCCACTCCTACCCCCGCCCTCACGTACGCCTCTGTTGCCGCCTCTGCTGCCGCCCCTCAGGTCGTTGGCTTCCCCTCTCTCACCGACCCCGTCGCTTCGTCTTCTGCATCTCCCGCACGCATCACGTCGCGCCGAGCCACCATCGCCACCACTGAACCAGCTGCTTCTCCCGGTGCCTCCGCTACGCCATAGGGATCTGCCACCCGCCACCTCCCTCTCCTCCCCGTCCCTCTCCCCTCCTCCCAGCCTCCAGTCTCCAAAAAACCCCAAAAGCGCGTCCTTACCGACTCTGCTCCCGAGACTTCCCACAAAAAATCAACACCACCTCCCCCTCCCCCTGCCGTCACCATGGACACCACCCCTCCTCCTGCCACCCATACCTTGGCCCCCACCCTCCACACCTTCGTCCTGTCAACTCCCGATCCTCAGTTCCTCGACGCTCGTACCCTCCCCAAGGAAATACGAAAGTACTTACCTGGTGCTCCCATTTCCCAACTCATTCCCCGCAGGGACTCAGTCCTTATCAAGTCCCCGTCCCCATCCTTTCACACAGACCTCCTGCGAAAACTCCCACGAGTTATGTTTGGCCCCCACGCCTCTCTGACACCCTTCCTTTCCGCTTCCACTCCTCGTCAGCCCCAGCCTCCCCGTCGCCCCCCCCCCCCCCCCACCTACACCGCTGTGATCACCAAGCTCAGCCCGGTGATCACAGAGGATGAAGTGTTGGTAGAACTGAACTCCCACCCGGACTTGGAAATCCGCTCTGCCCGCCGTATCCACAATGCCTCTGGTCCCACCTACCTCATGCGGGTATTCTCTGAATCCGCCCCATCCATAGACCATCTCCTCACCCAGGGTGCCCTGTTATACCACCGTCGCCACCCTGTTGAATCCTCCAAATCCCCTCCCCAATCCTACCGCTGCCAGCGGTGCCTGATGTACAATGACCACCTGACTCCCAACTGCAAAAACCCCCCCACCTGTCCCCATTGCAAGGCCTCCCACTTTCTTAAGAACTGCCCCAACCTCGCTGCTCCTCCTTCCTGTAATACCTGCAATGGCCCCCATCCCACATACTCCCACAAATGTAAAGCTAAACCCCCTCCAGCCACCCCTGAACTTACGGTCCCAGTTCGTCCCGTCGATCCCCCTGTCCATCCCAACAATTCCCTCCGTCCAACCCCCACGGCCGAGGACATCATCTGGTTCATTACCGTTGTCCTCCAAAACATTCACCCTTTTCAGCGCCCCCACACCTTCCAACAAATATCCCTTGCTGCTCGCTCTGTTTTCCACCTGAACGCCTTCGCCACTTACTCCCACAACCAAGCCCACTTCACCTTCACCCGCCTCGACACCCTAGTTTAAGTCTCTTCCCTTCCCTCTCTTCCCCCCCTCCTTCCCATCATGGTGCGGCATGAGTCTCGCATCCTCTTCCAGAACATTCGCTCCTTCCGCTCCAACAAATACCTCCTCATGCACACCCTCTCCCACCACCGGGTCGACACCTTCCTCTTGAACGAAACCTTTCTCCAGCCCCACCATTCTCTCCGCACCTCCCCCTATATCCTCCACCGCACTGACGCTCCTGGTCCTCGTGCGCAGGGTGGAGTCGCGATTAGCCACCTTAAGCATATCCCTGTCCGGCCACAACCTCTCCTCAATGACCCCACTGAACACCTTATCCTTAGCGTCTTCTTCCCCTCCCTCACCCTTACCTGTGCCACCATCTATGTCCGCTCCACTGCTCCTCTTCCTTATGACTTCATCTCACACATTGACCACACCTTCTCCACCTATGTGATTGCCGCCAACCTCAACATCCATAGCCGCACTCCTGCTGCCCTTCTGCGGTGGCATCAGTTCCTCTCCACACTTCAAGGTGACCTTGTTCCTCTTCCCCAGCACACCCGACCTGAAAGCAACACCACCCCCGATGTTGTCATTGCCTCCGCCAACCTCCTTGGGCGTATCACTGTCGCCGTCCTTGACCCCACAGGTAGCGATCACCTCCCTGTCCTTCTCACCATCACATCTGCAAACCGCCCCCCTCCGGCTCCGCACCCTGCACCCCCTCCCAAGGTCGTCCATGACTATCGCCGTGCCAACTGGGATGCCTACCGGGACTCCATCTCCGCCCAGGTCGAAAGCCACCCTCTTACCTATCGCCATCCTGACGACATCAACCACGCCTCGTCCTTCCTTCAGCAGGTAATTACTGACGCCGTGGAGGCCCATGTTCCTACTAAAACCATCCACCCACACCGTCCCACTCTCCCTCCGCGGGCTGTCCTCCTCCTCCGTGAATCCCGCCGCCTCTATCGCTCCTTCCTGCGCACTCGTGACAGGGATACACTCCAACGCCACCGGCAAATACAGCGACACGTACGGAACCTTATTACGGCAACGAAACGCCGAGACTGGCGCCAGACCTGCGCACGACTCAACGCCACCCTCCCTCTCAACTCCTCCAAGTACTGGTCCGCCTTCCATCGTCTTACTGGTTCCCTTTCCGCTCCCCACTACCCCCTTCTCCATAACGATCGCCCCCTTCCTGACAACCTCAGTAAGGCCAATCACTTCGCTTCCCACCTTTCCGAGGTCTTCTCCATCCCCGATGATCCCCACTTTGATTATTCTCTTTTCCCCACGGTCATGGAACGTGCCGATATCTCGGTCGCTCCTCTTGCTCCTAGTCTCCAGTACTTGGGTCAGTTGCCCCCTCCGACATAAACACTCCCATCACAGCACAAGACATTAAACTTATCCTCCGGTCCAAACGCAACACGGCCCCTGGTCACGACTGTGTCACCTACCGTCACCTTCGCGAAAGCCCCTATTCCTTCCTGACTGTCCTCGCCCATCTCTATAATGTCGTCCTCTCTACTGGCTTCTACCCTGACCTGTGGAAGACCTCCCGCGTCCTCTTATTCCTCAAACCCAACAAACCCCCTTCTGCCGCCTCTTCCTATCGTCCCATCTGCCTCACCTCCGTCTTCAGTAAGGTCTTTGAATCCATCCTCTCCCGCCGTATCCATCAGCACCTTGCTCAACACCACCTCCTCCCCCTTACCCAGTGTGGCTTCCGACCCTCCTTCTCTGCTGACGACCAACTCCTCAACCTTGTTCACCTTCTGTCCCTCCAGCTCAACTCCCGTCGCTCCGCCATTTTTGTTTCCCTTGACCTCCAAAATGCCTATGACCGTGTATGGCATCCCGGTCTCCTCTTTAAACTCCAAACCTACGCCCTGCCTATCAATTTTGTCCGTCTGGTCGCTTCCTTCCTCTCGCACCGTCCTTCCTATGTCACCCTCCACAACACCAACTCCCGTATCTTTTATCCCACGGCTGTCGTCCCCCAGGGTTCTGTCCTCTCCCCTCTCCTTTATCTCTTGTATACAGCTGATATGCCCAAGCCACCCCCACCAGTCCACCTTCTCCAGTATGCTGATGACACCGCCTTCCTGGCTCTCTATCCTACCCTTCAACGGTCTCAACGTACCCTCCAAACCCACCTTAACCAGTTCACCACTTGGTGTAACCAGTGGTTCCCCCGTCTCAACCCCTCCAAAACCCAGGCAATCATCATAGGCCGCACCACTCGCTCCTTCCGCCTCCATGATTTCTACCTCACCCTTTATGGTCGTCCTATCCAACTCACCCCCACCCTGAAATACCTTGGCCTCACCCTTGACCGCCACCTCACCTGGACCCCTCATCTCCTGACCATCCAGCAGAAATCCCGTTCCCGCCTCCGCCTTCTGAAACTCCTGTCTGGCCGGACATGGGGCTTGCATCCTTCTACCATCCTCCACACCTACAAATCCCTCATCCGTCCTATCCTCTGTTATGCCAGCGTTGCCTGGATCTCCGCCCCCACCCGCTTTTACAAGGCCCTCCAAATCCTTGAACGCCATGCGCTCCGCCTTGCCTTCCGTATCCGCCTTCCTTCCCCCACACGGCTCCTGTATGAACTGATCCCCTTCCCCCACCTCCTCCTGTTCCTCCAACATCTCCGCATCCTTTACATTGTTCGCAGGCTTGATCCCCCCCACCCTCTGGTTTCCTCCTTCCTCTCCACCCCCCGCCCGTTGCCGCGCCTCTATCGCTGTATCCCTCCCTCTCTCCACCTCCACACCCTCCATCTCCTTCATCAGGGCAACTTCCAACGCCTCCCCCTCCCGGATGACGAACTTCGCCGTGACATCTACCCTTCCTTCCAACTATAGCCTGGCCTTGTTCCCCCCCCCCTCCCCAGGGCCCCCTTTTCCTCTTTCCTCCTTCTCCCAGAGCGGATTTTCTTCCGTCCCCCCCTCCCCTGAGACCATGCTCCCATATTTGCCTCTCTTCTTCCCACATCCCTCCCTACCTGGCCCTCTTCCGCGCGCCCCCCGCTCACCTCCCCCATCTCTTCCCCTCCCTCCCTTCTACAGGTCTCCCTCATCTCCTAGCGCCTGGCGGATCCTCTGTGTTGCTCTTCATCAGTGTGCCACATCAGTGTTGTTTAGTGCTGTTTCTCGTGTGCGTCAAGAGGTGTGTTTTAATTGTGTCCTGCCTTGAGGTTCGCCGCCAGTGTTACGTTATGTGCTATGCCGTCCGTCGCTACCTTTATGCTCCAGTCTTACAGTGCCTTGTGTTTCTTTTAACCGTCGCAGTGTGTGGCTTTTTATGTGTGCTACTTTTAAACAGTTTTTTCTCTTCATTTTACAGTCATCCCGTTTTTTGTCTATTGCCTTCCATGATGTTCCCCTTTTTTATATTTATGTTCACCTTATTCTCTCCTTTGCTGTTTTTAAATGTCTTCTATTGTTTTGTTCTATGTCTTTCGGCTGAAGAGCAGCTCCTATGCTGCTGCCAGCCCGCCCCGATGGGGAATTGAAATACAATAAAGGAAAAAAAAAAAATGGTAGTCAGGGAGAGGCAGGATAAGGCAACGATTGTGAATGGGGTCGTAATCAGCAACTGTTGGCTACAGTAAACACATACACTTTATTTGAGGAAATACTTTCCATCAATCATTTTAAAATTTTACTACACTGACGGCTGCAGGCCTTACTAAGGAAGAGTTTAAAATTATTTGTCGGCTGAAGGCCACAAGCAACTTCAGAATACTCAACAGCTGGAGGCCTGAATTACAAGTGAGGAAAACAGTTAAATATTAACAAATACTATTTTCTTCTTCAACAATCAAAAAACTGTAACAAGCTTTTGTAACGGCTGAAGGCCTTATTAAGAAGGAATTTCAAATTATTTGTCGACTGAAGGCCACAAGCAATGTTTCACACAATCAACGACTGAAGGCTTGATTAAGAAAAAATTCAAAATTATTCGTCGGCTGAAGGCCACAAGCAATTTCAGAATGCTCAATCGCTGAAGGCCTGAATTACAAGCGAGGACCGCAATTAGATGTTAAAAATACTAAAACCATTTTAAACAATATTCACAAACTGTAACAAGCTGTAGTGACAGCAGAAGGGCTTACCCAGACAGAATAGAAAATTATTTGTCAGCTGAAAGCCACAAGCAATGTTACAAACAATTAACAGCTGACGGCCTGATTAAGAAAGAATTGAAAATTATATGTCGGGTGAAGGCAACAAGCAATTTCAGAAATACTCAACGGCTGAAGGCCTGAATTACAAATAAGGTAGGCAATAACACGTTAAAAATACTAAAACACTTTTCAAACAATCTCAATAACGTGTAACGGGCTACTGTGACGGCTGAAGTCCTTATTAAGACAGAATTGAAAATTATTTGTCGGCTGGAGGCCACAAGGAATGTTACAAACAATTAACGGCTGAAGGCTTGAATTATAAGTGAGGAAGGCAATTATACGTTAAAACGTTAAGGTGAATTTTTAACAATTATGATAACTTGACCAAGTAAGAAGGAGTGATCCACAGACAGTGGTCCACGGATCGACCAGAGGAAGTTCACTACAGCTGCGCAAGCGGTGAGGCCCGCAGCCAAGAGTAATGTTCACCTCAGGTGGGCAACTCGAACTAGAGGCGGTTTCAGCGCTGATCGACCCTCTTTCCAAATCGACCTAACGACAGATAACCAGTACAATGATGGAATATTTCAGGCGAGGGCCAAGTGACAGATGGCACTGCGTCTGCAGAATCCGGTGCGTAAAACACCAAAAGTCAGAAGGAACAACTATAACCAAGGTAGACAAGGAAAACAATTATCCATACCCCAATCAAGGAAGCTGTCAAATACCACGGCATGCAGCACAGCATCGGCAAGACGAGGAAAAGTACACTGCCGCAAATTATGCTAACCTCCAGGCAGGTAACTGGGGCGTTAGCGGCTACTAGGCAGTAAGATACCGCTGGTTGTACTTCACATATAATAACACCAAATTCAAACTAATATCAACCTGACAGACCCCACGTGTTGCAGTTGGTCTCACCGCCCTGGGAGCAGCAGCACGCAAACAACAGCGAGGTCTCAAACAGTGGAGGATTCTCTACTGGACACGGTTCACTCAACTTCAGAAGTCCTGGGTTCGGTCGCCGGCTACGTCCCCTCGGTGCGGCACTGCCTGCACCCCGCCAGCCGGCCTGACCTCGCTCTGTGGACCTCCTCGCTGCTCCGTCCGAAGCCGAACTGCCTGACTCCCACGACGAGCAGGAAATACCAGTGGTCACACCAAAGGTAGTGCCACAGTATTGGCTATCGATAACCGCTGCTGCTCCCACTCGCAGACAAACAATGCTAGTAGACTCAGTGGCGCTATTAACACAAGAAGGAAAAGAGACGCCACTGCCTCTATTACAAGACGGCATGTTCTGAATGGCAAGAACGCGAGCCGCACGCAGCTCACTCGCGCTGCTTCCATACTTCTGTGCGACACTTTTATCTGTTTAGTTCAGGGATGTAGTAATCCACGTTTCGACCAGTAGAACGAAAGGTTCTCCTCATGACCACATTCCGCTATTACCCATCCAGAGATGCAGTTGGGGTACTATTTCACACCCTGAATATGTTACACAAGAAAATGCTCCCATAGTGACACCGTGCCGTAGGCTATAGCTACACATCTTTAGGGAGTATAATGGTTGTAGGTCCCCAATGCATTCATCCCTGCCACAGGTGTGAACTTAGCGAGACCATGCTGCCTAATGTTTGAACGTCAGAACAGTTAGTCATTCTGTCCGCAGCTAGTGAAACCGCTGCTACCCCTCTGCAGGCACCACGTATGACATCTTCACAGATTGCCGCCGGCCGAAGTGGCCGTGCGGTTAAAGGCGCTGCAGTCTGGAACCGCAAGACCGCTACGGTCGCAGGTTCGAATCCTGCCTCGGGCATGGATGTTTGTGATGTCCTTAGGTTAGTTAGGTTTAACTAGTTCTAAGTTCTAGGGGACTAATGACCTCAGCTGTTGAGTCCCATAGTGCTCAGAACCATTTTTGAACCACAGATTGCCCAAGAATACGGTTTCACGCACGGTCCGGCTATCTGTGTGGTTGACGCGCGTAAGTCTCCTTGTTGCGCCTTGGTCCGAAGTTCCTGTTTAACCATCGTATGCACAGTGTGTGTAACATGGTGCTGCTTGTATCTTATGTGCACTGAACGCAAATTAACACTTATAAAAACAATTAAATGAAGGAACATTCCGATCACAGTGCCGAATTACCAGTATCACATTAGACAGCATTATTTCGTTGCTCGATTGCAAAGAGAAAATTCGCTGTTGTTTCATAAACGTTACCGAAAGTGTACTGAGCTGCTTTTACTGAATATCCTTTCGTCTGACGCTAGTCAACGGGACTTTAAGACACACCTAATGTATTATCTCTTGTAAGTAACTTGAGAAAGCGATAACAGACGGGGTGTTCATTCACGCTATGATTATTCGAATATTCAGTTGTTTCTCTTAAATTGTTGCCAAAGTTACGTCGAACGTACAGGTACGAAGTAATTTTGAGCTCACGGGATGACACAGAAACGCTGGCAAAGAAAAAATGAGAAACATGAGATGAACGTAATGTATGTAATACCTAACACGTATGCTCATTCATTCTTCTCACCCACGAGAGCATGTTGGCCTCCATTAGTAGCTACTTCTCGTAACACAGTCGTTGTTCGATTGATTCATCGGTTCTTGAAGCTTACAACGCTTGTGACTTCGTAACTTTAAGCACAAAGATATGCGATACGAGTTATTTGCCCAAATTATCACTAATACTGCGGAAACAATATAGAACTGTGTTATCACTAATCACATTAGAATTAACCCGAGAGCTTGTTAAATAGTGGAGTTTTAACATTGGCATGTCGGCAGTCTAAGTTATTCCGAACGGAACGTGAAATTGAGCAGATATCCTGGACTCGAATATTAATCAAGGAAATAGCCAAAAGGGGTGTGGGGTGTTCCGGTGTCCGGACTGCCCCCCCCCCTCCCCTCCCCGAACCGCCTAAGTGAAATTATGCGCCGGCCGGTGTAGCCGAGCGGTTCTAGGCGCTTCAATCTAGAACCGCGCGACCCCTTAGGTCGCAGGTTCGAGTCCTGCCTCGGGCATGGATGTGTGTGATGTCCTTAGGTTATGTAGGTTTAATTAGTTCTAAGTTCTAGGGGACTGATGACCACAGATGTTCAGTCCCATAATGCTCAGAGCCATCTGAACCATTTGAAATTACGCAAGATCTAGTTGACGTGTAGTAAAACTGAAAGATTATTTGATCTCCAATCACATGACGGAACGGGATATGCACTACCGATAGTCAACAATGCCATCGATAGATTTAAACTGTCGATAGCACTATCGACTACTGCCTGTCCCTACTTTACCAAGACCAGCTACTGCACATTGTCGACCTTACTTGAGCTCAGTTGTTGTTTTGGTAATTATTTCAGTTGTTTTGGTAATTATTTCACTTCTTACTTCCAGCTGAATTTAATGAAAGTGCTGCCGTTTCTCGTATTTCTGCTGTATGCTGTTGCGATGGTTTCTATATATGAATAAGTTTGTAAAAAGAATGAAGAGAGAAATCCGATTCTGATTCGTCTATTAGCGCTGTGGTAAGCTAAAAATACGTACGCACTAATGTAACGGTCTAATTGCCTATCTATAGCAATTTAATGTTACCACTGGCGCCGTTATCTGAAGACTGGTAGAACTTGAAATATTTCAGTGTTTCACAAAGGGGCGGCGAGGTAAACATCATTACAAACAATATTAAAGTAAAATCGTTGCGTAAAAATACACTTGGATCTGCCTCTGTCACAAAAAAATCAACAAAAATATCTCCAAAACTCCTTTAAAAAATTGCTCAACATGCCATCATTAGTAACCCAAATGGCAAAATATCGCCCAGCTTGGTCACTCGAGCGGTACTCAGTTATGAAAACCGGTTCCCATTTGCAACGATGGCGAGGGGTTTGTGCAACGCAGAAGAAGTACGTAATAACAGCATATTCTATAGTTCGTTCGTTTCGAAAAGAAGGTAAACGTCCAATAACCGATCAAGTACATTATACATCATAGAAGTGTTTATTGGTATCAACCACCGTATAACAATACTATCATGGATGAATACAAACTCATTTATGAGGTCTAGATGAAATCGATGCTTGAATCAGTGTTAAGATCCCAAGACTTAAACTCGTAGTATTTGTGAATTCCTTGTTGTTTTATACATAAAATTGGTTGCTATAGTTTCAAGTTGACTGTTGAAGTAATAATTTCAAACAAGTTCTTGATTACTTAAGGAAATTGAAGACTCTTAATAAAATTAAGAACACATTAATAAAATTTGACGTTGTATTGAGGAACTTGGGATGCTTTGATGCATTGAAGCAATTCTGGAGTGGCTTCAGGTAAGTTGTAAATTTAAGTACAGTACATAAAACTAGCAGCGAATTGTACATTTGAGTATTTCTCATATATATTTACCGTTTTGAATATACGTTATGCCTTCTAAGAAAAGCTTTTCTTGCTTAACTTTATACCTCAAATACTATTTGCATGAAAGAGTCCCAAAATAAAAGTGCATACATAAAATTAAAAAATAATTAAATGTGTTTTTAGAAAGAACGAGAAACATGAGCGTTTTTAAACTGCTCTTTATCAAATGGGACCCTCCTCCCCTTTGACAACATCCAGGCTGTGTTAGGGGAGAGATGCCTAAACTGTCACATTTTCGAGGTTTTATTTATTATAGCGTAAATAGTTGATTACAAAATTATTTCAACAATTCCATCCTCAATTATAGGAAGGTGTTCTTGATATCTGATTTAGAGAACGAAAATTCTAAGAAAAATATGCACACTATATTTACTTTTCTAAACATCTGCAAGTAGTAAAAATTACAAACCTTTTTGCTAGTTTGTATCAGGGGCTGCATAAATTATACCACCCTTAAAACTAACGCTCTGAGCTGCAACAAAATGTTCTAATCACATTTTAGTTCTTATATCAGTATTTGCAGACATTACAATACAAATGTTTTCACTACTGTCCCTACGCCTGCACACTTCGCATGAATCTACGTTTTGGATTTAAGATATCTGATCATTTCTTCCATTCGATCTTTCTCGTACTGCTTGAAGCACCATTTGTCTGTTTTACGAATACGTTTCAATGGTGACTTCCACGTGGACACTACAAAAAACTCCCAGTTCACGGGTGGAGCTATAGTTCTAAATTTGTTGTCCTTTACTTCGATTAGTCTTCTTCTCGTGGGATGCTCGTCAGGGACCTTGGCCACCCCTTGGAGTTTAGCCTGGAGTTCCCTTCGACGCGGCCATATGTTTTTGTGGAGACCTTCTACCCACTTGCTGCTTGCAATGGCTTCTACTTCACTGAAATTATGGGTAAATCCTTTTTCTCCTGCAGTTTCGAACGCAAGTTTACTTATACACTCCTGGAAATTGAAATAAGAACACCGTGAATTCATTGTCCCAGGAAGGGGAAACTTTATTGACGCATTCCTGGGGTCAGATACATCACATGATCACACTGCCAGAACCACAGGCACATAGACACAGGCAACAGAGCATGCACAATGTCGGCACTAGTACAGTGTATATCCACCTTTCGCAGCAATGCAGGCTGCTATTCTCCCATGGAGGCGATCGTAGAGATGCTGGATGTAGTCCTGTGGAACGGCTTGCCATGCCATTTCCACCTGGCGCCTCAGTTGGACCAGCGTTCGTGCTGGACGTGCAGACCGCGTGAGACGACGCTTCATCCAGTCCCAATCATGCTCAATGGGGGACAGATCCGGAGATCTTGCTGGCCAGGGTAGTTGACTTACACCTTCTAGAGCACGTTGGGTGGCACGGAATACATGCGGACGTGCATTGTCCTGTTGGAACAGCAAGTTCCCTTGCCGGTCTAGGAATGGTAGAACGATGGGTTCGATGACGGTTTGGATGTACCGTGCACTATTCAGCGTCCCCTCGACGATCACCAGTGGTGTACGGCCAGTGTAGGAGATCGCTCCCCACACCATGATGCCGGGTGTTGGCCCTGTGTGCCTCGGTCGTATGCAGTCCTGATTGTGGCGCTCACCTGCACGGCGCCAAACACGCATACGACCATCATTGGCACCAAGGCAGAAGCGACTCTCATCGCTGAAGACGGCACGTCTCCATTCGTCCCTCCATTCACGCCTGTCGCGACACCATTGGAGGCGGGCTGCACGATGTTGGGGCGTGAGCGGAAGACGGCCTAACGGTGTGCGGGACCGTAGCCCAGCTTCATGGAGACGGTTGCGAATGGTCCTCGCCGATACCCCAGGAGCAACAGTGTCCCTAATTTGCTGGGAAGTGACGGTGCGGTCCCCTACGGCACTGCGTAGGATCCTACGGTCTTGGCGTGCATCCGTGCGTCGCTGCGGTCCGGTCCCAGGTCGACGGGCACGTGCACCTTCCGCCGAACACTGGCGACAACATCGATGTACTGTGGAGACCTCACGCCCCACGTGTTGAGCAATTCGGCGGTACGTCCACCCGGGCTCCCGCATGCCCACTATACGCCCTCGCTCAAAGTCCGTCAACTGCACATACGGTTCACGTCCACGCTGTCGCGGCATGCTACCAGTGTTAAAGACTGCGATGGAGCTCCGTATGCCACGGCAAACTGGCTGACACTGACGGCGGCGGTGCACAAATGCTGCGCAGCTAGCGCCATTCGACGGCCAACACCGCGGTTCCTGGTGTGTCCGCTGTGCCGTGCGTGTGATCATTGCTTGTACAGCCCTCTCGCAGTGTCCGGAACAAGTATGGTGGGTCTGACACACCGGTGTCAATGTGTTCTTTTTTCCATTTCCAGGAGTGTATTCGAGATGCTTAAATCGAAGATCATTTTCTTGAAATGCAAGAAATTGTCATTCCAATGCTTTTCACGTTCATCGGAAAACACTTGTAGATACCTGCTTGCATTTTTGTTTGTATTTCCAGAATGTACCTTAATTGTTGGATTCGTTGCATTGTATATTCCTGTACATTCATTTAATCTATAATCCGTATTTATGTATTCTGTTGTAGCTAAATGAAAATATCTAAGCTCCAGTTTCTTCAACGTCTTCCTGTTTGTGTACTGTAATACAAAATAATTATTTAACTAATAACTTAGGATTCAGAACGCATAGTAACTTCACTAAATCATTTATAAACATTTCCTTGCACTAATAATGTTAAACAGATTTTTTAAAATATACTACACAAACAAGTTGCTTAAATTATATCGGAAAAATACCGGAAATTTGGAGCGGTGCGCTATAAGCAACGTCATTAGTTCCTATTTAGGAATTTCCTACAAATGAACCACAACGAATACAGAACCATGACTGTCTGACAAATAATGTTATTTCGTGTATATTCACCCACAAAAAACATTGTGTTGTCAATTAGTAATTAACGCCAGTGCTGTTTCCAGAAGGCCTGTTTCTCAACACACCCAACTCGTAGCTGACAATATGGCCCCAAGAGTTAGTTCACGCTGAGCTCACTAGAGGTCGGATGTACAAGCGGTAAGAATTTAATAGCAGTGCTACAAATTAGGAACCCGTACAATTTAGGCAGCTCTCCCCTATATGTTACTTTATAATGGAAACTCCAGCAGCAGGGCACCCACTTTAAATCTCGCACCAACATATATAAATATATATACATACAAACAGTGTAATGAATCTGTAATTTCAGTGGGACATGGGTATTTGTTCAGTTTCTGCTATTTCAGCTGACAATAATTGTAAAAACGTACGTAGCTGCTGAAATACTTAACTTTAATCCATAATTGGTGAACATCGCTCTTGACGGTACATGTTTGACAACATCAATAGTAACTGGTAATGGCGCCTTGCTAGGTCGTAGCAAATGACGTAGCTGAAGGCTAACCATCGCTAGCAAAGTCGGCTGTACAACTGGGACGAGTGCTAGGAAGTCTCTCTAGACCTGCCGTGTGGCGGCGCTCGGTCTGCAATCACTGATAGTGGCGACACGCGGGTCCGACGTATACTACCGGACCGCGGCCGATTTAAAGGCTACCACCTAGCAAGTGTGGTGTCTGGCGGTGACACCACAATAATATATATCACTCATATGCAGTATATTTATGTACACCGTATATTTATACAGCATATTTGCCTCTCTTTTAACGATAATATACCACAGATCCCTTTAACAAGTCAAATGTGGCCAGTAGTTGGACTGAACGGTAATTCAAGTCACATCCATCAAGAGAAGTGATCAACAAAAACGTGGGTCAGCAACGTTCATGTCCACTTATTATATAATCTTAGAATATAGTCTGAGCTCAAAAATAGTAGAATATCTCAAACTGAACAACCTCTTCCTTTTGACCATGGTTTCGGGAAACAATGGTGATGCGGAATACAACTGCACTTTAGTCTCATATTTTGAATACTTTCGCTCAAGTCAGTCAGATAGATCTATTATCTATTGACTTTAGAAAAGTATTGGATAAAAGTACAGTCCCAAAACTTTGAGTGAAATTATGGTCACACCGGGTACCAAACGAATTGCGTAGATTGAGGATTTTTAGGCAGAGAAGACAAAGATTGTTATCTCGGATGGGGAGTCACCAGCAGACGTGGAAGTAGTTTTAGGTTGTCACAGTAGAGGAATGTTGAGACTAATCTGTTCATGTTGTATGTTAATGTCCTTTACGAGCATTTGAATAATATCCTCAGACATTTACAGATTATGCAGCTATCAATGATTAATTACTGCTGAAAGAAAGCTGAAGATCTTGATACGAAGGCGGTTAAAATTGATTTAAGCCTTCAGAAGTGTAAAACTGTATTATTCAAAAAACGGAATTATGTAGTGTAAACCTATTCCAATACCGTACGACAGACACACCATACAAATATCTAGATGTAACAATTTGTTGAAATATGAAATGTAAACATGACATAGTCTGCATTGTGGATTAAGCAGGCGGTAGACACCACTTCAATGGAAGAATATTTAGAGATGGGATATGTAACGAAAATTTTCTACACTCATTACTACGACACACCCTACAGTACTGCTAATGTCTGTGAGACTTAAACTAAACATCACTAAGTGGTGGAATTGAACTTCACACAGCAAGGCATGGTACAGGTTTCCTTAAACCACTACGGAGTGTCAGGAAAATGCTGAAGCAAACCAGAACTGACAGACGCACAAGTAACCCTGACAACTAGCTTTCGAAAGCCATCTTCCAGAGTTTCGAGAACCAGTATTAATTGGGGTATCTGTGAATGTGTTGCAACCCCGTGCATATCTCTCCCATAGTGATAATGGTTACTGCAGTGGACTGATTACATAGCGTGCACAGTGACCTTCAAGCATTTATTCCTCCCGTGCTACACACGGGAATGGAATGGACAGAAATGCTAATACGTGTGCCAACTGTAAGTACTCTTTGACATTCACTTTCGATGGTAGTATAGATGCATAGTAGAAACTGACAAATATTCTACCAACTTATGCATGACGTTTGTCTCGAAATGATATCTGAGCGGGTATGGACCCATGGCGACAACTTTGTAAAAGAGGTACTTCGGTGTTGTCTCTGGTTTCTGTCGATGTAGACAACTGAAATTTGTGAAATTTTTATAAGCCAAGCCTTCGCTAGAGGTGCCATAGTTTCGGGCCACTTTATGTCATGACTGCAGTGTCTACTGAATAATAACGTTTGTCTTTATTTAGTTAATGTACTTTTGCAACTATTTATGTATTATATTGAGAATCACATTTCGTATGTCATATTCCATTATTACTGCCACAGGAACGACAGAATTACTCTATTGTGTGAGAATTATTTTATGAAATAATAATCTTACGGTTGACATTGTAGACGTTCCAAGATGCTACTCCATGCGCGCGTAAAATGAATGTGGGCAACGGAAAATAATAAACGCTGAATGAAGATTTGGCCTTGTCTGACTACCCACTGAAGCAGATCTTAGGATCTCTTAATTCCATAAATTACAATCTAAACGTAAATGAATAATGAAGGCAACTAATCCTACTAAATAATAAACATTGTTCCTGCTTATATATTTATTGCAGATTTAAAAAAAATAACTTTAAATTACAAAGTTTACATTTTCTAAATTAAATTACTAATCAATTGCCCAACTCTGCCCCTTATTATGACTGCGCGGTCTAATATCAATAACGCGAAATGACTGACATCATCTACATACCAAACGCTAGAAGTCACTACTTTCAAAGATGATCTACGGTGGTGTGGAACCTCAGCGGAAATGCACTAACGAGATCACAGCTCTAATAAGCTGAAGCAATTTGTGAGATCACTGTATGTACTGCGTCTGGTACATCGGCGTGCTGGTTCTCGTACACGTCTGCATCGATGGAAGAACTACAGCCACAAATAAACCCTTTCAAACACTAGGGCTGCAGAAGGTGGTCCTCTGACTAATAAACTCTAGTACTGTCTTCTGCTCTCTGTGTTCCACAGATGAGAAATGCGAACTCCCAGCCACAAGGACGGAGTTCAGATGACGTCTCAACTTACGTATAGGCAGAGGAAGTGCTCTCAATTACTGAACACTGCCCACTCAGCGGCGACTTCCAACCCTGAGGTGAAGTAAAGAATCGTATAGGTTCGCAACAGTACAGTGCCTAACTGTTCTAGCTATAAACTCTCCTGAGAGCAAAGACAGCATCTCCATGTCTACCAGCAAAGCTGATATCGAGCAACCGTCACACATGGGCACTTACAACAGAAGACCTCGGCTACCCACCATCGTAATTCCGCAAAGGAATCATATTCCCGAAACCACGGAATAATCTCCCTCCATACAGATTCTTCCGAACGCCGACCAACCATATTTTAGTCTTTTGTCGTCCAGCGCGGAAAGTTTGCGAGGAAAAACCTATACTCGTACAATGGTACGCTTCTGAGTAAAAATCCTTGGAAATAACCCATCTTGTGTGGTTCCCGAGGTTCCACTTCTTCGTTCCTCTCATGTGCGTCCAAGATTTTCGTAGTTTCCAAAGTACAATCCTACCGGTTCGGTTACAACACTGGCCGGTCGCGACTCTATTGTGCTCCAGCACTTAGGTGCTATGACGTCTGTCTTGCTGCTTCCTATGTTTAATCAGGACCAACACACATGTGTGGGCCTTCGACCCAGGGCTATTGTTCCGCCTGCTATTTCATTTCCACTGGCGTTCCAACCTATACTAGTAGTATAGGCAATCATTCATAACGCCGTTTTTATAGTAAAGACACTCCATCACTTTTCATGCAATAAGCGTTAACAATTATTTGCAATGTGTATGTGACGATGTAAGTCTCCTTTAAATATTCATATATACGATGTACAGCCTATCAAATGATATCTCATTGCAGTTGTATTTCATGGCAAAGTATGTGGATGAGTGTTTTTAAGGTGTGAAATTACAGCCACTCTACAGCGTCTGGCACTGTGACTGTGACGTACGCACATAGGTATCCAGTGATAGTTTCACATTAAAATATTATATATGTACATGAAAAGAATTAGCCAGAGTGCGCCTAGACCAGGGATTTGTTTAAAGAAAAGCGCCTTTTGTGTGAAGTTTCATTAATGACAGTGCTATCGAAAGTATTTCAGTAAAACTTCACTGCACTGAATTGTAGTGGATGCAATAGAGGAGAGAAGAGATACCCAGTACGAGGTTCCAGCAAGGATGAATCAGATCTGATATCTAGTAGCGGTTTTTACAAGATCACTTGTATTAACTGTAAAAAATTATCTGTTGGTCAGACAGGTAGGTCTACAGTAGCTACACAGTCCGAACATTCACTACTGGCCATTAAAATTGCTACACCACGAAGATGACGTGCTGCAGACGCGAAATTTAACCGACAGGAACAAGATGCTGTGAAATGCAAATGATTAGCTTTTCAGAGCATTCACACAAGGCTGGCACCGGTGGCGACACCTACAACATGCTGACATGAGGAAAGTTTCCAACCGATTTCTCATACACAAACAGCAGTTGACCGGCGTTTCCTGGTGAAACGTTGTCGTGATGGCTCGTGTAAGGAGGAGAAATGCGTACCATCATATTTCCGACTTTGATAAAGGTCGGATTGTAGCCTACCGCGATTGCAGTTTATCGTATCGCGACATTGCTGCTCGCGTTTGTCGAGATCCAATGACTGTTAGCAAAATATGGAATCGGTGCGTTCAGGAGGGTAATACGGAACGCCATGCTGGATCCCAACGGCCTCGTATCACTAGCAGTCGAGATGACAGGCATCGTGCAGCCACGTCTCGATACCTGAGTCAACAGATGGGGACGTTTGCAAGAGAACAACCATCTGCACGAACAGTTCGACGACGCTTGCAGCATCATGGACTATCAGCTCGGAGACCGTGGCTGCCGTTACCCTTGACTCTGCATCACAGACAGGAGTGCCTGCGATGGTGTACTCAACGTCGAAACTGGGTGCACCAATGGTAAAACGTCATTTTTTCGGATGAATCCAGGTTCTGTTTACAGCATCATGATGGTCGCATCCGTGTTTGGCGGCATCGCGGTGAACGCACATTGGAAGCATGTATTCGTCATCGTCATACTGGGGTATCACCCTGCGTGATGGCATGGGGTGCCATTGGTTACACGTCTCGGTCACCCCTTGTTCGCATTGACGGCACTTTGAACAGTGGACGTTACATTTAAGATGTGTTACGACTCGTGGCTCTATTCTTCATTCGATCCCTGGGAAACCCTACATTTCAGCAGGATAATGCACGACCGCATGTTGCAGGTCCTGTACGGGCCTTTCTGGATACGGAAAATGTTCGACTGCTGCCCTGGCCAGCACATTCTCCAGATCTGTCACCAATTGAAAACGTCTGGTCAATGGTGGCCGAGCAACTGGCTCGTCACAATACGCCAGTCACTACTCTTGATGAACTGTGGTATCGTGTTGAAGATGCATAGGCATACACGCCATCCAAGCTGTATTGCCTCAATGCCCAGGCGTATCAAGGCCGTTATTACGGCCAGAGGTGGTTGTTCTGGGTACTGATTTCTCAGGATATATGCACCCAAATTGCGTTAAAATGTAATCACATGTTAGTTCTAGTATAATATATTTGTCGAATGAATACCCGTTTGTTATCTGCATTTCTTCTTGGTGTAGCAATTTTAATGGCCAGTGGTGTAGATTTAGCAACTGTGTGCTGAATTGAGCTCATAGGTACGCAGTAGTGCTATCTGTAGCCAATATGCAGCCAAGAAAACTTAACCTACTAGAAGCCGTTGAGATAATAAGGATATAGCTCAATACCCCCACCTGAGTCTCAATTATATGTGATCACATGTCGATTCTGAGGTTTCACATCATCCTTTCTACCAGCAACCCGCCCCCGTGACCACATTAGCTCCATACACTCGTACAGTATGACTGTAATTATATCTTACTCAAATTAGGTTGATACAGTTTGTATATTTTGATTTGCTACATTTTCGTGCCGTACTTTAATACAAACGCAGAACTGAACGTGTACAGTTTAATGCTATCAGCCTGAACTGGCACTCAACAGAAAATTTCTAAAATTTGACATGCAGGTGCTATTTTACATGTCTGAGTCGTATCATTGTGATAACACCCCCTTGCACATCTACGCGACGTTGCGGTATCTGCGGAGTTTCTTGGAGCCTACGTTTAAGCTGAGCAATACTTTTCTATTTTTATGACACTCTTCGAACGGTTTCCTAATGATCTGTTGAGATTAAGTTGTCTCTAAACTTTATAAAACATTTTTATGGGTAGTTTAAATTCGGCTACCGTGTGAATCATTCCTGCAAGTATGGTCGTAATATGTACGGTAAATAAAACCTTTACAAAATAGTTGTAAAACTTTGAAAATATCTGGAGTTCATTCAAACAAATTTAATATCTTATTATTTCAAAGATTTGAAGATGCTTAATTCGGAGACAAACAAAAATGTAATTGGTGCTTTGAAATTTGACATGTGAACATTAGAGATGATGATGGTGAATCCCTTTGTACTTATTCCAGAACACACAATGAGGTATCCCGTGTCACGACACGACGTTGTCAGAGACCTGTCCACAGTTGTTTGATCTCGGGCTGTAACCAGAGAAGAGAGATTCATGAGGAGGTCACCCGGACAGTTTTTCGTTTCTGAATCTCTCCAGCTCGGTTCCCTAAAGTTAATGAGAAATTCATCAGCACACATGAAGTACGTCTTGCGGCACAAAGAGAAGGGAATGTGGCAGTTAGTCAGGTAATGGCGGTGTGTACTCACAGACTTTCGCTGCCAGCAAAGCGCAGAAATGAAGCGGTCGCCAAGAGCAGGCACGTCCTTTGTGCGAGGTCACTCCATTATGGCGAGAGGAGCAGGCAGCTGCAGAAAAAGGAATCGAGGCGAGGGTCTGTTGTTATTTCACTTTGAACATATTTCAACGTTGATCACGGGGAAAGAGGGGTATTTTGTAGTTTATTATGATATTCACATGACGCAAAAACGTTAACTCAATTTTTACAACTTTTTGTTCCTTTGCAATGGAAGCAGTTGCTTTACAGTTGATTCCTTTGTAAAGGGCTGTTATATAAGCGGATTTGAGACTGATTCTTTTTTTACTTCTAAGAGAAATATTACGTGGTGTAAAGTCTATATTGTGTAACACAGACACCACTCATTGAGCTTAAGGTGGGAAATATTTTCTAGAATCCATAATGCGGAAAAAATACTGCATAGCAACTGAGTAATTATAACAATGTTTTCGTCGTGCATTAAATTTTGTGAGGAAGTAACCGGAAGCTTACTTACGAATCAACTGGCAACAGTTTAAATCAATGTTTTCATGATGTTTTTAGCTTTTTAAGCTTTCAAAATAATCGAAATCGGTGACGATTTTGAATTAACTTTTCTTTTAATTAAACAGTGTGCGTCTTTCTCTAATGTTTACAGGTGGTACTTTCCTTTCGCTTTTAAAATATCTGGAGAGGATTTGGAATTCTTAAACCTTTCTTTTTTTCATAATAAAACAACATAAATACTTTGGAAATTCATTACGCAAACAAAATTTCGATGGAAACTAAAATTATGCTTTCAACAAGACGCTTGTATGTTCACCGTCTACACTGAGAATCGGTTACATAGTGTACTGCGAAGACGATGGATGTTTTGGATGTCGCTGAAAACAGGTATTGTCTAAGAATTTACAACACTGAACAAATTTCCCACAAAGCCAAATGGTAATTTTAGCTAAAAGCAGAACCGGTGCAGGAGGTATAGTGTGGCCCTCCGGGGCAAAGCTATGGGCTAGCGAAGAAGCATCGGCCTCTTAAGAAGTAAGTAGACACGAATGGTAGGTCTACATGACGACCGTAACACCTTCACAGATGTACATCGTAAATCACTTTGATTTATTTATATTAATACCATTTAAAGGATCTGTTATTATATGAGCGTAACTCTCGTAAAACTGACTTCATTGAAATGAACAAATATTTGTAACAAAGGAGTGCTCCATCTCTTTTCTTGTTTCATCCATCCATTGACAAACACAAAATTTGACTTACGACAGGAAGCAGGTGCATGGCAATTGTAGGTTCACTGACGACATGACTCGATGAAGAGCACCCATACGTCCAGGAAATGACTCCTAACTTGACCAGATCTGTATGAAAATGGACGAAGTTTATGATTATATGAAGTTTTAATGCAAACTGGAAAATTTCTCATCGTTCTGTACAAGACGGTTGACATTACCAGCTGATAGGCAACTGACCAACTGACGATCGCACCACGATTCTGTCGCCAATAGGGCACGCATCACGTCAGTGGAATTTCAGCACGTCCAGTTTGTGGAGTCGACAGCAGCCACGCACACTTCTACTTCGTAACAGCATTGCCCAGTAGAGGTGTAGCCCTGTGAAACCTGGATAATCTCGTGCAAAATGGAAAAAAAAAGGAATGGAATTTTGCTAATGCACTTGCCTTAGAAGAGACCTTGGTATCATGTACCACAAATAGTGAGTTGCAGAGAACGCCTTTCTCTAAACCTCTCTCGTGATTTGTAGGAGGACACCAGATGCAGTTCTATTACCAGCGCCATCTTCATCCCCATCCCAAACATCACCAGCCATCTGATATCCACTGTCCGGTAAGTGTCCTCCTGTGGCTCCTCCCTCGCAGTTCGTTCTTCAGCCACATGCGTCGGCGTTATTCGTGGATGTCATCTGACGCCAACAAACCATTCTAAATTACGTCGTCACCTCTCTCTTTCCTACCCATCAGGATCTAGCAAAGAAATTCCTTGGTCCATCCACGGTTTACAATTCAAATGTTTTATTATTTCTTGCACCGGTTGAAACACATCTGAAAAGTGTTTGAGATTATAAACGTTATGAGAACTTGAATTGATAACAAGAGCTCAAGTATAACAATGCAGATTTATTTCGCTTAAAAGCTAACGTCAGACTTACATGATAGGTTGTAATTTATGGGGACCAGTGCCTTTTTTCGTTACTTCTTAACATCATTCAGCGGAGTTTTACACACGATCAACTTGCAGTGAGGTATACAACGTGTATTGTGAGCGAATCAGGAGCCGGAATCCAGGACAGACAATTTGCAATAGTCTTCAGTTTTGCACATCAGTCTAGCGGCTCGAAAGTAAGAATCAAGAGAGGATAAATGTTAAAAGGTCTATCAACTAACAGAGTCACATTGCGATAGTGAAATGCGCTAAGATATACTTTTAAAAACCATCCATCATATAACAAAAGCTCTTTACAGTGTACATTTCATCCCAAAATAATTATTTGATGTAAACATTCTGACAGCACGTTCGACAGGCAACACATCTCTATTTCAACTTCATTATGACTATGTTTTCTAGTCTGTTCCCTCGTCCATTCACTTCTTTCCTTTTTGTGTTTATATTTCCCAACTTGCACCCAGCCGCTGCTCCCAGAGCGACCGAAAGTCCTTAACGGTTTCAAATTAAAAGTCTGTGTCTTAATGTAATAATTGGATCTGTACGGCCTCTCTTGCCTACTTTTCTTGAACTGTTCTTGAAATAATGCCCACTGTTATGTCTAGCGGTACCCATTGGCCTAGGTTCCTCAAGCGGTTAGTTGTATGTCTTGTCGTGTGTCATCCGTTTTCATCCAATTTCCGTATGTTAGGTGCAATGTATAACCATGTCTAGAAAAAAACAGAACACGTTGAACGAGTAGAGATATGACGTTCATATTCCTAGGACATATACATTAGCATGTTCTGCAGAAATGATTAGCATTTGAACCGTGTCGACCCACGGCGCAACACCAGCTACCGGTGAAATGTGCCTGAGGCTCTCATTGCCGCCAAAAACCGAAGGTAATGAGTCAGTGCGACTCGGGCAGACCTGCTGGGTGCCTCGCAGGCGTATGCGCGAACCGTATCGTCAAATTAGCGAGTTTGAAAGTGGGTGCATTAATGGCATGAGAGAATGTGATGCATCCATCCGGGAAACTGCTACTCGTGTATAACTAACCCCTTTGGCACTGTAAGAGGTGTGTGCTGAATTTTTCTCAGAACGCCTTGGAACACGACGAGATCGGCCAGATGACCCCCCGCAATGATCGACACCGCATCCGAGTGCCAGAGCAGGACATATCTGTGTCCTCCTCGGCTCTGGCGAAACAGTGGAACAGCTAACACATCGTACACTATCACGGGTGACTTTTATTACGGCGTAGGTTGGGTGCGCGTCGTTCACTTCTCCGCCTACATTTGACGAATGTGCTAGACGGCAATGGTGTATGGAAAGACGTCTCTGGGGATAGGTACAGCATCAGATAGTGTTTTCAGATTGATTGAAAATGATGGCCGAATTTGGTTCACCGCAGACAGGGGAGCAGAATCACAGTGATCGCATATCGCACAAGAGATACAGCACCAGATCGAGGTCTTATGGCGTGGGGTGCTGTTGGATCCAACCGCAAACCACAGGTGGTGCGCGTCCAGGGCTCTGTGATGAGCGTGACCAGCGCGAATGACATCCTGTGACCCACAGCCATACAGCTTCTTGCATGAACACATGCCTTCTTGGTGCCACAGGATGTCAGCCTTCTGCCCTGGCCCTCCACATCGCCAGACTTGTAGCCAATCGAAAATGTGTGGGATCTGCTGAAATGCGGGTGGCCGTGACCCAAAGCCAACTACCACAGATGAGCTTTCGAACCAGGTGACTGAAGCATGGATGGCTGTACCACAGGACGCCATTCGAACCTTATAAACATGGGCGCCATCAAGCGTGGGACAAGTTGTCAGGGCCCATGGTGGACGCTGTGCCTGCTAGAAAACAGAGCACGCACTGAACTCAGCTGACTGAAATGCTAATCATTTCTGCAGACGATACTGATGCACATGTCCTGTGAATGTGAATGTAATATTTCTAGTCACTTTTCTCAACATCAGTATAGTACTGTGTACTCAGGGGAGCCAATTGCCTTGCATGTGCATTCTTGGTTCGGATGATCGTTCATCTGATGTATGTTGAATAAGAAACATGTCCGTTCAGGAAATGTATTAACCTATGGACTTCTTTTCTTTTTTGGTCTGGTTTGATACACGGCTCGCCACGTATTCGTCTCCTGTACGAACCTCTTCTTCTCAGTATCAGAGTAGCACTTGCAACGTATGCCCTCATGCCCTCAATTATTTGCTGGATGTATGCCAATCTCTGTCTTCCTGCACAGTTTTTACCCTCTACAGCTTAGTAGTGTACCACTGAAGTTATTTCCTGATGTCTTAACATATCGTCTATCATCCTGTACCTTGTTCTTGTAGGCCCATGTAACCGCGCCGTCTGAGGCGCCTTGTCACAGTAAACGCTGCTCACCCCGTTGGAGGTTCGAGTCCTCCCTCGAGAATGGGTATGTGTGTTGTCAAGAGCGTAAGTTTAAGTTAGATTATGTAGTGTGTAAGCTTAGAGACCGGTGAACTCAGCAGTTTGGCCCCATAAGAACTTACCACAAATTTCCATTTTTCCTTGCCCTCGTCAGTGTTTTCCATATATTCCTTTCCTCTCCAATTCTGCGCAGAACCTCTTCCTTACCTTATCGGTTCACCTAATTCTCAAGATTCGTCTGTAGCACCAGTCTCAATTGCTTCGATTCCCTTCTGTGGTGGAAAACCGGCCTCGTGGCGGGCAGGCCCTTCTCCCTCTAACAAAGCATGTTTTTTTTTTACCTATAGACGATTTTTCGTTTCAGTCGTCACCGCCAAATAACGTGCCCATTTAACTCCTTGTAGTGTCAAACAATATGGCGTTACGTTTACACCAAATCTTAATAGAAAGAGTAAAGCACAAAAGCTCAGACTACACAAGAATGCTGCCGTCGATGTGTTCCTGAAGAATTCCTCTATATATTATGAAATAGTGATGCAGTGTGTATGTCAGATGCTACGATAAAACTAGGAGATTGCTCTCTGGAGAGTATACCGCATGAACGCTGAAAGGTCTCTGTTGGATTCCTTTCATGTTAATTTCTTAAATCTGTTGTCATTTACGGCATAAATTCCTCTTCTAAATTTACTGTGGTATTTCTGACTATCTGGGAGGAGACTGAGCAGTGAAACGTGTTACTTTTACACATAAACAAGAACGATCTGTCACACTACTACACTTTAAAACACAGTTTATATGTAATTCATGTCACACAGTCTCATACGGAACCTACATCCGCTTTCTTTTATATACTGTATATGATAAGATACTGTCATCCCCCTTCCCTTCTGTGTGAAAGAATGAATGAGCATATGTATTTCTAGTTGCATGCTGGATGGTAGCAGACAAGCCTGTCTGCTAGAGAACAGTAGGACCAACGTCGTAACAGGTAGCTACGCTTTCTAAAAGCAAAGAGGTTTCTATCCTTAGTATGGTCCTGTCCGTCCCTTGTCATGTTGCTATAGGAAGCTGCCCCTCTGGCCACTTCCGTTTGTATTTGTGGGCCACCCTCAGGAAGGGACCACGGCAGTCTGTCTGCGGGGAGCGTCTGAAGTGGTAAGATCTCCGGCTAAGCGCGTGTCTGCTAAGTCCGTAGGACAATGGATTTCTTAAGTTCAGCCTAACTGAAAATTTAGTCACCTTTATTTCAGGTTTAGCTCTAAAATATCTAATGTTATTTTAAATTGCAACGCAGTGTAATTCGAGTGTGAAGTTCAGAATATATTCCGGTAGTAGCTTTGTCACTACTTTGTGAGTAAAGTGGAACCACGTGTTGATCAGTAACTCTAACTAAGAGTATCAATCTTAAATGCGAATGTGCGTGAGATTATAATGTCTCGTCTTGACAATATTTTTCAATATAGCAACTTTTCTTTATGTTCAACCCACGTGGGGTGTACTTTGTGAGACCAGTACCACGTGCTTATACAATTGTTTGACCCATAAGGTTAATAGTAAGACGATAGTAACCAGTTCGAAGTTTTTCTTTTGTAAATTGCTTTTCTATCTAATTTATTTTAATTAGCAAAATTATTGTGGAGTTACACTCTTTGCGTAAACCAAGTTGACCACGTGAAGCATGTGGTGTAATCATCAAAGTAGCCCTCAGCTATTCTTTTCGGGAAAATTTTACAGAGAGTTAGTATGAATCCAGTATACCAATGTGTGTTAATTACACAACGGACGGGATTGTGCTACGAACGTAACTTCTTTGGGTGAAAATTGAATCTGTTGGTTGTGGTTAATTTCCTCTTGCACATGTTTCAACGTTCTTCGTGTGTTATTTTATGAATGCAGTGTTGTATGTAGTCTCCCAATCTTGGCTCCATATTTGATGTGTTCCATAAGATTACAAACTCACATTTTCACAGTCCTAAATAAGGCACCCGGTTAGTTATGACTCAAGTTTAATAAGCTGAAAATTCAATGATCAATGTTAAAATAAATTTCCAAATATAGACTGATTTATTTCTTTTTATTTAAATTCTCTTATATATACCACCGGTTGTCGTATGACTATTAAAAGATTATAATTAATGTTAGTCTGGTTGGGAATTTGGTAAGCTAGACTGGATACTTGGTGAAACAGTTGCTCAGTAATGCAAGGTTAACTCCCTCAGTCCTCAGACAGCTCACAGCCTTTAAACCGCTTTTATTGTCTATCAGCACCGCTTTCAGAAGAATTGAAGCAACAACATTACACATGGCGACCCTGTTCTGTGATTCCGCTAGACTCTGGAATCTCTGAAACGTTAGATTGCGAGCGTTGTATAATCTTAATTTTTTTTCCCTGCAGCGCTCAAACAACTTCTGCGTTGTTTCTGAGCAGACTTTCAAAAGATTCACAGCGTTGTTGAGCGGCGTTGTGTTATTTGTCTTGTTTTGTTTTCTATATTTGTGTGTTTTATATGTATGTGTTTTTTTTCTCGCTTGTAAATTGCACTGACTTCGATCAAAGATATAATTTTGTTTTGCATGTGAAAAAGTGCGTACTAGGTGGGTACCTTTCGTGTGAGTGTCGTAATTTTCGGGGGATACATTTATTCTGATTAGTGTGTTGCGTACCGGGTATAAATTGAACTAATGCAGACACTTAACCAAGCTAAAAGTAGGCGGTCCAACAACTTAAGCATCATGGACCAAGGGGATAATTTGATTTCGAATATTAACGCGTCGGACGGTTCCGAAAATGCAGTGGGGAATACTTCAGAGGAAATGCAAAACAGGTCGAACAGGCTCACATCAGATCCAGAAATTAATTTGCCTCCAACTAACCAAATTGATTTGGCAGAACTCATGAAAGCCTTATTGCAACAAAATAAAGAAAACACAGAGAAATCTGAAAAATCGATCCGAGAGCTATGCGATCCATGAGCTAGGCGAACAAATAGAAGAAAAACTAATCCAGGAGACAAATAAAGTCGACAAGTCGATGCAGAGAGTGTCCGATGATATCTCACAAAGAATAAACAATCTGGCAGGTGAAATAAAAAGTGATATTATGAAAGAATTAGGCCGTACATTTGAACAAATCGATGATCGTCTGCAAGCCTTAGAACAGGGCAAGCGGAGTCGCGATGCGGAATCGAAAGAGCGCGAGGAACAGCTACTTAGGAATTTCCAAGCGCTGAGAGAAGAATGCCAAACGGAACGCCAGCAGATACTCTCGAGGGTCCAGGAGGCGGAAACGCATTGTCCCACGTCCGTTAGCAACACAGTAGCGGACAACAGTCAAGCGATTCACGCACTCGAACAGCAAGTAGAACAATTGAAGCAGAGTGGGGCGGAGGACAACAGACAAATACATGATAAGATTGCGGCATTAGCGGACATCGTAGGCACGATGAAGGTGACGGAGAGCGATAACAATACTACACAGGTAGCGGTCGCAGAGACCGAAGAAGTGCGTTCGCTTCTTAGATTTCAGAAGGGACAGTTCGAAGTGAACAGGCGGCACAAAGCTGTAACAGGTGAATTACAAGAACGCGTGGCGCATCTGGAAAGCCGCATGGGGTGTGATTCCGAACTTGCCAATAGCACGAAAAATAGCTATACGAACAGTGCAGGGAGGGAATCCGGCCACGAGGGAGATTTTGATGACAGGGAAGAATGTATTTTGAGGGGCAGACATGAGAAAAATAGAAACATTCAAGGGCTTCGCTGGGAGGAAATGCGGGGATTAGGTTTCAAACATTTCCTTATGGTGAGAAAGTTTGAGATATTTCGAAATTCGCAAAAAGGAATACATCCACGAGTATGGCTCAAGCAATTTGAGTTCTGTCTTCCTCCCGACTGGGCAAGTTCACATAAGATAGAATATATGTGTGGCTATTTGGAAGGCGAACCGGCGATTCGCATGAGGTCGGCAGCGCGTCACTGCAACTCCACTCGGGAGTTTCGACAAGCATTTCTGTCCGCTTATTGGTCGGAAGCGGCACAAGATAGGGTCAAGCATGGCATAATTATGCTTCCAAATTTGAACCAGTCTGGTTTCGGCAGCCCAGCACGCCTATTCGACCACATGCTGCAGGCAAATCAATTTCTATACGACACATACGGGTCTGTGGAACTAATTAGGATATGCATCACCAAATTGCCGATGCACTTGCGCCACGTCATTCTTGTGGGACGATGCAAAAAGGACGTGGAAACGTTTAAGACACTTCTCCAAGAGTTGGAATATAATACAGCAGAATGCCCGCCTAATCAGGCACAAAGTTATTACGGGGCACAGCAGCGCGATCGCAGTCATGGCCGTAGTACTAATCAACGGCGTGACTGGTCATCACGATACGAACGGAGCAACGATCGGGACCAGCCGTATAGAAACTGGGGTAACAGTCGCGAACACAGGTGGAACAATGGAAATGATCGAGGACGTGGACAGGATCGTGAACGCTACAGGTACGACAACCAGAATCGATACTACGATGAACACGGTGGGCAAGTTCGCATAAGATAGAATATATGTGTGGCTATTTGGAAGGCGAACCGGCGATTCGCATGAGGTCGGCAGCGCGTCACTGCAACTCCACTCGGGAGTTTCGACAAGCATTTCTGTCCGCTTATTGGTCGGAAGCGGCACAAGATAGGGTCAAGCATGGCATAATTATGCTTCCAAATTTGAACCAGTCTGGTTTCGGCAGCCCAGCACGCCTATTCGACCACATGCTGCAGGCAAATCAATTTCTATACGATCCATACGGGTCTGTGGAACTAATTAGGATATGCATCACCAAATTGCCGATGCACTTGCGCCACGTCATTCTTGTGGGACGATGCAAAGAGGACGTGGAAACGTTTAAGACACTTCTCCAAGAGTTGGAATATAATACAGCAGAATGCCCGCCTAATCAGGCACAAAGTTATTACGGGGCACAGCAGCGCGATCGCAGTCATGGCCGTAGTACTAATCAACGGCGTGACTGGTCATCACGATACGAACGGAGCAACGATCGGGACCAGCCGTATAGAAACTGGGGTAACAGTCGCGAACACAGGTGGAACAATGGAAATGATCGAGGACGTGGACAGGATCGTGAACGCTACAGGTACGACAACCAGAATCGATACTACGATGAACACGGTGGGAATAGGATTGTAGGCGGAGCACCACATGATGTTGAAATTCGGGCGGCCAACTCTAGACATAATCCAGCAAATGGAAATGGACAAAACCGGCAATGACAAATGGTCAGCCCAGAAGGCGCCCAATCGGAACAAATGAGTGACATGGCAAATGAGTACGTAGGGTGTATAGAGAGCAGAATGAATTGATTGGGTTACATTTGTGACATATGCATTTTGAATAATATGTTGATAAAAATAATGATAAAGATGTTTCTATGTGATTGATTGAAGTGATGTTTTTAGTTTTTTTTTCTTTCCTTGTGCAATTAGGATTTAGGTTGGTTCAAATGTGAAGATAAAAGGTTTCTTTGTGAAAGAGTGAAATGCTGTTTATGGTTTTTTTGTGTAAATTGAAAAGAGTCGCTCCTGAGGGAAGCAAGATCTGTGTTGAATTAATGCAAAACTCAGGGGAATATCCGATCTGTGGGTATTATGGGTCTGGCAAACCCAGGTCCCCAGCTGTTAGTAGCCTTGTTTCCGATTTTCTGCTTTTAGTGCTAATATCTATCTATTACTATTCTATATCTGTCAGTATAAATGAGGATCTCTTACTATAGTATGCGTGCTGTATGAATATTTTAAGATGGGAGAACTCTGAGAAAGGAATGAGTAAGTTTAGAATCTTGAAAACAGGATGCGATAATACGATTGTTTAACCATTGGCTTCCCAATATGCTATGATATGTTAATATTGATGATATATGTCTCTTTTTTGTTCTTTATAGCTGAGTATGTAAAGTGCTGTCTGTGGATTTCGTCAGTATATTGATTCCCTTCAAGGTGAAAGAAGAATTGTGGTTTGTGTAATTTACGTGGCCCCGAAATGTTATTGTGGTAGTCAAATACGAGCAGTTTTTCAGCAAATGGAGAATGGAACAGTAATGTGGATCCTTTCTGTAGTCTTGATTGATGTTGAGCCAAAACCTGGAAAATTATTCTGCGTTAATACTTGTCCTAGAAAAGCGACGTTTATGTGTTTTGCTGATGCTGTGAGCATTACAGCTTACTGTTTTCGCTGGTGTGGGATTCACTGCAGCCTATATGATTTGTACTGAGGAAATTTCCCTCTTGAAGGTAGAGGAAGATTAAATAATTTTGATTATGGGACCGAAGGAAAGCTTGGTTTAAGGTAATAAGGATGAAGCAAAACATTAGTCATTTAAACTACAGAAGGATTCGGATCTTTTGTGTCTGTTGTAAGTTCAATATCTTAAGATGAAACTGTTTTAAAGAATAGAGGAGACCACAATTTTGCCATTCGTGAGAAATGAATCCACAATAACCACCACAGGCGAAATAACTGATTTGGAAGCGAAAGGTAACTTAAAGAAGGAACGAAATGGGTAAGGAAATGTAGTATAACCTGTATAAGGAAAATATTTTTACCCCACTCAAAGTCATCTATGTGATTAATTCTTGTGATAACGTAATATTAGATGAAATTTTCTTACTGTTTTATGTGTGAATATATGAGTATGATAAATGTATAATTGCGAGTCTCTTATCAGGTGTGTCAACTGGTATAAATGTTTTGGCGTGCAAATAACCATTGTTCTTTTTACTGTGTATGTTTAAGGAAAGTTTCTCCATATTTATCATGTGACAAGACATGTGCCACGAGCGTCAAGAAGAGGACGAATTAGAACAATGTTGTAGTGGTATAGCCCGCATCTCGTGGTCGTGCGGTAGCGTTCTCGCTTCCCACGCCCGGGTTCCCGGGTTCGATTCCCGGCGGGGTCAGGGATTTTCTCTGCCTCGTGATGGCTGGGTGTTGTGTGATGTCCTTAGGTTAGTTAGGTTTAAGTAGTTCTAAGTTCTAGGGGACTGATGACCATAGATGTTAAGTCCCATAATGCTCAGAGCCATTTGAACCATTTTTTGTAGTGGTATAAACACTGTGTTGATGTAGCATTGAAGTAGCTTGTTGGATTAACTAGTAGTGGATTGAAGTAGAATTTTGAGTAATACATGTTTATGGGTAGTTAGTTTGTAGTATAGACAACAGGTGTGCATGTGTGTGTGTAAATAACATGTGAACCCTATGCTGCCCTGACCTATTGACCTATACTTGCAGAAGGCATAATCCTAGTCATTTTAGTGAATTAATAAGTTGCATTTGATTTATTAAAACGCAAGTGAATCACATTAGTGATGTGGATTTAGCTATTATATTGTCAGTTGATTTAATTTTTATTTTTATACTGTCAATTCATTTCACTTTTATTTTTTTATATTGTCAAGTCATTTAACTTTTATTTTCATATTGTCGATTCATGTAACTTTTTTATTTAGAAAAAAAAGAATAAGTCTCACTTTTGTTCTTAAAAATTGTGAAAGTGGTATTATGTATGACATATTGTAATCACATAACTATGATGAACAATTTCTGTGAATGCAGTTGAGAACGTGAAAGTGAACCGGCTAAACTCTTACGAGACAGCGGGAGCAGCGAGGAGGAGGGCTAGTTGTAAACAGGCGGGTTTCCCAGCAGGACACGCTGTCAACCCGGCCACTTAGGGAGCGCGGTCAGCCACAAAAGATGGGCACGCGACAAACACTTTCCCTTGCACCTGGAGCTAATGGCCGGCCGCACCAGTGCGACCCTCCGTGGTGGCGATGACCTGAGATGGCCGAGCGGTCCACCGCGCGGAAATCCATCTGCTGGCAACGCACCACACGCACGCGAACGTGACGAGACGGCCGCGGTAAACGACAGAAGACAGGGGATCAAGGGGCATGGAGCCTTTTGACACGTACTGTCCAGAGAAACTTGCAGGCGTCAACGACGACTATCAACATTTCCTGGCGGATGCCCACTGTCAAACGACAGTAAATCATAGTTCGATCTCTGGTTGCTAAGGGTGGCACAAAGAAGAGCCACTAAGTGTCACCATTGCCCAGGAATATCAAACTGGCGAGCCAATTAAGGATAACTCAAGAATGTAACAACACAAGGGGTGTGGAGTCTTTTGACACATACTATCCAGAGAAACTGGCAGACTTCAACGACGCCTATCAACATTTCCTGACGGATGCCCACTGCCAAGCGACAGTAAATCATAGTTCGATGTTCTGTGGTAGCTAAGGGTGGCACAAAGAAGAGCCATTAAGTGTCATCCTTACCCAGGAATATCAACCTGGCGTGTCAAACGAGGATACCGCACGAATTTGACAACACAAACATGGAACCAAATCGAGATGTATGTGACACGGGCCACCAAGAGAAAATTCATGAGAGGGCAGAGACGGCGGGATTGCACGCAACAGATGGACAAAAAAACCCTACTGACAGCTGCGGCGACGAACCCCCCCCCCCTTCCCTTATATTGTGCCTCGGAACAGTGGAACTACTGAGTGTGTCAGTGAACAGTGATTATACGGTTCTTAGTCCAATGCATATATGTGTGTTTCTGTCAGAGAAACTCTGACTCGTGTGTTTTGCAGGAGTTCGATTTATTGGTGTTTATTAGACTGACTCCTGTATTTTGCAGGTGTTCTATTTATTGTTTTCTTTAGACTTTGACTCTTGTATTTTGCAGGTGTTTTATTTATAGGTGTTTTTGTTTTTAGACGTTGACTATTGTACTTTCAGAGCTGTTTTATTTCTCAATGTTTGTTTGTTTGTGTTGTATTAGATTTGTGATATTTTGTTTCGTAAATTCATTCCTGTGGCATTGCTTCATTTATCAGTCAGATAGCTATTCATGCTCATTGGACTGTGATCGATTAGCTTTTGCATGGGGCATATTTATAGTGAGGAACCCCTTAAGGGTAACAATCACATAATTAATTCTAGTTTCAGTATAATTACACAGTGATAATTGTTTGCTAACTAACTGAAAGATAGTAGAGTGATTAAAATTAGTGCCACAAAGTTATTTTAAATCTACAAATTATTAGTTTTATAAGATATAGAAGTTTTTTTGTGATAACCACTTTGTAAATCATGTTTTTTCTCCTATCACTTTTTTTGCTTTTGCGGATTGTGCATTGTAATGTTCTGCTTTATAATACTGATGTTATTTTCATGTTCTTTTTTGTTTTGCTGTGGCACCTTTGCTATTTTCATAAATTTTACTTGTTAATAAACAGTCATAAATTTTCCTGTGATCAGTTGGCTCTTGCAATGAGCAAATACTGGTGAACTACATAAGGGTAACAACCAGAAATTGTTTTCATATTGATGACACAGGAACCTTTGTTTGTACTTGCTGATCGAATTAGGTCTACACTATCTTTTAAATAGGTGTCACAGACTCTTTTTTTCTCTTTTAAATTGGTAGATTCTAAAGATGTGTTGAAATTATTGTGTTTTAGCAAGTAGCTGGTGACCTTTTGCCTTTTCTTTACATTTTTGTTTTAAGTTGGGTGTGAGAAGACTGCTTGGGAATGTCCTAGCATGGCCAGAAAATTCCCTGCACAGTCTTTTCCCGGAGCGTTGGGGTTATGAAAGGCTTCTGTTGGATTCCTTTCATGTTAATTTCTTAAATCTGTTGTCATTTACGGCATAAATTCCTCTTCTAAATTTACGGTGGTGTTTCTGACTATCTGGGAGGAGACTGAGCAGTAAAACGTGTTACTTTTACACATAAACAAGAACGATCTGTCACACTACTACACTTTAAAACACAGTTTATATGTAATTCATGTCACACAGTCTCATACGGAACCTACATCCGCTTTCTTTTATATACTGTATATGATAAGATACTGTCATCCCCCTTCCCTTCTGTGTGAAAGAATGAATGAGCATGGGTATTTCTGGTTGCATGCTGGATGGTAGCAGACAAGCCTGTCTGCTAGAGAACAGTAGGACCAACGTCGGAACAGGCAGCTATGCTTTCTAAAAGCAAAGAGGTTTCTATCCTTAGTATGGTCCTGTCCGTCCCTTGTCATGTTGCAATAGGAAGCTGCCCCCCTGGCCACTTCCGTTTGTATTTGTGAGCCACCCTCAGGAAGGGACCACGGCAGTCTGTCTGCGGGGAGCGTCTGAAGTGGTAAGATCTCCGGCTAAGCGTGTGTCTGCTAAGTCCGTAGGACAATGGATTTCTTAAGTTCAGCCTAACTGAAAATTTAATCACCTTTATTTCAGGTTTAGCTCTAAAATATCTAATGTTATCTTAAATTGCAACGCAGTGTAATTCGAGTGTGAAGTTCAGAATATATTCCGGTAGTAGCTTTGTCACTACTTTGTGAGTAAAGTGGAACCACGTGTTGATCAGTAACTCTAACTAAGAGTATCAATCTTAAATGCGAATGTGCGTGAGATTATAATGTCTCGTCTTGACAATATTTTTCAATATAGCAACTTTTCTTTATGTTCAACCCACGTGGGGTGTACTTTGTGAGACCAGTACCACGTGCTTATACAATTGTTTGACCCATAAGGTTAATAGTAAGACGATAGTAACCAGTTCGAAGTTTTTCTTTTGTAAATTGCTTTTCGATCTAATTTATTTTAATTAGCAAAATTATTGTGGAGTTACACTCTTTGCGTAAACCAAGTTGACCACGTGAAGCATGTGGTGTAATCATCAAAGTAGCCCTCAGCTATTCTTTTCGGGAAAATTTTACAGAGAGTTAGTATGAATCCAGTATACCAATGTGTGTTAATTACACGACGGACGGGATTGTGCTACGAACGTAACTTCTTTGGGTGAAAATTGAATCTGTTGGTTGTGGTTAATTTCCTCTTGCACATGTTTCAACGTTCTTCGTGTGTTATTTTATGAATGCAGTGTTGTATGCAGTCTCCCAATCTTGGCTCCATATTTGATGTGTTCCGTAAGATTACAAACTCACATTTTCACAGTCCTAAATAAGGCACCAGGTTAGTTATGACTCAAGTTTAATATGCTGAAAATTCAATGATCAATGTTAAAATAAATTTCCAAATATAGACTGATTTATTTCTTTTTGTTTAAATTCTCTTATATATATACATATACACACACACACACACACACACACACACACACACACACACACACACACACACACACACACACATATATATATATATATATATATATATATATATATATATATATATATATATATACACCACCGGTTGTCGTATGACTATTAAAAGATTATAATTAATGTTAGTCTGGTTGGGAATTTGGTAATCTAGACTGGATACCTGGTGAAACAGTTGCTCAGTAATGCAAGGTTAACTTCCCCAGACAGCTCTCAGCTTTTAACCCACTTTTATGGTCTTGAACATCAGCACCGCTTACACCACAAATTAAAGCAACAACATTACAACGCTCAGTGACACGGAACATACAAATTTGGCTTAGAGTATTGTGCGTAATTTTAACGGAAACAGCTACTCAGAGGGATGTTGGGGAAGGAGATACTGCCGCTCCTTCCAATGAATTAACATGTTATGTTTCGGCATTTGCATTTTTCAGCGTACTAATAGAAATTAATTACAGGATATATTTTATCGGCTGAACTCCGTGAAGATCAGTTTGAGTTCTGGAGAAACTGAAGAACACGTGAGGTAGACACCAATCCTACGCCTTATCTGAGAAGTCAAATTGAAAAAGAGCCATTTGCAGAAAATATTGGCTGGAACTTGCTTTGAAATTCTGAGAGAAGCGGCGCTGAAATACAGTGAGAGAAAAATTACTCACTGCTTGCACACAAGGCAGACTGCAGTTAAAGGAGTCTAAGGATATAAAAGGCATGAAGTAGGCATCGAGCGGCTGAGTAGGAACTGTATTCTGACATTGAAGTTACTCAATATATACTTTGAGTGAGTCGTAAAGGAAACCAAAGAGAAATTTTGGAAAGGCAATTGACGTCGGCGAGAAGAAATGAAAACTTTAAGAAATAAACTGCATTTTTCCGGCTGAGCTTCACTGAACATGACAGTATTGCATTAGAAACATTTCCTAATGTTATACAACAATCTATTGTAACCTCCCCACAGATAAAATATTATTATATAATTCACATTTAGCGTAACCTACCAACAGATAAATTCCGTAACCTGCCAATAACAAAAGGCGACTAACCTGCTAATAAAAAAAGTGACTCGTATATAACCTTTCAATAATTAACTGACTGTGAATCTAAACTGGTAAATTTGGACGTCAGCAGTGCTGCGTCATGGCCTTGAAAGATCATACTGAATAAATTGAAAATTCTTACCTCAATTAAGTCGCCGGATGACGCCTGTATATCTGCTCCTATAAGAAATTTTTCTGGCACAGCCCAGTGCCATGCCGGCCGGTAGATTTGTCATGTATAAGAAGAAACAACTGATTTTTCTTTACAATAATCGGGATGACCATGAATTGGAGAAATTAGTGTTGTTGTTGTGGTCTTCAGTCATGAGACTGGTTTGATGCAACTCTCCATGATACTCTAGCCTGTGCAAGCTTCTTCATCTCCCAGTACCTACTGCAGCCTACATCCTTCTGAATGTGCTTAGTGTATTCATCTCTTGGTCTCTCTCTACGATTTTTACCCTCCACGCTACCCTCCTGTACTAAATTGGTGATCCCTTGATGCCTCAGAACATGTCCTACCAACCGGTCCCTTCTTCTAGTCAAGTTGTGCCACAAGCTCCTCTTCTCCCCAATCCTATTCACCTCCTCCTCATTAGTTATGTGATCTACCCATCTAATCTTCAGCATTCTTCTGTAGCACCACATTTCGAAAGCTTCGATTCTCTTCTTGTCTAAACTATTTATCGTCCATGTTTCACTTCCATACATGACTACACTCCATGCAAATACTTTCAGAAATGACTTCCTGACATTTAAATCTATACTCGATGTTAACAAATTTCTCTTCTTCAGAAACGCTTTCCTTGCCATTGCCAGTCTACATTTTATATCCTCTCTACTTCGACCATCATCAGTTAATTTGCTCCCCAAAGAGCAAAACTCTTTTACTATCTTATGTGCCTCATTTCCTAATCTAATTCCCTCAGCATCACCCGGCTGAATTCGACTACATTCCATTATCCTCGTTGCTTTTGTTGATGTTCATCTTATACCCTCCTTTCAAGGAGTCTCTGACAGAATTACAATGTCATCGGCGAACCTCAAAGTTTTATTTCTTCTCCATGGATTTCAATACCTACTCCGAACTTTTCTTTTGTTTCCTTTACTGCTTGCTCAATATACATATTGAATAACATCGGGGAGAGGCTACAACCCTGCCTCACTCCTTTCCCAACCACTACTTCCCTTTCATGCCCCTCGACTCTTATAACTGCCATCTGGTTTCTGTACAACTTGTAAATAGCCTTTCGCTCCCTGTATTTACCCCTGTCACCTTCAGAATTTGAAAGAGAGTATTGCAATCAACATTGTCAAAAGCTTTCTCTAAGTCTACAAATGCTAGAAACGTAGGTTTGCCTTTCCTTAATCTATTTTCTAAGATAAGTCTTAGGGTCAGTATTGCCTCACGTGTTCCAACATTTCTACGGAGAGATTAGTAAATTCTTTAAATTGAGATCAATGAATGTCAAAAGTAAATTTTTTTAAGAAAGATTATTATGGAGAGATTTTTTTTAAAAACATTTACATGGGACCTGATATAACAATAATACATATGTGCGAGGCTGCTTTTACCTTATACTCAGGTACCGCCATCGCTCCCCATGACCGGCCCAGCCAACTCGATACACCAGACCGCTAACTACATTTACTCATACAGCCACATAGTTCCTACTGCATACAACACTGCTCTCTGGTCTGAGATTCTCTTATAGCTTCCATATCGTAGGCAGCGCGTGAGCAATCCATCGAAATTACATTTGCTCGAGTGCGCTAGCAACAAATTCCTTAGTCATAACCCTCCACTTGGGGGGCAAAAATTTGGCAGCGATGGTGAGTCAATTGGACTTGCCATGAGCAACAATTATATTTATTTAGTTTACTAAGTCTACAGTCATAGAGTATATACATGTATACAACATTATTGATAAGTGCAGAACATGTTAAGAAATGAAACAGAGTGCACACGCACTGAGTACAGAACATATTAAGAAATGAAATAGAGTGCACACGCACTGAGTACAGAACATATTAAGAAATGAAATAGAGTGCACACGCACTGTATAAGTCTTTAACATTTTTACATGAACTGATCACATTAAAATGAAATAAAGTGCACACGCACTGTATAAGTCTTTAGCATTTTTACATGAATTAAACATATCAAGGAGTGAAATAAAGTGCACACGCACTGTAGAAGTCTTTAGCATCTTTAGGAGAACTGAACATATTAACAAATGAAATGAAGTGCACACGCACTGTATAAGTCTTTAGCATTTCTTACAAGAACTGAATACATTAAGAAATGAAGTAAAGTGCACTCGCACTGTAAAAGTCTTTAGTATTTTTACATGAATTAAACATATCAAGGAGTGAAATAAAGTGCACATGCACTTTAGAAGTCTTTAACATATTTAGGAGAACTGATAATATTAATAAATGAAATGAAGTGCACACTCACTGTATAAGTCTTTAGCATTTTTTGCAAGAACTGCATACATTAAGAAATGAAATAAAGTGCATACGCACTGTATAAGTCTCTAAAATTTTACAAGAACTATGAAAGGAATGGGAAGGATAGCATCATGGTTGTAGCACAGTCGGTTCCACGTAGCTGCACTGAAAGTCTATATCTTTCTACGGAAGCACAACACCAAGTGAGTTAATCTGAAGTTCTCTTCTCTGAAGTATTAATCAGTGTAGCCAAGACACTGAAATGTTGTATTAATATTGTATGTTACCATTTTGGTAGTATATCAGGTACACCAAACAGTAGGACCATGATAACATCTCCTTCGGTCAGAGTGATGGACAGCTTGATGTCAACACCACATTCTTGTAGAATCCATACTCTTACATCAACGCAGAATTAGTGCAAAAACCAAATATAGTGCTCCATGATCATGAGGATAGCCAGAACACATGGATATTGCAGTAATTGGTAGTAATTAGGTCAGAAGGTGAAGGATACATTAAGTCTTATCCTAGTCATCATTCAGAATTACACTAGTGTATCAACCGATTTGAATAATTATTGGCACTCATTGGCTAGTTACTAAACATTTATGTAGTATGTATCGAGTATTACAGAACATTATTCATAAGTCATCTCATTTCAGTAATTATTGGCATAGCATTTAGGCATAAGTCATCTAATTACAGTAATCATTGGCATTCATTGGCCAGTTACTAAACATTTATGTAGTATGTATGAAGCATTACAGAACATTAATCATAAGTCTTCTCATTACAAATTCTTGGCATAGCGTTTATAGAGTATAGCAGAATATTATTTACAGAAATTATTGGCGTAGCATTTATGCAGTATTATGAAACATCATTCAGTCTTACTCAGAAGTCATCGTTCAAAACAAGAGTTATTGCACGTAGCATCAAGCTGCTAGTGTTTATATATGATATCATGCAAGTGACATAAGACATATTTAAAATGTAAGATATTGTAACTATTACTCGAGGTCTGTAGTCCAAGAATACATAGACATAAGGGAATCAATACATCATAGAAATTTGAATTATGTTTAGGACTAGAAATATATCTTAAACTGGTGGCATTATGTAGTTGTATATTGATAATAGTTGGGACTGGTAATAATTTTTTTTGTGCTATCAATGCATTGCATTGGGATCGATAATTAATTGCTGGGGCATGAAAATATTTGCTTTTGACTTATTGCTGGAAATAAGGATTAATAACGTCATTCGTCATGAGTCAGCTGTAGCAAGGTTATGAAACAAGCGGAGTATATGTGATCACATTCATAAATGATAGACGCAACTGGGTAAAAGAAATGCAAGTATTAGAACAGGTTGTGCTTGGAGCATATTAATATCATGAAAAGCTTTTCCTGGAAAAAATACAAAATGGATTATTCACTTGAAAGAAAAAATGTATATTATGCTGAAAACTAGTAAACTTCGAATTAACAGGTAATGAAACGTGTACTTAATATGTATGTATTCTAACTGTCTTTCCAGATACATTCAGTCATTATACTATGCGACGTAAGACATACTGTCAAAAGGAACTGCAACAAATACTTAAATAACTACATAGAATTTCTTAACTAACAGAAAATATATAAACTTCATCATTATCATCATCTGCAAAGAAAATCGTCGTTATTCATATTTACCATAGACACTTCAGTATTCATTATTCATATTCATATTACCATTCTCCTCATACAACTATTCATTATCATTCACTACTTCATATATTATAGACTTTCTTACTTCTAGCATATTTCATCACTAAAATTAACGTGTGTAGTTCTGTCTGACAGTCTGCATCCATCGCCTCGTATTCTGAAAGAAAAATAGTTAAGACTGCTATAATACAGAGTGTATAGTACATTCTTGTTAATGCTTGTTAATTCTGATCCATTTACTCTTCATAACAAGGTATTGCATTTTCTTTCGTTCATTCCGATGGTGAAATTTCCATTTCATAGTAAACCACTGTGGTTGTATAGTTTATTTCTTTTACATGGTACTGCTTTCTGAAAATGATAACTAAGGATTAATATCTTGCATTTAAATCATATACCCATTAAATAACAACTTGTTTCTAGTGGTATAATTAATCATACAGCATAGCATGACAGAAAACGTATTAGGTCAAAACCATATACAATTTTCAAGTGCAAAAAATGTACACACTCTATCATAATGTAGTAGCAAAAAAATGTGAAGTAGTCAAGATATTGAGATATCATAAGGCAATATGTCAATGTCAACTGGTGTTTGTTAAATCTTAAAGATTTCAGAGTGCATACAGAGAAAATTCTACTTTCAATAGGAAAACAATCATACATACTCCAAAAAAAATGGATAATGTGCACGGTCTGATATATAACGACAAGAAAAGCAACCTGCTAACCTTACCTTGCTAGGCACTTGCCAAGTAAAAATACACTCCTGGAAACTGAAATAAGAACACCGTGAATTCATTGTCCCAGGAAGGGGAAACTTTATTGACACATTCCTGGGGTCAGATACATAACATGATCACACTGACAGAACCACAGGCACATAGACACAGGCAACAGAGCATGCACAATGTCAGCACTAGTACAGTGTATATCCACCTTTCGCAGCAATGCAGGCTGCTATTCTCCCATGGAGACGATCGTAGAGATGCTGGATGTAGTCCTGTGTAACGGCTTGCCATGCCATTTCCACCTGGCGCCTCAGTTGGACCAGCGTTCGTGCTGGACGTGCAGACCGCGTGAGACGACGCTTCATCGAGTCCCAAACATGCTCAATGGGGGACAGATCCGGAGATCTTGCTGGCCAGGGTAGTTGACTTACACCTTCTAGAGCACGTTGGGTGGCACGGGATACATGCGGACGTGCATTGTCCTGTTGGAACAGCAAGTTCCCTTGCCGGTCTAGGAATGGTAGAACGATGGGTTCGATGACGGTTTGGATGTACCGTGCACTATTCAGTGTCCCCTCGACGATCACCAGTGGTGTACGGCCAGTGTAGGAGATCGCTCCCCACACCATGATGCCGGGTGTTGGCCCTGTGTGCCTCGGTCGTATGCAGTCCTGATTGTGGCGCTCACCTGCACGGCGCCAAACACGCATACGACCATCATTGGCACCAAGGCAGAAGCGACTCTCATCGCTGAAGACGACACGTCTCCATTCGTCCCTCCATTCACGCCTGTCGCGACACCACTGGAGGCGGGCTGCACGATGTTGGGGCGTGAGCGGAAGACGGCCTAACGGTGTGCGGGACCGTAGCCCAGCTTCATGGAGACGGTTGCGAATGGTCCTCGCCGATACCCCAGGAGCAACAGTGTCCCTAATTTGCTGGGAAGTGGCGGTGCGGTCCCCTACGGCACTGCGTAGGATCCTACGGTCTTGGCGTGCATCCGTGCGTCGCTGCGGTCCGGTCCCAGGTCGACGGGCACGTGCACCTTCCGCCGACCACTGGCGACAACATCGATGTACTGTGGAGACCTCACGCCCCACGTGTTGAGCAATTCGGCGGTACGTCCACCCGGGCTCCCGCATGCCCACTATACGCCCTCGCTCAAAGTCCGTCAACTGCACATACGGTTCACGTCCACGCTGTCGCGGCATGCTACCAGTGTTAAAGACTGCGATGGAGCTCCGTATGCCACGGCAAACTGGCTGACACTGACGGCGGCGGTGCACAAATGCTGCGCAGCTAGCGCCATTCGACGGCCAACACCGCGGTTCCTGGTGTGTCCGCTGTGCCGTGCGTGTGATTGCTTGTACAGCCCTCTCGCAGTGTCCGGAGCAAGTATGGTGGGTCTAACACACCGGTGTCAATGTGTTCTTTTTTCCATTTCCAGGAGTGTATATCATCATCAGTAAGTGGTCATATAAATATCTGGAAATGGCATTACAGTGTGATAAATCGTAAAGTATGTTCATTCAATAAAGGGTTTAATATTGAAAATATGGTGATTGCCCTCGCTTTTTCTGCTTCTCAAAGTTTCGACATGTACATCATTCGGGTGAGGAACGCTGCGAATTCTATATGGACCCGCGTATAGAAGCTCTAATTTACTGCATCTACTCTTTCCTCTGCTGGATAAATAGTGTATGCGTACTAATATCTTTAGGGCTATGTGGAATTCACAGCGTGTACAAACCTGTTTTTGCTGTGTTCTCCGGCGCTCTGCGGCACGTTTGATGTTGTTGAGCGCAATGTCAATTATTTCATGGTGGCGTAGTCGACGAGATGTAGGCAAGGATACGGAATCTTTAATTTTGTTAGGTGGTTCAACATTTTTCAATATAACAGTCGGAGATAGCATAGTAGCTTCATTTGGTATGCAGTTAATTACATCCTGGAATGAGAGTATGTGTGTATACCAATCAATATGTCTTTTATGGCAGTATATTCTACATAGTTTACCAATTTCTTTCATCAGTCGTTCAGAAGGGTTCGAAGAAGCGTGATACCTGGATATATAGATCGGAGAAATGTTTCTAGCTCGTAACATACGTGTCCATATCGCACATCGAAATTGTGGTCCATTGTCGGAAATTACATTCAATACGTGCCCTAAATGAAATAAAAAATCTTTTACAAATCCATTCGAAATAGATGTAGCTGTAGCTTTGCGTAACGGAGTGAAGGTAACAAATTTCGAAGTGAGTTCAACAGCGACAAAGATATAACAAAAACCTCTATTCGATCTGGGAATCGGACCAAAAATGTCTACAGCGGCCATGTCTCAATTTAACGGGTACAATGGGATGTAACGGAGGAATATGTGAAGTCGTGTCTGATTTAGCTTTCTGGCAGATTTTACATGACGCTAAAACTCGTCGAAAACGTTACTGCATGTTGGCAAAATAACAGTTCTGTCTCAGTATAAGAAAACATTTTCTGGCTCCACACTGTGCGTAACTTAAATGAGTATACCAAATTAATTTGTTAACAAGTTCGTCAGTAATACATCATAACCAGTTGTTGCTGTCGGGGTGAGGACAGCGAAACAGAATGTTCTTGCGTACAGTATAATGGTTTCTAATGGTAACGTTATTCTTATCTTGCCAAAGGTGTTTAATTTCTTTCCATACGTTGCTTTGCTCTGCTCTTGCGCTGTGTCTCGTAATGACGACGAAATGAAATTTTCAAATGCAACTCGTTGAATATACACGACGCAAAAATTTGCTTGGCAGAAGTTGGTTGCGATGGCTAGCTGATTGTTGCTGAGAGAACGTGATAATGCGTCTGCTACAATATTGTGTGGACCGGGAATGTGAACAATTATAAAATTAAATTCCTGTAAATAAAGTTTCCATTTGCTTAACCAGTCTTGTGTAAATTTAGCGGAAAGTAAAAACTGTATAGCTCTATGATCTGTGTAAACGGTAGTATGTGTTTCATAAAGAAAATGCTTAAATCTGGTAAATACCCATACAACACATAATTTTTGAAGTTCTGTAACAGAATAATTGCGTTCAGCAGGTGACAGAATGTGACTTGCGAAGGCGCTGTTTTTAATTACTGTAGTGCTATCTTCTTCAATTTCCTGAAAAATGTGTACGCCCAGAGCGGTGTCGGAACTGTCGGTGGAAATGGAAAAATTTCTGGTAGGATCTGGGTGCGATAAAAGTGGTGCATTTAACAAGGCACGTTTCAGATTTACAAATTCACACTGTGCTTGGCTATCCCAGGACCAAATAGCGTTTTTACCCGTCAATTGGCATAATCTAGGGGTGTCTAAAGCAGAGTAAAGAATAAATTTACGGAAAAAGTTAGTTAATCCCAGAAAGCTGCGTAGTTGTTTCTTCGTCGTAGGAACAGTAATGTTACGTAAAGCTTGAAGGTTTTCCGGGTCAAGCGCAATGCCTTCCGCTGAAATTACATGTCCAAGAAATTTTATGGAAGTTTTCCCAAAGTGCGATTTGCTATGATTAACTGTGAGTCCTTGTGCACGAAAAGTTTGTAACAGTTGGTCAAGAACCGAATATTGTTCAGACCAGTTAGCTTCTGCAATAAGGATGTCGTCTACATATGTTGTGATTCTGTCTTTAAGTTCTGTCGGAAGTATAGTATTCAAACCGCGAATAAATGCTGCTGAAGAAATTGTTAAACCGAACGGTAATTTGCAAAATTGGTAACAGTCACCAAAACAGAAAAATGCTGTGTACTTTCTGCAGTTCGGATGGACCTGAATATGCCAAAATCCCGATTTTAAATCTGATGTGGAATAAATAGCTGTACCATGAAATTTCTGTAAAAGTTCTTCTAGTGTCTGTCGGCGATCTGTTTCATTAATAATATTGTCGTTGACATGACGCGAATCAAATACGAGGCGAAGTGATCCATCCTTTTTCTTAACAATATGGAGCGGGTTTATGAACGGACTAACTGCGGCTTCAATAATTCCTTGGTCAAGCATAGCTTGCAACTGTTTCCTAACTTCTTCTCTGTGGATATACGGAATAGGATAATGTTTAGCTTTAAATGTGTCATGCTGTTTAACTTGAAATTCATACATAAAACCGGACATAGTACCAGGGATGTTGTCAAAAACTGGATCTTGCTGTGAAAGAATTTCGCGTAGTTGAGTACGTTCGTCACATGTATTTGCTCTGCTCTGTTTTACCTTCTCAGAAATCATTTGCATAACGTCATAGTCGGCTTCGTCTGGTGTATTGTAGTTGTATATGTACGTATCTGTGAACGATGTGGAATGACGGTATTTGTTACGCGATGTAGAAATGACCTCTGTCCGATTAATTGTTTGTTCTTCTGCAGATAAAGAGTGCTGAAATTCTAATGCCAGTTGTACCTTTTCATCCTTTAACATTAAATAGGAATTTTGAAAGTCAATAATTGCGTTGTGTTGTACCCAAAAATTCGTACCTAAAATAACGTCTGTTGTCAATAAGGGAACAATCCAAAAATTTGAGTGGAACGTATGACTTGCAATACAAAATGATAAGTGTGTCTGTAATTTTACATCTACTTCTTTACCACATACTGCTCCTTTTACCTTAGTTTTGCCTAATGGTAACGTAGGATAAGTATTCTCTTTGTTACATTCGTTGAATGTTTCTTCATTTATAACTGACATAGGTGATCCAAAATCGATTACTGCTGAAAATGTGGATGATCCAATCTTTACTTCAATAATAGGGTAGCAAATGGTTTTTTGTATAACAGGTTTTTCATGTAAAAGTGTGTCTCGGATGCCGTCAAAAGTAATAACATTTTCGTGAACAAGATTCTGTGTGTCCAAAGTATTGCTTACGTTGCTGGAAGATGGAACCTGTACTGTATCTAGTCAAATTCTTTCTGACGTGCTGTTGTTTGCAGAAGGATGCTGTGGCATTTCGACTATTTGTTCTGTTCTGTTACTTCTTCCTGACGTATTAGGTTCGAGATGATACCGACTGTCTGGTTCATTCATAATAATCTGTTGTTGTGGTTGACTCTGCTGCTGACAAGACCTACGCTGAAAACTGTGCGCATTACTTTTACATCTGTCATAATAATCATTGCTATACGGCGCTTTGCGACAGGAATTGAAATGATGTATTTTCTGTACATAGTGATTTCATTGTTGCTGTGCGTTACTATTTGCTGGAGCCGACGCTATATGTGTAGGCGGCGAAACATTAAAGCTTGGTTGACCTTGTACATTACATTGTTGGTTAGGTATGCTAACCGGCTGGTTTTGTTGCTGTTGTGGTGAAAACCCTCTATTGATGCCAAAATGTGTCTGCGATTGCTGAAAATTTTGTACATACTGATGATTAAAATTTTTTTCTGTTATTAAAATTATGCTGGTATTTCTTGTCATTTCGGGAGTGTCTAATGAAGACTGTCACTTTCGGTAAAACTTGTCATATCAGGTTTTCTTTACTGATTTCTTAATCCTAGATAGATCGATAGTTGAAGAGCCGTTTTGATAGATATAAAGGATAGTAAAAGAGTAGACAGCAGTGCAGAAAACTAAAGAAGAAATAGCACTACAACGGCTCTGGGCCCTGTGCACGCTACGGCACATATTCATCGAAGTGTAATGAATCCCCTGAAGTCTCTTACGCGCTGCAAATAAATTTTAGTTTCTGCGTTACAGGCAATGCCGGTGAAAATTCAAAAGGAAATTGTATCCAGTCCAAAGAGTGTATCTGTGTTCTGTCATTCTGAAATACCTTAAATTTTCTCACAGATAGAGAGTGCTTATAATCAAAATTATCGTCTCTGTATGTCTGAGCAGGTTCAGGATTGTATGATAATCCGTTTGTCTGTGTCTGTTTGGTATCTAAGTCACGTACTCTCTGTAAATTACCTAAATTATACTAGATGTGTGAGTGTGAGAAATGTTCGGATTGTGGCGTATGCTGTGACGTGTTAAAGACTGAAACATTTTTCATTTCTGTCGTTTCTTGCTGTAAAGATGACAATTTTCTACGCAATGTATTGTTGGACGAACCTATCTCACTGACTGTCTGCTGTAAACTTTGGAATTCGGGTGTTTACTTGAACGGAACTGGTGACGTATCATCTGGTGTCATTGTTATTTTCGATAACGTCAACGCGACTGGCCAATTCATCAAATTTTTCAGTCAGTGCTTTTACCTGATCGTCGTTTTTAGTGTCACAGGCACTAATTTGTTTTCGCATTTCACGTGTTGTTTTGTTTAATTTTTTAACGTCTGCTTCAATTGCATGTTCAGTAAGCTGATCAATAGAGGTGTCAAGTTTTTCCTTAATTTGTTTGAAGTTCTCATTAGTTTTTTGGTTCGACCCGTCATGATTTTCATTCGACTGTTTGAAACTTTAATTAAGTTGTTCGTTCGATTCATTAAGTTGTCTATAATTGTTGTCTAGTTTTTCATTCCACTGTTCGAGATTTTCATTAAGTTGTTTCTACGATTCATTAAGTTGTCTGTTCGATTCATTAAGTTGATTGTTCGTTTCATTAAGTTGTTTGAAATGGTTGTCGTATTTTTCATTGAGTTGTTTGTACGATTCATTAAGTTGTAGCAATAATGCCATAACTTGATCCAAGTCAAAATTAGCGACTCTATTCACTGTACTGTGTGATGGTGTGTCTGCATTTGTCACGTTTTGTGTAACCATTTGGTCACTGTCTGATTCACGAAAAGGTTTGCTAATCGGATGTGCACTGTGGGTCACTACATCGGAATCAAATAAATCTGACGTATTTTGACTACATTGTTCATTTTCGTTAAAAACATTTATCTGTTCAATATGTAAATTTTGCAAAATCAGGTGTGTCAAACTGGGCAGCGTTCATTGTAACGGAACGTGCCGCGTCATCAGTTGTCGTTAAATTTAATGTGGACATAACTGAATTTGTTTGTTCATCATTTGAAAATCGTTACTGGTGGTCGGCACGCACTGATTGTCTGTGATTGGAGGATTAGTGTCACTGGGTGTCACCAGTGTTATCAGTCAAATTATGCGAGTCGACTTTTTCATTCATTGCGCATCGCGATGTACTGTTAGCAGTTTTTAGCGGCATTTTCACAAGTCAAAGATAAGCACAAAGCAAACAAAGACAAAGAGGAAATGGAGCAACTACAATAACAAAAAAGAGCAATAAATTGCCGATGATCTGTGAAAGAAAGAGTGACAAATTAGTAAATGCGTTGCGCCAAATGCAAACTACATTTAACATTAACTAAATAAGAGCAGATATATAACTGACTACTTCTCAGAAGTAGAGAGGAAAAAGAAATTGGATTGGGCATATATTAAGAAAGAATGACGGACTGATAAAAACAGTTTTAGAAGGTTATGTAGAAGGGAAAAGGAAGCGAGGAAGGAAGATATTCCAGATACTGGATGACATGATGGACGGTACAACATACAGCAGCCTTAAGAAGGAAGCAATGGATCGCAGAAAATGGAGAGGCAAAGGACCTGCTAATATAGCAGATAACTGATGATGATGACTTCTCAGAAATTCACAAAAAGTACGATCCTGGCCGGTTGTCGACAAGTGTAACCTCCCAACAGTTAAAAATATATTATAATAACCTCCCAACAGTAAAAAGAAATATAATGTATAGCATTCACATTCAGCGTAACCTCCCAACAGATAAATTGCGTAACCTACCAATAATAAAATGTGACTAAACTCTTAATAAAATTGTGGCTCACTTATATAACCTTTCAATAATTAACTGATTGTGAATCTAAACTGGTAAATCTTGGATGTCAGCAGTGCTGCGTCATGGCCCTCAAGGATCATACTGAATAAATTGCAAAGTCTTACCTCAATGAAGTCGCTGGATAACGCATATATACCTGCTCCTATAAGAAATTTTTCTGGCACAACACTGTGCAATGCTGGCCGATAGATTTGTCATGTATAAAAAGAAACAACTGATTTTTCTTTACAATAATCGGGATGACCATGGATTGGAGAAATTAGTAAATTCTTTAAACTGAGATGAATAATTATCAAAAGTTACTTTTTTTTTAAGAAAGATTATACATATGCGCGAGGCTGCTTTTACCTTATACTACATCGCTCAGGCACAGCCATCGCTCCCCACGACCGGCCCAGCCAACTCGATACACCAGACCGTTAGCTACATTTACTCATACAGCCACATAGTTCCTACTGAATACAACACTGCTTTCTGGTCTGAGATTCTCTTATAGCTTACATATCGCAGGCAGCGCGTGAGCAATCCATCGAAATTACATTTGATCGAGTGCGCTAGCAACATTTTCCTTAGTCATGGACCTCTTACAATATTTGTTTCACTACAAAATAGATATAATTGTGTAGCTCATTAGACAGTGTTTCCTCCATAATATTGAAAACTTTAACTTTCTCCGGTGACATTTTAATGTTCTATCAGGAACTGCAAACCACTTGCAAGTTCAGTAGAATGAAATGGACGGTGTTTTGGGAAGAGATTACAAGATCAGTTTCAACAGAAGCAAAACACTGACAACAGAATGTAGTCGAATTAAAGCAAGTGATGCTGAGGGAATTACATTAGGGAATGGGACAATAAAAATAGTCAAGAAGTATCACTGTTTGGGGGCAGAACATATAACGAGAGTCGAAGTACAGAGGGTGCTAAATGCGGACTGGTAACTGCAAGAAAAGCATTTCGGGAGAAGAGAAATTTGGTAAGGTTAAATGTAACTTTAAGTGTTAGGAGGCGTTTATTGAAAGAATTTGACTCGAGAGCAACGTTTTGGGAAAGTGAAAAGTAGATCACACATTGAACTATCAAGAACAAAATAGAGGATTTTTAAATGTGGTGCTAGAGAAGAATACTGCATCATAAATGTGAAGAGAAGGAATGATTGTGGTAAAGACTGATTCACCACACAGGAAAGTCAAAACAACCTTCCGTGAAATTAAAAGCAATGGCGACAATAATAAGATAGCATGGGAACTCCGCTGTGAAATGCAAAGGAGAGTGCGGATAGGAGAGAAGAGTACACTGAGGGCCTGTTTGATGACGTGATAGAAGAGGAAATAGGAGTCGATACGGAAGGCGGAAGGAATCCAGCATTAGGATCAGAATTTAGAAGAGCAATGGAAAGGATCAAATAGGAATTTCTAAAATAACTGTGGGGTAGGCAATAAAACGACAGAATTGAGTATCTGTTAGACGAAGGTCAGTTTGCCTTCAGGAAAAGAAAAGACACAAGAGACGCAGTTCTAACTTTGCGGTTGATAATGGAAGTAACACTGGAAAAAAATCAAGACCGTTTCATAGGCTATGTCGACCGGGAAAAAAGCTATCGACGATATACAATGATTTAAGATGTTCGAAATCCTGAGAAAAATAATAGTAAGCTATAGGGAAATACTGGTATTTTACTATATGCACGAGAGCCAAGGGAGAATTACAATAGCTGATGACCAAGAATGGGGTGCACTAAGTAAGAAGGGTTCAAGATAGGGACGTAGGCTTTCTCGCTACTGCTCAATCTATACACTGAAAAATGGATGACGGAAATAAAAGAGAGGTGAAAATTCGAGGTGAATGGATATCAATAATGAGATACACTGATCACATTGCTGTCCTCAGTGAATTTGAAAAACAATTACAGCATATTTTGAATGGAATGAACTGTCTATTGAGGCTGAATTACGTGAATTGGTAAAGTAAGGAATGAGGAGGTTCTCCACAATACCGGCAAGGAAAGAAATATATGTAAAACACTGACAAGAAGAGGGGACTGCATGATAGGACATCTCTCAAGACATCCGGGAATAACTTCCATGGTATTAGAGGGAGCTGTAGAAGATAGGAACTGTAGAGGAACGCAGAGACTGGAACACATCCAGGAAATAATTGAGGAGGCAGGTTGCCAGTGCTACTGTGGGATGAGAAGGTTGACTCAAGAGAAAAATTCTTAGCGGGCGGCAATCAAACCAGTCAGAAGCTAATGACCAAATATACAAACTGCCCACACTTTGATTGGCATGGTCAAACTCGCTCTGTACCTGAACGGTACGTCAGTATAGGTTAAGGATCGCGAAATACTGAGCTGGTGACAACCCAGAAACAAATATTAGAAACAATGAGCTCTACCGCCATTGTCCATCAGAGATTATTATTATTATTATTGTTATTATTACTATTAATGACATTTATTAATTTTATGTCTTCTTCTCCTCCTTACAAAGCGCTAGGCTTTTGGCCTGCTACGGTCTCGCCCAGAAGTACTCGTGCCATGTTTTTATTGGTAGATGTATCGATCTTACAACGTTGGGATGGTAGTATAGCTTAGTTTTGCAATCTTCTTTTAGCTCATTGTTTGTAGATGTTTTCTCCAGCTGTTTTGGTAGTTCTGTATGAAAGGTATGATGGATCCTATTTTAAGTTATTTCAACACCTCTTCGTTCCTTTTGATATCCCATTTGGTGTAACCACCTGTTTGTCTCATTCATTTCACAGGTAGCAATTACTATACACAGCGCATTGCCGTTTTAAACTTCATAAGGATAAATGAACATATGTAGGAGGGGGCATAGATGTCTTATTATTGGAAACTGAGAGAAAAATTTACCAATTAAAAAAGTTGGTTACGGTACATTTTCTGGCATGTAACACAAATAACTACTAACAATATCAACCGCGAGCGATAAATCTGTAAGCTGATGGTGACACTTATAAACAAATGAAAATATCCGGCGGATGGCTTGGTACACAGCACTCTCCATAAGTCAACTGAATATGGAAAGCACTTTTCACTACTACTCAGTGTTCTTTAGACGTGTGGCATGAACGATGTGTAATATCGCATCGAGGCAAAAGAAAGACCCGCAGAAGATCCCCTAGGTTATTTATTAGTAAATGGAAAATTAATGGGAATATCGTTAGGTATAGTGGACATAAATAATTCTTACTTCTCGTACGGAACAGACACCATTAATCTACGGTGTGCCTGGCTTGAATTTCTTGCTTGGAGACTTTCATTGGCGCTGAACATTTGCCATATAAATCTAAAGCATCCAACAATACTCTGCCAACGTCACTGGACGTCACAGCACGCTAGCAGTGTGACTCCATAGCCCGGATATCTTGATGAAAAGATTCACGATGTTCATCGCTGATTGAACCCAGATTCTACGCGAGCATCTACCACTATACTCGTCCCCAGCTCGCGATCCAGTGGTTAGCGTTGCTACCTCTGGATCATGGGTTCCTGGGTTCGATTCCCGGCAGGTTATGGGATTTTCTCTGCTCGGGGACTGATTGTTTGTGTTGTCCTCATCACTGTATCATCATTCATGAAATTGACCAGGTTGCCCTGTGTATACATTGGGAATGTGTCAGGGTGCTGATGACCGCGTAATTCAGCGCCCCACAAACCAAATATCATCAACTAGAACTACACTCAGCAAACCATTCTAAACTGAAGAGCAGAACGTAGTTTGCACTGAGCTACAAGTAATGGGTTCCATTCTCATATGGTGTGAGGAGCGAATGATGCCTTAAATGTGTTTGCCATAATTAGCCTAATCTTGTATTTGATGTCCCTACGCGAGCGATACACTGTGTGTTCCTATACTAGTTGCCTAATAGCGATTCCAGAAACTCTGTAAGTAAGCTTTCGCAGGACAGTTTGCCAGTTCACGTTATTCAGCATCTCCGCGATGTTTTCTCTGGCTCAGACATTCCACCATTCGTGATGTGCTTGTTTGCAGGCGCTCAATATCGCAGGTCATCGGGGCTCAGCTCTAAGCTGAGCTCATCACTGGAAACAATTCAACTGCAGTCACTGGGATTCCAGGCGTCCCGGACAGCGGTGGGGTAACAACCTGACTGCCTCGCGCCATACCCTCCGACAGCCAGCAGTCGTGGTCTGGGGTGTCATTCCTTTTCGTAGCAAGACCCCTTTGGTTGTCAAGCGCGGCAAACTTGCAGCACAGAGCTAGGTCAAAGATATTCTGCGCCCCGTTTTGTTGCCCTTCATGCGAAGCCATCGCGTACTTACATTTCAGCAAGGTAATGCTCGTCCACATACGGCGAGGGTTTCAATTTCATATCTTTGTGTTTGCCTGACCCCACCTTGGCCAACAAGGTCTCCGTATCTCAACCGGCTTGAGAAAGTTCGGAGTGTTATTCGCAGGGCCCTCAAACCATTTCGGGACATTGTCGATGTAACGCGACAATTGGACAGAATGTGGCACGACATTCCTCGAGGACACATCCAATAACTCTGTCAATGCAAAGTACAAAAACTCCCAGAGAAAGAGCCAGAGGTAGACCACTGCGGTACTTCCCCACTCAGTTTATGAAACTCTTTCTCTCGAATAAATTATCCAAATTTCCTGAAATTGTACTCACTTTTTTTTCTTTAGGGCCAGCAGCGTAATACATGTGTTATAACGACATGATTATTAGATTGCATGCACCAAATAGCTGCTTATAACAAGTAATCTTTATTTACGACAGACTATTGCAGCTTAATCGCAGCTCTCTATGCTACTCTGTCCTGTGCAAGCTTCTTCATCTCCCAGTACCTACTGCAGCCTACATCCTTCTGAATCTGCTTAGTGTATTCATCTCTTGGTCTCCCTCTACGATTTTAATCCTCCACGCTGCCCTCCAATACTAAATTGGTGATCCCTCGATGTCTCAGAACATGTCCTACCAACCGATCCATTCTTCTAGTCAAGTTGTGCCACAAGATCCTCCCCAATTCTATTCAATACCTCCTCATTACTTATGTGATGTACCCATATAATCTTCAGCATTCTTCTGTAGCACCACATTTCGAAAGCTTCTATTCTCTACTTGTCTAAACTATTTATCATTCATGTTTCACTTCCATACATGACTACACTCCATACAAATACTTTCAGAAACGACTTCCTGACACTTAAATCTATACTTGATGTTAACAAATTTCTCTTCTTCAGAAACGCTTTCCTTGCCATTGCCAGTCTACATTTTATGTCCTCTCTATCTCGACCATCATCAGTTATTTTGCTCCCCAAATAGCAAACCTCATCTACTACTTTAAGTGTCTCATTTCCTAGTCTAATTCCCTCACCATCACCCGACTTAATTCGACTACATTCCGTTATCCTCGTTTTGCTTTTGTTGATGTTCATCTTACACCCTCCTTTCAAGACACTGTCCATTCCGTTCAACTGCTCTTCCAAGTCCTTTGCTGCCTCTGACAGAATTACAATGTCATCGGCGAACCTCAAATTTTTTATTTCTTCTCCATGGATTTTAATGCCTAATCCGAACTTTTCTTTTGTTTCCTTTACTGCTTGCTCAATATACAGATTGAATAACATCGGGTAGAGGCTACAACCCTTTCGCTATTTGTATTTTACCCCTGCCACCTTTATAATTTGAAAGAGAGTATTCCAATCAACATTGTCAAAAGCTTTCCCTAAGTCTACAAATGCTAGAAACGTAGGTTTGCCTTTCCATTACCTTTCTTATAAGATAAGTCGTAGGGTCAGTACTGCCTCACGTGTTCCAACATTTCTATGAAATCCAAACTGATCTTCCCCGAGGTCGGCTTCTATCAGTTTTTCCTTTCGTCTGTAAGAATTCGCGTTAGTATTTTGCAGCTGTGACTTATTAAACTGATAGTTCGGTAATTTCCTCATCCGTCAAAATCTGCTTTCTTTGGGATTGGAATTACTATATTCTTCTTGAATGGTAGAGTTTTGTCAGGACTGGCTCTCCCAAGGCTGTCAGTAGCTCTAATGTAATGTTGTCTACTCCGGGGGCCTCGTTTTGACTCAGGTTATTCAAATTTTGTCAAACGCTTCACGCAGTATCATGTCTCCCATATCATCTTCATCTACGTCCTCTTCCATTTCCATAATATTGTTCCCAAGTACATCGCCCTTGTATAGACCCTCTATATACTCCTTCCACCTTTCTGCTTTCCCTTCTTTGCTTAGAAGTGAGTTTCCATCAAAGCTCTTGATATTCATGCAAGTGGTTCTCCTTTATCCAAAGGTCTCTTTAATTTTCCTGTAGGCAGTATCTATCTTACCCCTAGTGAGATAAGCCTCTACATCCTTACATTTGTCCTCTAGCCATCCCTTTTTAGCCATTTTGCACTTCCTGTCGATATCATTTTTGAGACGTTTGTATTCCTTTTTGCCTGCTTCATTTACTGCATTTTTATATTTTCTTCTTTCATCAATTAAATTCAATATTTCTTCTGTTACCCAAGGGTTTCTACTACCCCTCGTCTTTTTACCTATTTGATCCTCTGCTGCCTTCACTATTTCATCCCTCAAAACTACCCTTTCTTCTTGTACTGTATTTCTTTCCCCCATTCCTGTCAATTGTTCCCTTGTGCTCTCCCTGAAACTCTGTACAACCTCTGGTTCTTTCAGTTTATCCAGGTCCCATCTCCTTAGATTCCCACCTTTTTGCAGTTTCTTCAGTTTTAATCTACAGTTCATAACCAATAGATTGTGGTCAGAGTCCACATCTTCCCCTGGAAGTGTCTGGTTCCTAAATCTCTGTCTTACCATTATATAATCTATCTGATACATTTTAGTATGTCCAGGGTTCTTCGATGTATACAACCTTCTTTCATGATTCTTAAACCAAGTGTTAGCTATGATTAAGTTATGCTCTGCGCAAAATTCTACCAGGCGGCTTCCTCTTTCATTTTTAGCCCCAATCCATACTCACCTACTATGTTTCCTTCTCTCCCTTTTCCTACTCTTGAATTACAGTCACCCATGACTATTAAATATTCGTCTCCCTTCACTACCTGAATAATTTCTTTTACTCAACATACATTTCATCAATTTCTTCGTCATCTGCAGAGCTAGTTGGCATATAAACTTGTACAACTGTAGTAGGCGTGGGCTTCATGTCTATCTTGGCCACAATAATGCGTTCACTATGCTGTTTGTAGTAGCTTACCCGTACTCCTATTTTATACATATTCATTATTAAACCTACTCCTGCATTACCCCTATTTGAGTTTGTATTTATAACCCTGTATTCACTTGACCAAAAGTCTTGTTCCTCCTGCTACCAAACTTCACTAATTCCCACTATATCTCACTTTAACCTATCCATTTCCTTTTTTAAATTTTCTAACCTACCTGCCCGATTAAGGGATCTGACATTCCACGCTCCGATCTGTAGAACGCCAGTTTTCTTTCTCCTGATAACAACGTCCTCTTGAGTAGTCCCCGCCCGGAGATCCGAAGTGGGGGACTATTTTACCTCCGGAATATTTTACCCAAGAGAACATCATCATCATTTAACCATACAGTAAAGCTGCATGTCCTCGGGAAAAATTACGGCTGTAGTTTCCCCTTGCTTTCAGCTGTTCGCAGTACCACAACAGAAAGGCCATTTTGGTTAGTCTTACAAGGCCAGATCAGTCAATCATCCAGACTGTTGTCTCTGCAAATACTGAAAAGGCTGCTGCCCCTCTTCAGGAACCACATGTTTGTCTGGCCTCTCAACAGACACCCCTCCGTTGTGGTTGCACCTACGGTACGGCTATCTGTATCGCTGAGGCACGCAAGCCTCCCCAGCAACGGCAAGGTCCATGGTTCATTGGGGGTCTCAAAGATAAACAAAGCTTTTAAGGTAGTACTTGTATCTAAATTCTGTATGTTCGTTCAATATTTTTTGTGGGTAGTTTCTCGTGTACATACAAATTTCTAATTCCTCAAAAACGTTCATTGCAAAATCTTTTGGTATTCTGTACATATGTATATATACCGAAAAACTGCAGGAGTAGCTTTCATCGCTCTTACGTTTGCTTATGGCACTGTCAGCCACCGTGCACTGTAACAGAAGATCTGCAAGATAACAAAAGATCGTGGCTTCGCAAAACTTGTTAAATGTTTACTCAAAAAAATGTGAGATTCTGTGTGAACCTCGAGGGTCGCATAATCGATGGAGGCGTCATCGAAATGGCTCATCACAAGGAAGTGTTCTCTCACCATTTTATTCGACATCTGTACCAATAATCAGCCACTTCCGACGAGCTCAAGTAGTTTCCATTATGCCGATGATTGGGCATTAGCGAATCAAGGGGAATCTTTTGAATATATTGAAACCCGCATGACAGACACAATGAGAGAGTTGAGTGTCTACTACGAGTATTCTAACAACACCGGATACAGCAAGGAAGCAACTCTGGATTTTTCGACTAGAGAATAACTAGACCTTTTCACCCCTTTAGAAACCCTTAGACCTGTACGTGAACAGAACTAGATCGTGTGGAGGCCATTTAGCCGTATTCGATTTGGAGTTGGAAGGTCCAGGAGTAACATCAATAAGTGACACTTCCCTGTGGATACCTCAGAAGAACACACCGTGGGACACCTGGCGGTATGTCAACTATGCCCGCATCTTGCACAAAAGAAGACCTTCTGCTCGCGATTCTGAGCGCAATCGATGTTCCAAGATTTTGAGAAGCAGTGAAGTAACTTGATAATTCTTTCTCTCTTTTGTTTATAATGGTAATTACCATGGACTGTATTTGCCCCTGACTGGAATAAATAAATGACCACTGCAACATATTCTGTTACGTAACTTCAATACTTCTCTTACTCCTCCTTGGTTTAAACATTTTAGTAGTTCTGCTGGTATCGTACCTGCACCTATTGCTTTCGGATATTTCTATGCAGCTATTTCACTCTTCGCTTCCTTCATTATGACTTACAGTCCTTTTTCTTAATGAACCTCACCGTTAAGATATTCGAATTCCAAAGTGGTTGGTTTGTAATCTGTGTCATTTACCTCTATTAAAGATTCTCTCCAATTCTGGACGACGTCCTCGACAATTTTGCTCTTCCCACTTCCGTCTTTACTGATAATTTCCACAGCAGAAATTCCTGGTCTCCTTTCATCCCCAGTTGCACTCTCCACTCTGCTGCACAGTACATCATATCTTCCCTTCATCTCCATCTCTTCTGTTGTACCGTAGTTCTCTTATAGGGATCTTTTACAGCCCATTTTTTTTCTCTGCGCAGTACGTTATTCAGCCAACACTTTTCTGCCTGGCTTTTATGATTGCTTCCTTTAGCATATTCTAATACTCAATGACATCACATGACATTTGTCAAGTGATGTGCTAATATTCTCAAGTAATAGCAATCCCGTAATTCTTTCTATCGCAATGTTATCTTCTACAGGTCCCACATCTTCAGCAGACTAGTTTTCTTCAGGTTTTTTTTTTATTTTTGTTTCTATTCTGGTATACAGAAATTGTGTAATTCTCATCGATTGTATTTCTGTACCTATATTCCGCAAGTATAAAATCAATCTGGATTCTATATTTATCGCCTGATTATTTCCAGATATAAAAGCTCGTCCTGCGATTTTCGAAGTGGGAGATTATTTTACCGCCGAATACTGATACATGTTTTGTATATTAAATGAAGACTGCTTCAAGCAGCGGCAGTAATACGCGGTGGCCCTCCGGTGTTCTGGAGGGTTCTCCTGCAGGTGCACGCTCCAGGTCAGACGCTCCGCTCCACCGCCTGTTGAGCCGCGGTAGGTATTTCATTTCCCTCGCACCAGCCACCTCTGGGAGGCGTTCTCCAATGCGCCACCAGGAGCTGCAAGGATATTGATCACAATTCATCTCTACCGAAGCCAGTTTTGTGTTCTGTGAATGGACACATGGGCTTTATTTACAAGCTCTTTTTTACTCCTCTGTGCTGTGTATTATTTCGAAATTGCACTACAATACTTCCAAAATCCAACAGACATTCCGTCTGCTTAAGGTTTATTATAATGTCGCTTAAGTAGCACTGTTTTATCGATCATATTTTACGTTGTAGCCATTATATTAAGTTGAAGCCAGTGTGACTACCACGTATCACCATATTTCTCCAAAGTGTACGTGTTGAAATGTTTGTTATGCCAATCACAGTTCAGCTTTCCAGTCATAAGAAAGACATGTAAGCTGGATCAACATAATTTTAACCATTAATTTCAGAAAGAGAGAAAAATGAAAAATGTGGCGTTTCATCGAGGGAAGTTTAGTCTACAGCGGGGATGAAAGGGTTGCTATAATGTCATGATAGCAGGTGGTGGAGGGTTGTCACAGCGTACCAGGCAGGTGAAAGCCCATAGAGGTGCGGCTGTCAAAATTAACGCTTCGTTTTCCACCCAACATTGGTGCTGTGACGGTGTGGGGTACCAATCACGCATCCCCTCCACGGGAGAGATAGCTGGGCCATCCGCCAGAAGACAACCAGCCGGCTCCAACACGGGCGCTCAGCTTCACTGGCACCTGTGCTCAGGTGACCCAGCTGCTTGGGTCGTCCCATGAAGGTAGTGGATGGTCTTGCTGATGTAGCCAACCCTGCAGTGAAGACTGCCTTCCGGCAGCCGTAGGTGTGCAGTGTGAACGGGCGCCCACTGCTGTGGGAGAAGACTGCTGCCGAGCGCGGGATACCACTCGCTCCGCCCTGCGCAGGAGTCCAGCTTGTAACTGAAGTGGGCCATTAAAACCTGCTGTATCGTGGCTCTAAGTCCGCAGGAAGCTGGTGCCGCGACAGAGACCTACACTCATGACCGCTGGCGGCGGCTCATTGTGATCTCCTCGTCTGGCGTAGTCCCCAACTTCCTGGCAGAGCTACTGGGCTGCCAATGAAAGGGCTGTAAAGAAGGCAGCTAGTTATACGAGCTACCGGCGCATCTGCAATGCCAATGCGCCACTTCCAGTCACATAGTTGGCAACGCCACCGAAACCTGCTGGTAGAGAAATGCCTGGAGAAACGCCATTCCCTCTACTGCAAGAACTTTGTAATACTTCTGCGCTGACAGTATTCACGGAGTCAGCCTGACCTTTCTCTCAGTAATTCAACAGTCGGCTGATATAAGCCACGTGACAACACCCTGCTCCCGCCAGTTTTCTGTCGCGTCTGGAATGATCCTCCACATATTCTCACAGATTTACCCATAAAACTGTAACGGCACGAAAGAGGAGTAAATTTATTGTGAGACACATCTGGCACAAACGCAGAATGTACCACGTTCTTCTCTCCCTCCCTCTCCTACTCTTTTAAATTTTTTCGTGCTGTTTGTGGCGAAATAACGATTTAATAAACTTTTGGAAACTTTCGATCGCTGTGTTTTTTAGAATATTCTGTGCGTTGAAGTAGTTTGGTGCTTTAGTTTTCAGTTGATTTTTCTTATTGTTTCTAGTGAAATATTTCAGTAAAATTTTCATTCAGTGTTTTAACTTCGTTGAGTGAGGAGTGTGGGCTCTGTCGTAGGTTTGTGAGTAGTGGGTAAACGGTGTTGGATTTGTTCAAAGTATTTTCATGGGGCGGGGGGGGGGGGGCGGGTGGGAAGGGGGGCGGAAATGCAGTGGTGAAGCCGGTGGGCATTCTAGCGAGGCCCTCTCCTCGGAATGCAGAACCTGTTGTAGAAACAAGTTGATAGAGGAGCAGGAGCGTAAGATCTGAGCCCTTCAGGTGCAGTTACAACACGCAAAGGAGGAACCAGATAGGTTGTGGAGGGTGGAGGGTGGTGGGGAATGGGAACTGGCTGTTGCCAAGAAGACAGCTAGGCGGAGGAGGTATTCAGGCAATATATGCAATAGATTTGACCAACTATCAAAGTTGAGTGGAGAGGAGCCGCTTGTAGCTGTAGATGAAGGGAACATGCAGCAGTTGTCAGCTATTAGGAGGCCTAGGTCAACTGCAGAGTCTAACAGAAAAGAAGGTTCTGCTGCTAGGCAGTCCGAACAGTAGAGGTGTGGGCGAGCAGTTGCAGGAAGTGCTGGGGAGTGAGTACCAGGCCACCAGCAGTGTGAAGTTTAGTGTAGGGTGGGCTCACGTGACTGACAGCATAGGCGAGTTATGTAGGAATTTTACAGATGAGGATCAGATAGTGATAGTGGGTGGAACAGGGAACAGTCTAGATAGGGACGGGGAATATGATGTAGGTGGTGACCTGATAAAGATAGATACTCAAACCGGTGGCACTAATGTGCATTTGGTGCAACTGTTTCGGCATCATGATCGGCCTCTTCTTAATGCGGCTGTTAGGCGCGTTAACACGGGGCTGGAGAGGGCGCTGATGGCAGAGGGCATGGGTCACATCTCATTGGTGCCAGTTCTGTCTGTCAGTAGACTGGGTTTCACTAGGCATGGGCTGCACCTCAATAGGTACTGGAAGGGGAAATTGGCAAAGCTTATACGTGATTGTGTAGTGGGTGGTGGTGGGATCACTCATGGAAAAAGTCCTGTAGATGTTGGTGTTAGAGCTGCACATTTTTAGACTGAAGTCAACTGGTAGGTGTACCTGCTTAAAGAAGTCCATATAACTAAGGGCTCACCTTATGAGGACTGAACCGTGAATTTACATTCAAAATCGTTTCTTAAAGAATTTACTTTACTTACTAGCGATTCATCAAGAACATTAACACACTATGTGAGCGTGGAAGTAGTTGCCAATGTTGTGTTGGCAGAAGAGCCAACACCGTGTTACTAGTGGAGGCCGAAATGCACGCGTTTTAGCTCACGCAAACTGGCGTGAGGAGGGAAGGTGTGGAACATGACAAGGAATTAGAATTCAGAAAGCGGACGTAATTAGTTTGATACTTAACTCTTGACGGTACATGATTCACAATATTATCTGTTTAGAATACATTCATAGTAACTGAATATGGCACCTTGCTAGGTCGTAGCAAATGATGTAGCTGAAGGCTATGCTATACTGACGGTGACACCACATTCCTCCCCCGCAAATCGGCGGACGGTTGTGGTATAAGGCCTCCGCCCGCCGAGGGGAGGACCCCATGTTGACGTATGGGACGAGGTGGGGGGCCTAACAACAGGCGAGATTGTGCCACCTGCACCCTGCCATTCGGACCGCGGGGAGCTAGGGAACGCCTGAAAACCTACTCCAGGGTGCACGCGAACATGTGGTGTACGCGCCCGTAGAGAGACAGGAGGGGCCGAAGGGTCGACCTCCATCGGGCCGGGCCACCCGACGGGGGAAGACGGCATATGATCCGGAGCGGGCAAGAGTTCCATGCCGGAGGACAACTGGTCACGGGAAGCGAGCGGCGGCGCGTGACCCAGGAAGGCGCCCGAAGGCTGCAGCGACGCGTCCACTGCGGGCGTCGCCGGCGGGAGAACAGGCGGCGGCGGCGGCGGCGGCGCGTCACCATGGGGCAAAATGGAAAGCAGCGTTGGCAACACCTGGGGCTGAGGCGAGACAGTAGATGGGTCCCCGGGGCGCTGACCGGACGGCACCGTCGCTGAAAGCAGATGGCGAGTGGCAGATCCCGTGCGACGACAGAGGCGCACCTCACCAGAGGCCCCCAAAACCAGACACATAGCGCGTCCGAGGCAGCGTAGAATGCGCCCTTCGAGCCAACGCCGTGAACCTCGATAGTGGCGGTAGTAGACAACGTCGCCTGGGGCAAAAGCAGGTGTCTGCCACTGCACAGGAACCGGATGAGACGGATGTAGCAAAGACAACAAGATTCGATGATGGCGACTGTGGAGCAACTCAGCCGGCGAGTGAGCATCTCGGGGTTGAGAGCGATACGAGGACAAAATGAGCAATAACGCGTCCTCCCGAGAATGCGACTCTTTCAATTTCAACATCGGTGACTTGAAAGTCCTGACCAATCGTTCAGCGGCATCGTTTGACTGTGGCGAAAACGGCGCGGACATCAGATGTTGAATACCATTGGCCTTGCAGAATGACTGAAATTCTGCGGACATGAATTGTGGGCCATTGTCGGAAACAATTGTCTGTGGAAGACCTGCAATGCAAAAGATAGCAGATAACGCTTGGATGGTGGCAGATGATGTCGTGGAAGACATCTGTACAACAAAAGGAAAATTACTGAATGAATCTATCACACCCAACCATCGAGCATTCCAGAATGGACCAGAAAAATTGATTTGTAAGCGTTGTCAAGGGGAAGTGGCTTTTGGCCATGCAAAGAATTTCCGCGGTGGTGCTGATTGTTGTTCGGCACACACCATGCAAGAAGAGTACATATTCGTAATCGCGGCATCGATTCCGAACCAAGTACAGTGCTGACGAGCAGGTTGTTTCGTTCTCACTATACCCCAATAGTATTGGGACAAGGTCGGTACCATTCCAAAATACCGTCACCAACCCCCGCCCGCCCCCGCCCGCCCCCCCCGCACCCCCCGCCCCCGCCCGCCCCCCCACCCCGCCCCCGCCCCCCCCTCCCTCCCGCCTACGTATACGCGCTAGACATGAAATGTTTTCATAACACCGTCACCTTTCCAAAGCATCGTTAGTCGACAAGGTCGCTCTCTCTCTATGTCGCAACCCTGTGCATACATACACGCGCTAGGCAGGACCTATATAAATCAATGCCCGACCTGCCTCACTCTCACACTGCTCGTATACTTCATTCATCCAATACTTGTCACGTCTTGGTAATTAAACGTGTAACAATAGGATTCAACTATCCTATGACCTCATTGTAGGACATATATAGGTTAAGTTCCGGGACCTCAGTCTTGGTCACTCAGTCAGCGGGAGACTAAGAAGAACAATCATGAAGCACCAGTCAACCTCCAGTGCAGTCACTCAGAACAGGATCAAACGGTAAAGTAAGTATCATATTTCACATTATTCTATCTCGTTCATTATCCTTATTATTCAATGTTTTCACTTATTCGCTAATATCTACTCATTCATCTTCTTTTTTCAACAGAGTCAAACGCAACCATGCTTAGCTCCGCAGACGCGTCCGAACCTGCATCATCATTAGCTTCGTCAACCATCTCATCCGGACCTACACCAGCGGCAGCCGGCTCATCTGATCCAGTAGCGACCACGTGGGATCCTGTAGCCCACCTAGCTCACATGTTGGAGCAGGACAAGGAGTTGCTGCTCTCCGTCCCACTCAGCAACTTGTGTGATGAAGACGCTCGATCTGCTCACCACACAATGAATTCAACCACTGGTGGTGTTAAAGATCAACTAAATGGTGGTCAGTACTGGATGCCTACATAAAACTCATCACAATCGAACACTCCCGTGATAGTGCAACCACCGAGTTTAGATACTGTAAATAAAAAGAATACGTCTAGTGCGGCTCCGCTATTCACCACGACATATAATTTAACCTCCAGTGGTTCCAAACGTGTGAACATTGCTATAGACGTCCATCATGTCTGGGGGATCCAAGCTATAATGGAGATTGAAAATATTTCCAAAAGTGTTAAAGTCCCGATTTCCGAGTTCGACTGGGCCGGGATCTGTCATGCAGAGCGCTACATCAATCAACAAATGACCACCGAATATGATCCAACTCATCCCCCACCAGAAATTCGTCTTGCCGATGTCACACTTTCCATTACTACTGTATATGATGACTGCGCCTTATGCATTAAATCAGGTGTCGACAGCGTCTATCTAAGGCATCCATCAGTTATCAAATTATTCAACCTAGACTCCTCTATACGGTTTGCTCTCGAGAGACTGAATCGTTGGGTTCCTAGCATAGAGGCAGCATATAGTGACGTTAAAAACTCTCTACGTGTTAATAATATACATATTGACGATTTTGAGCAGCATCTTCGTTCGCATATGGCCATTAAAACTACAGACATCCAATTGAAATGCGTGTGTCAAAAACCTGAGTACTCAGAGTCACCTATCGGATTGCGTGAGATACGTGCAGAATTTATTGCCAACCAAAGAGAATTATTTCGTATATATTGTACAGGTTCTAAGAAGAAACGTGCAGATTATGATAACACCTCAGAAATAGTACATCCAATGTATGATTTTTAAGTAAATAATTTATATTTAATCTTATCTCCTGTTTCTCTTTTATTTCAGACCACCACTCCTATTATAATCAAATTGATCCAATAATTTTTTAATTCTACTCAAATTATGACCATCTTACTCTTCATACATGTGTTCCTCGTGTAGGCAGTATAGCTCAATCGGTTAATTGATCGAACTATACCGGCTACACACAAATATTATTATTATCCTCTCAGTTATATTTTCTATATATGTCAAGTACTTGTTTGTACATGGATCATTTACTATCATGGCTGGCTGGGTGAAGCACCCTCACCACAAGGACTTTGTTGTCGGTGACTGGTCATGTGAAGATTCAAGTGAAGAGCAGAAGAGGAAGAAGAACAAGAAAAACGGAATTCTCCTTCCCGATAATATAAGAGCAATTATTGTAGGCCCATCCAACTGTGGCAAGACTAATGTCCTCATGACTCTGCTAACTCATGTGCAAGGTGTCCGATTTGAACATGTCTGTCTATTCTCAAAAACACTCTTTCAACCCAAGTATCAGCTATTGCATGAGATATTTCGGGGTGTAGATGGCGTTACATACACAACATTCAGTGAAAGCTCTGATATCCCCCCACCTGAAGAAACAAAACCAAACACAGTTTTCATATTTGACGATGTTGCAGTAGAAAACCAAGACCAAATTCGCAAATATTTCTCTTTCAGTCGCCATATGGGTGCTGACGTATTTTATCTAAGTCAAACATATTCCAGAATCCCCAAACAACTTGTTAGGGATAACGCAAATCTCATTATAGCCTTCAAGCAAGACAATCTTAATTTAAGACACATTTACCAAGCACATGTGGGGACGGATATGTCGTTCAATGATTTCTTAAAGATATGTGCAGACTGTTGGAACCATTCACAGTATGGGTTTCTCGTTATTGATAAAACAAGAAAACTGTATGATGGTAGATACAGGCGAAACTTTCAAGAATTTTTGCATATATAACAAGGTAATAAACGTTAACACATCAGTCTACGTCATACCATGGACAAATTCGCGCGTATGTCCACCTCTCAACCTGAGATGACTGGTGTACACAGACAGAACATTCGTTTGTACATGGATGCGAAAATTCAAGCTATGGCTCTTAAAGTTGCAAGTATGCGCAGGGAACTAGAGACCTATTACCAAACCCTTCTGAGAATGGTGAATCAGTTACATGAGCTAGTTAATCAAGTCAGTAAGAAAGTAACCGACTTAACTGAAAAGGTCGATCATATTCAGAGAAAAATAGATGTAGACCTCATTGTTGTCGATAAGAGCGATCGTGATCATACTAAGAAGCTGAAGAAAATGAATGCATATATAAAGCCTCATGTCGCAGAGACGTCTGATTAGTATACGTTGAGATGTCGACGACCAAGCAGAAAGTCATTGAAGCCCGTAAAGCAGTCCGAGAGAAATTACGGTTGCTTAGGTTAGGGTATATTGATCGTCAGCAAACACTAAGAGAGACCTTTAAGCCCGTTACTGAGTCTCTCCGACAGCTCTCACCAAAAACAAAAACGACCCAAAACGACAGTCAAGCCATTGATGAATTCATTATTAGTCACGCACCAGGCCAGATAGATAGAACATTCGGCGTTAGCCCAGGAAGACCATACATGTTGGGCACGCATCCCATAACTGTAACAGAAGACAAAATACAAATAGCTGATAGACAGTTTGACCGAACACCAGGCTTAATGAATCTTATTTTCCTAAGACCAACTAAAAAACCTATAAATTATTCAGTTAGTGATAAGGACACGTACCGTCAAATACTACACATGACTGGTGTACACAAGATCACCAAAAGCCTAACCAACAGGAAGTATAAAACCATTATAAAACCAATACTTGAAGACCAAAACAACAACAACGGTGCCAGCAGCGGAGATGGTATTGACATTGGTCTTAAGACAGTGAACAATCGAGTCCCTCAGTATATATATTATGATGATCCCAACGAACTAATAGATCGACTACGTCTGCTCATGGCATCAGCTGCTGCAGGTAATACAGCTCATTCGAATGAAGTTATCTCCATAATCTCTGAGCTTCGAGAGAGAGGTATCATCGAATATGTATGGAGACCGTAGTTCGAGAACTACACAAACCAGCACGCAAAACATACCTGCGCAGGCATGTCATGATTAAAGGGATGGATGACTTGTGGCAAGCTGATCTTGTAGATATGCGACAATATTCACATGAGAATAATGGATTCAATTACATTTTAATTGTTATTGATACATACTCCAAATTTGCATGGGCAGTACCAGTCAAGACAAAAACCGGACCAAATGTCGCTGATGCTTTTGAACGCTTGCTACAGATAGGAACCAATCGATGCCCGGACAATCTCCAAACCGATCATGGTGGTGAGTTCTACAATAGGTACTTCAAGACAGTGATGCAGCGGTATGGAATACATCACTACTCGACATTCACTCACCTGAAGGCAAGCATCGTAGAGCGTTTGAACAGAACAATAAAAGGCAGAATGTGGATGCGGTTTAACCTTCGTGGCTCATACAAATGGACAGATATCCTCCCAGAAATAATTGCTCAATATAATAGAACCAAACATAGCACAATAAAAATGCGGCCAATTGATGTTCGTGATAACACACTCATGGATACGGTATACTTTCACATTAAGATACTGGATCCACGCAAACAGAAATTTAATGTAGGTGATTTGGTGCGTATCTCAAAACACAAGACCGCATTTGAGAAATCATACCTACCGAACTGGTCAACTGAGATATTTACAGTTTCAAATGTGCAGCGAACGAATCCTAGAACTTATTTATTGAAAGACAGTAAAGGTGAAGAAATTGCAGGCTCCTTCTACACTGAGGAGATGCAGAAGAGCTCACAACCAGATCTTTTTCTCGTGGAGAGAGTCATAAGACGACTTGGAAATAAAGCCCTAGTGAAATGGCTTGGTTTTCCTGCTACACAAAACAGTTGGATTGATGCCAGGGATTTGCTATATAATGAACATTCATCGTCCACAACCACCACAGTAGCCTGACATGCGCGATCGAGGGCACATTAGAGGAGGTGGTGGTGTTCTGGACAAACTACCTTTGGAATTACACATCCCGGGGTATAACTACTGCGGACCTGGGACAAAGCTTCAGAAACGCTTGGCGCGAGGTGATAAGGGAGTGAATCTGCTTGACGAAGCGTGCATGGAACACGACATTGCATACGAAGCAAATAAAGATCTACCAAGTCGTCACATTGCAGATAGGATTTTAGCTGATAAAGCTAAGGCGATACGGAAAAGAAAAGATATTGGTATAGGTCAACGCATCGCAGCATTCGCAGTTGATAAAACCATGCGCGGAAAAATCAAGTTAGGATTAGGAGTGATGAATTTCAAGCGCGTTATGAACGCTGCACGTCGCGCACTAAACATGAAGAACAAGAAGGGTTGTTTGAAGAAATGTATCCTGACAGCGATGTATGCAGCTAAAAACGCAATGAAGGACAAAGAATCACCAACGAGAAGATCCGTTAAAGCACCTCGCATTCTACCAATACCCAAGACATCCGGTGGTTTTATTCCTTTTCTCATCCCAGCCCTCTCCGCGCTCTCAGCGGTAGGTTCGCTCGCCGGTGGGGCTGCGGCTATCGCTCGAACAGTCAAGAATGCGCAAAACTCGCAAACCCAGTTAGAAGAGGCGAGAAGACATAACCGCATGATGGAAGCAGCAGTCATTGGAAAAGGCCTATACTTGAAACCGTACAAGAAGGGTCTTGGTCTATTCATAAATAAAAAAAAAAGCCCAATAGCGGTCCTACCAGATCGACCACTCACAAATACAGACCTTCTTAAGTTTGTTAGACATAAATTCAAGATACCAAGATTCCGTGGTGTGTTTATGAGGGATACATTACCTAAGACTATGTGGAAAACTGGTGAATGCGGTATTGTGAATTTAGATGTTGTCGGAGGTCCTGGCACCCACTGGGTGACGTACGTTATGAAAGACGCTGGGGTAGTCTACTATTTCGACTCCTTTGGTGACCTGCAACCACCCGAAGAATTACAGCAATACTTCACTCACAGAAGACATGTGCTATACAATTATCAACGGTATCAGGACTTTAATACATACCTCTGCGGGCATCTTTGCATCATCTTTCTCTTGACGTTCACAGAGAAGAATAAGAACAAGAACTAACGTATATAAGCAGGATATTTAAACCTTCATTCATCAGTTGACTTTCAGATGCAATGTCGTACACTTTGACGTTGAAAGGACGGTCATCTGTATTGCGTGCAAATTACTTCCCACCAATTGATTTGAGTGCAGGTCAATGGAGTGTTGCATTGATTGGACTGGAGACGTACAACAGCATTCCGAATATCACCAACATTAACAATAAACTGCATCTCGATATTAAGGGTGAAAAAGATATTCTTGAAATAGAATCTGGTGCATACGATATTGACGATTTAAACGAACTCTTAAAACAGTCTGGAAAAGGTATTGAACTACGTGCAAACATCAATACACTTAAATCTGAAATAAGGACTCTAAATGCAACGATTGACTTTAGCCAGAAACATTCAATAGGACCCCTGCTTGGATTCACAAAAGGGCAGATTTTGAAGAAAGATCCAACTAAATTTTACAAGTCCAATCAGTCTGTGGATATACTCCCAGTCAGCACAATACGTGTCGAGTGTAACATTGCTACGAATTCCTATCTCAACGATACTCTCATTCACACTATTTACGGATTCTTCCCCTCAGTTGAGACACCTGCCAATGCAATATACCTTCCAGTGACTGCTCAGACATTGAGCTATTTGGAGCTGCGTATTGTGGATCAGAATAATAAACTTGTCGACTTTCGCGCTGAGGAAATCATTATACGATTACATCTAAAACAAGATGGGCTTGCGGTATAAAACAAGTGCATGCAATACACAGCGCGCCACTTCGCTACTGAACAGCAAACTGATAACACCTGTGAACTACGAATTTCTTAAATCAGTTGGTCTCAAACCCTGCAATGACGTCATCACTCAATATAACCAATCCAGTAGAGTATGATGACAGAATTATACGTCAAGAATACTTCTCTCATAAATCTTACGCTTCAACCACGTTTAACAAGAATGATGAAATCAGGATTGTCATACAGCACCAGGACACACTCACTCTTCCGTGCAAGAGTTTCATATATCTCGAAGGGTCATTCAAGAAAACTGATGGCACCGATACAGTGGGGTCCAAGCTGACACGCAACGCATTGGCATTCCTCTTCCAAGAGATTCGCTATGAACTGAATGGTTCTGAGATTGATCGTACACGCAATGTTGGTCTAACATCGACCCTTAAAACATACGTCTCGGCATCACCAGCAGATCTGCATAGTTTAGAAAATGCTGGATGGTTCATAGACGATGCGGAGGGTAGAACACCCCAGGAGTACAAGCGATTTACTGCATGCATACCTCTAAAAATACTTATGCGTTATTTTGAGGATATGAGACACATTATTATGAACGCTAAACAGGAACTTATTCTCGTGCGGAGTGCGACAGACAATAACTCGTACATTCAAGGAGCTCAAGAAGAGAATAGGATCACAATCAACAAATTAATATGGAAAATGCCTCACGTCAGTGTATCCGACGAGGAACGATTGAAGCTTTTGAAAGTGTTGAATTCAGGTACATTTCTGTCACTGACCTTCCGCTCATGGGAGATCTTTGAGTATCCAGTGTTACCGACTGCGAGCAGACAAACATGGGCTATTAAGACCTCCAGTCATATCGAGACACCCAGATTCATTATACTTGCGTTTCAGACTGATAGAAGAGCAAATACATCAAACGATTCCACCGTGTTCGATAACTGCAAGTTAACTAACGCCAAAGTCTACCTCAATTCAGAATTCTACCCATATGACAATCTACATCTGCAATGGAATGAAAATGTATACAGCCTCGCGTATGACATGTATGCAAGGTTTCGTCCTTCATACTATGAAATTGCTGAAGGAGAGGGAGGGGGGTGTCTACTGAGTCCTCGTAAGTTCAAAGAGCTTTCACCGATCATTGTAATAGACTGCTCTAAACAGAATGAGATAATTAAGTCTGGACCTATAGACGTTCGAATTGAATTTGAATCATCGACAAATTTCCCAGAACACACCGCTGCATATGCATTAGTCCTACACGACAGAATAATCAATTACTCACCGCTCACAGGTGTTGTGCAAGAGCTGTATAAATGAAAATATGCTGTCCTGTGCATTAATCATTTGACGATGGCAACTCAGCCTGTGAAGATCATTGCAGATATTCAAGGATTCCATGATGGAGAGCGAAGACAGTTCGTATTTAAACAAGTTGCTTTTGTGGCCTACACACAAGACGCAGGAATAATTGAAACCTTCTCCGCAAATATTCGATCACCAAGACCGTTCACGCAAGTGAAATCTTGTAAAACACGGACCAGTGCATTGTGGTTAACTAATTTTTATCATGGAATTCACTGGGATGATCCCGGCATACCCTATAAAGATGTGGTGATCGCACTTAAATTATTCGATCACAAGGACACCATCGCTTACGTGAAGGGAAAGGACAAAACCTCCTGGATGCGTCAAATATTTAAATTTGCATCTATTCAAGACCTTGAATGGTACGGATGTCCATCCATCCATCGACTGAAGAACGATTATCAAAAAAGTGCTTTTGTATCCGCATATGAGAATGTAAAATTACTTTTCACTTTTATTAGAAATAAATAATAATTTATAAGATTGAGTGTTTTTTCTTTCTATGACATCCAACGTCCCTAGTATTGTAAGTTTATTCTTTTTATATTGTATATGAAGGGAACTGTCCGAGAGAGACACATACCCTGGCCTTTGACGTGGAATGAGCCTACTGTCATAGTTAGGCGCGGATGCCGATCTCGCGGTCTCCGTCGAAATCGACAGACACGCGCAGCTGCTGACGCTTGGTAGGGGGTTGCACCAGTTGCCGGCCTCGCGGCCGCTGTGGAAAGCGATGCGTCAGATTACGATCTCTAAAGTATCTGTTGACATAGGACTGTAAGAGATAGCGCTGCAGTGGGCTGTGTGTGTTCGTGGCAACTAGCAGAAGTCCGGCACGTGTGATTAAAAGCAGGAAACCTTATAACTTTATGCATTGCGATGTGGCTGTATGTACGTATTCTGCATACACACATAAATAAATTTATAATATTTTTAATAAAAAGAATAATCATTATTAGGGTATCAAATAATAACAACATTTTTTTTAGAAGGAAATAACTGAGTTTATTATTGAATTCAGAATTTAACATTTTTCACATTATATATATATATATAAATATGAGTTTACAGATATAAGATTGGTTTTTAACCAAAAATCTGAAATTCCACGTCTTTTTAGATAATTTTTTTAACAAATTTAGATAATTAAGAAATATATATATAAGCATTCTCTTCAGATAAATTATATATATATAATTTTAAAGCTAATGCAGAGGTACTACCCTATCTTACAAAGTAACTCATATCGCTAATGAAGTTCCACCAGAAAAACAATGCACTTTTAATTAATACCAAACCTATTTGTTTCAAGTCAATGACTCTAAACATTTTCGAAAAGAACAACAACAAATTGAATATATAATTTTTTCCAAGTAAGTCGATTTAAAGATTTTCAACTACAAGAACAAGGTGAACATATATATTTTTCTTTAAAGTGGACGTCTAGAAACATTTTCCGCTAGAACAAGCAATTGAACATATAGAAAGAATTTAATTAGTGGAACTCATACACTTAAAAACTAGTTCTGACTGGATGGCTAGCGGTAGGTGAAACTTACAAACTAAAATCTAAGCTCTATAATGACTAGAAGTGATGGATATATTAAGTGAGAAAATTTTATTATTTTTTTGTTCATACAGAAGTTAATTGGCTAAATTTATAGCCTTTTCATATATATATTAATAATGGTCAGCAATATGTAGATATAAAGACTTTTTTGAAAAAATAATGATTATATTTACATACACACACACACTTAACACAAGTTCGCGCTCATTCGCACACTCAGACATGCATGGAAGCACGCAAACTGATACACGCAACAAAACACTCTCATCAACTATTTACACTATGATAAAAGAGCCATACTATTTCCACGCATAGCCCACATTCATAACATTCACACGCTCATTCCCTCTCTATCACTCAACCAGAGTCCCCCACCCCTACTTTCGTTTCAAGTAAATAGTGTGAGTATGGGAGGGTTCCCACCCCATCCTCACAAATGACTCTTTTATCGTCATGAGGAGACAGTCCGACTTTAGACTGCAGCACAGTGTACACCTCGTGAGCTCGTGATCGAATGCTAGTTTGTTGAACCATGTGTGGATGAGCGCCTTCAACGCTACGACCGTACAGGCACTGCAAATAGTCCTCGACCGTAAGCGCACGAGACGCGATCCGTCTAACACCCTTTGCCCGCCTCAGAGTGCTCCCGTCTACTGTGCGATATGCATACATTTTCGATCTCAGTCCCACAAACTCTACAATTGGTAAACCATTCGACTCGTCTTTCATGAGACCGATAACCTTCTTGTTCTGTGGAACAATACCATAAGGATTATTGATCTCATAAGAAGAGGTGTCGAATTCTTTACCATTGCACCTAATTACTTCATATGGATCACAGTTCTTGATCCAGTAGATAAAGCTGTCTGTATCCATATAAAGTAATTTTGGATCTACGAAATGAGGTTTCGCAAACTCATAGTGGAATCGGTACATGTAGAATTTGGAGATATCGAGTATACACATCCCCAAATAGATGGGTTTCATAAACTCTACTGCAGTCTTCGACATCTCCACAGCAACAAAGTTTTTATTGAAGATGGTGGCACGCTTAAAATTTGGCCTGGCTATACATTTTCTCACGCCGTAACGCCCTTCCCATGCGGTTCTAATAACAATATCGCGTTCATTTATTACATTTTGCATAGTTTTCCCGAAAATGGAATTATTCATTAATTTATAAAAGTCTTTTTCAAAATCATTACTCGCGACCGCCCTCTTTTCGGTGTTTAGTTCAATATACTCCTTCAACCAGGGGGATTGCTTGAAGGAGATTGCCCGGGTGATTTTAATGAGCTCCATTCCTAATCTGAGACACTGCTGGAGGTTACGATAATGAATAATATACCTCTGCTTATCCCCAACAGTGGCCATCAGTTTAGGGATGGTGCTTCCTCGTGGAATTTGTTGCTCTGGACATAACGGCAAGTCGCTTGTCTCTCCATGCAAATTATTAGGGTACGCGATGTCTGCCTCAAGCACATACCCTACATCAGAATCGGCCGCAAGACCCATTATCTGTCCACCTAATCCCTTCAATTCGTCTTCAGGCACCCATTGGAACCCGGCAACCGGCAGCGGTTGCTTCATAGCATGCCCATATAAATTGTTAACATCTAAGTACAAAATGTAACTAGAATCAAGGGATGCGTTGTACTCGACACCCATCCGCGGATTATTTGCCTTGGTGTGTCTGTGAACACATTGACAAAGTCCGCCGCGGATCCCTCGCTCAAAAAATAGAAGCATTGAAGCATCAGTCAAAAGTTCAATGTTGCAATCCGTTTTTTTGAGAATAGCGTCCCAGGACAACCCAGGTGCCGTGTAATAAAAGGCAGGGTCCAGAGAGTACGTGGTCATACATACACTCCGGAACTTTTCGAAAACATCTGCAAGCAAACGAACGTCCGTGTCCATGTATAACCTTGCATATTCTCCCAAATTGGGGATGTTGAATTCCTGCCAGACATTAACGGTATGCTCATAATCTGTGATAGTTATGGTATCGCCAGTGAGAGTACTGGTAAAAGAAGTTATGTCGGGAAGCCTGGTTTCATTGAGTTTTGCCATACTATCAAGATACTCGTACGGGAAAACTCCTTTCCTCGTCGCAAGTTGAAACTTTTCCTCATCGGTAAATGCAGATCGAGTGATATGCATATCATTCCGAGGTAAAGTCTCAACCAGTTTCTGGAGCGAAGTTTGCATAAATCGTAGAGAGTCAAGGAAGCGGAGCGTAATTTTGGGCGTCATTCGTTTTGAAAAAGAAATGTATTTTTCAACACTTTCAGGCAGGATATTGACCTGATCCTTCTTCACACCGAACTTAACCAAGTGCTCAACGAGAAAATGAGCGTCATACCCGCTCAGATTATGAAAAAAGACGGGTATGTGTGTAGGTAACTGATACTTCAAGTTGCATCCATTGTGGGCTGCACCGCGGAACTTACCCGTAAGATGACAATGGTCTCTACGAGGAGTCTCCGCTTTTCTATCTAAGGCCAGCCCGCAAATATGACAATTAACAGCCTTTTCATACAAGTCATCATTTTCCTTTGATTTGGTCATGGGAATATTGATGCTGTAGAGCTTGTGAACTTGCCAAGAAAGTTTTTCAAGCTCTGTGAGAAGCCAAACCGCCGGGTCGTTCCCTACATAAGACTGATAGCTATTAAGTTTACAATCATATGCGCATACAACTTGGAACGCAGCCGCATAAGGTACGTGTTTTTGTGTGAAGGTTGTGTGTGAGGCTAAGGGGTTCCCTTCACAACGAGTAATAGGAGCCAGCAAGCATCAAAATCGGCGTACACAACAAAAGGACAACGCTGCTGGTGGTGAGTATTTTTAAATTTAATGAAGTTATTTTCCTCAGTGGGCATAACAACACGTACCGGGTCCTTGCATGCACAATCTAATAGATGTGTCGCTAATAACTCTTGAGATGAAAAATAATTCAAACACCTTATACAAATATGTTGTTTATGTTCATTTTTACTTAACTGGGAGGAAATGAGTCGGGACATGTCTTTGATCCAGACGTAGTGGTAATTATCACGTTCGGAGAAGAGCAGCATGTTGACATGCAACTCTCGCTCACATGCAAATTTTGAGAAATGGAGGGGGCCTACTACTGTATGCTTGTTCTGCTCATCTGACTTGCTTTTCTTCTCCAGGCCACAAACGTGGACCGATATTGCGGTATTCTGAGCTTAAAACTTAGGTATGTCCTGGATTCTTAAAGGGAACTCTATTCCGTCAAAGTTGTACTGTCTCTAAATATCTTTGACTTTGTAACTGCTGGGACGCTCGGGATGATGTTTGTAATTGTAATTTCTCTCGCAAGCCAGCACTGACCATGCAAAACACGCATTATCATAGTTATTTTGAACATTAACGCACGCCTGCTTTTTCTCAATATCTATAGGGAGTTTAATATAACTGGACCCTCCATTCATTGAATCATACACATGTATATGGATGTCGAGGTGTGGTATACTGCTGAGCGCTTTAGCGGATCCACGTACTTCCATCTCGGAAAATCGGGCCATAATAGCGCTCAAGGTGGATTCTCGATACCACTCAGCAATCGATGTGCTCCGAGAAATAACGCCATTGTCACCCCATATATAATGCAGAGTAGCCGTCTCCGCGTCACCTTGATGTTTAGGGGGGTGACTCAGTTCACAGCATAACACAGCACTGCATTGAAAGGCGTTAAATTCCGGATCTTCTAAGAGTTTGAGGAGCTCGGTCTCCAAGACGGGGAGGCACGCCTCCAAAAACCTTACAGGATCGCGATACCTGCCGCCTGGATTCTCAATTCTGGTGAAAGAGATTCGCCCCTCAAACGCTCTAGCAACTGCTGAGTATTCTAAGGGAGTCATTACGCCGTTATTCTGATCGAATTCGTTATCGATAGGACGGGGGAGAGAACTACCGCTAGCCATAAGGAAATTACTATTATTACTGTTGCTACAACTAGGAGTCCGCCCGATAGATGAATGGGCTGGTGATGGGTCATCGTAATCATCATCATCATTTGCGGGGGGAGGTATACGTCTCGGAACGCATACCTTGCGTGGGCGGCGGCGGCGAGCTGCTGCTTCTAGAGGAGGAGGGGGTGACAGCCGGTTTGAAGGGCCAGGCTGTGGCGACGGCGGACGGGCTGCGCAGCCAAACGGTTGCGAGAGCGCTGGGGGAGGAGCTGGCGCGTGTTCTGCATCCGCCTCCCGCGAAGCCCTTATAGGGGCTACGCAAGGCGCGGCGTGTCTTTGCGGTTCGGTGCGCCCGAGTCCCGCCCCCGCAACCACCGCTCTAGGAACACGGCCTACGCCGTGTGATATACCTGGGCGGGGTTGGTGACGGTATTTTGGAATGGTACCGACCTTGTCCCAATACTCCCAATGTCCTTGGTGGAGAAGCTTTAAGACAGAGGACTGTAACGAACGTGGGACCACGATCCTGGACTGATCATTATCAGAACGCAACAGCAAAACACCACATCGAACAAAAAGTCTCTCCTTGTGAGCAAAAAATCGGTGAACCAACGGGTCCCCGATCCGTGACTTTGACAAGGGCCACTGCGTAACAACAAAACGCAGAACGGTAGCAAGGACCAGGTCGGCAGTTGTGGCTGAAGCTACAGGACGAAAATCAATCGGAAACGATTCGACCACATCATCGGTTTCCGAATCAATGTACATGCAAGCAAGTTCGGAGGAATCGAATGCCCTATCCTCAGCAACAGGCAAACGGGACAACGCATCGGCGTTTCCGTGGTTAGCAGTGGACCGATACAAGATATCATAGCGGTACTGCGAGAGGAAAACAGACCAGCGAAGGAATTTCTGCACTGTACGTGGAGGTACAGGCTTGTTCGGATGAAAAAGCGACGTCAAAGGTTTGTGGTCTGTGATTATGGTAAAGTGACGACCATACAAGTAGTCATGAAACTTTGTAACACCAAATACGAGAGCCAATGCTTCTTTCTCGATCTGTGAATAATTTCTTTGCGCAGATGAGAGCAATTTTGACGCAAAGGCAATAGGGCGATCGTGCGATCCATCTTTGTGCGCAAGCACAGCACCGATCCCGAAATCCGATGCATCTACCATCAACAAAAGGGGTTTCTGGGGATCGAATGGCGTAAGGCAAGTAGTGGAAAGCAACGCCGATTTCAACCCGCGAAAGGCCCGTTCGCATTCCGTCGTCCAGACGAACGGAACACCTTTACGGCGTAAGCGATGAAGCGGAGCTGAAATGGATGAGGCATGCAGCACATATCTGTGATAATAGTTAATTTTTTCCCAGTACACTCTGTAGCTGCTTCAAATTCTGCGGCGAAGGCAAGTCTTGTATGGCACGGAGGTGCGTGGGACTGGGATGTATGCCTTGAGCATTGAGTACATGTCCCAGGTATGGCAAGTAACTAGCAAAAAACACACATTTGTCCTTCCGTAAGCGAAGACCATTTTGTCGCAAGACCTGAAATAATGTTCTTAGATTGGCTAAATGTTCTCCTTCCGCCTTTCCGGAGATCACAATATCGTCCAGATAGTTTGCTGCAGTAGGGACCGACGCACAAACAGTTTGTAGATATTGCTGAAACAATTCAGGGGCGGATGCACACCCGAATGGAAGTCGTTTGAATTGATACAAACCAAGATGCGTGTTAACCACCAAAACGCGCTGGGATTCTTCGTCCACCGGTATTTGCAAGTACGCATCTGCTAGGTCCAACTTCGAAAAATATTTGCCCGGGCACAGTTTGTCAAAAAGATCTTACGGGTGGGGTAAAGGAAAAGATGCAATCACTAGTTGTGGATTCACTGTTGCCTTGAAGTCCACACAAAATCTCAATTTCCCTGAAGGTTTTGTCAAAATTACTAATGGTGATGCCAAGAGAGAACCTGCACACGTTCAATTACACCTTGTGATTCCGAATCGTGTAATGTTTTTGCGACCTCATCACGCAATGCGTGGGGAACATTGCGCGCTCTGAAAAATTTCGGTTGCGCGTTTACTTTCAGTTCCAAATGTGCTTCATAGTTCTTAGCGCAACCGAGACCCGGTGCAAAAATGTCTGCAAATTCTTCACATAGACCAGAAACACTGTCTGAAGGAACAGTCTGGTTCACTGATAGGACCTGATTTACTATAGACAAGTTAAACAACTGAAATGAATCGAAACCAAACAAGGTCACTGCAGAAGAAGAACGAAGGACATAAAATGACACAAGTTTTGTTTGTCCTTTGTATGTTGCAAGAAGGCTGCACTGTCCTAACACAGGGATCTCTTGACCTCAATAGCTAGTTAACTTAACATTTGCGGCAAGCAACGGAGGTGTGCCCCGCAGTTTGTAAGTGTCTTGATTGATCAGTAAAACTGCAGCTCTGGTATCTAGCTGGAATGGTATCACTTTGCCATTAATGTCGAAGTCTACAAAAAGTTTATTGTGCTGCTGACGACAAGAGCGACTGTCTCGTGCAACGTGAACTGACACTGGTACAAAATAACTTGCGACTTGATGGGAGTTCCGGCGATGTCGACGCACACTATTTGTGGGACGAACACAGTCACTGTTAGAGAGAGTGGCACTGGGCGGAGTGGAACGAACGAAATGAATTTCCATGGGCGAAGTTTCGCGAGCCTGAGTATCCGTGGTTTGATTCCGATTCCGGTGCGAAGCAAAGGGCCTGGAATGGTTTTGAGTGTCCGATCTGAGCTTCTTCTGGCAAACACTCTGAACATGTCCTTTTTTATTACAGAAAAAGCAAATAGCTTGGCGTGACGGGCAGTTCTCACGTGAATGTCTAGTAGCACACCGCGGGCATGATTTTAGCACTGCATTTGCTTGCCTGCGCGGCACACGTGGCTGAGAGCATGGCGGCAGCGGCGCGGCCAGGCGCAAGGGCTGTTCACTGCTCCGTGCAGCTCGCCCGGCGGGCCAGTTAACCTGACACACTGCTGTCGAAGTTTCAAATGATTCCTGAGCAAAGTCAAGTGTGTCCTGCCGAACCAATACGTCCATCACTTGCTGAAGGGAGGAACTGACTAGTTTCAAAATCTGTTCCCTTATACGAACATCAGAAACGTTCTGCGCAATTGCATCACGTACCATAGTATCTGAATATTGGAGTTCACATTGACACTCAAAAGCACAATCCCTACCTAGTAACGCCTTGCAAGGTTGCAACTCACTTCCTATTAGTCTGACCTGCCGTAGATTTTCTACGAAAGAAGGTATACCGTTTCGCAACTACATTGACTGATTGTCTGAAATATGCATCTAAGGCATAGGACAGAGTTGCTACGTCGCGTTGGGGAAATAATTTGACTATCACACAGTAGGTTTGCATACCGGCGGATGACAAAAGAAAAGGCTGCCGCCTTGAATTCTGTAGGCGGCGAGATGGAATCCAAATTGGCGTGACCACTCCGTCCAGCTTTCCAGTGCAGCATCCAAAGGTCTAAAGGTCGGTGCAACTGCGTGTTGTGGCTGCGTTAGCGGTGGAGCTGCTGCTGCCGCATCGTTTTGCATCACACGTTGACCCTGGACGAGCTGCCCAAGGGCATCCAGTAAGGCCTGCGTCTGCTGAATCTGTAAGCGATAAATTTCGGACAGTACATCTGGAGATTGTGGCGAAGCTATTACACAATTAAATCAGGGCAGTCTCAACGACAGATGGAAGTATAGTTAAGAACACCATTCTTACTGCTCGTCGCCAATGTTGTGTTAGCAGAAGAGCCAACACCATGTTACTAGTGGACGCCGAAATGCACGCGTTTTAGCTCACGCAGGCTGGCGTGAGGAGGGAAGAACTATACTGACGTGAGGTCTGGAACATGACAAGGAAGTAGAATTCAGAAAGCGGACGTAATTAGTTTGATACTTAAGTTTAATCCATTAATGATGAACGTCGCTCTTGACGGTACATGATTCACAATATTATGTGTTCAGAATAGCGCCTTGCTAGGTCGTAACAAATGACATAGCTGAAGGCTATGCTAAACTGTCGTCTCAGCAAATGAGAGCGTATGTAGACAGTGAACCATCGCTAGCAAAGTCAGCTGTACAACTGGGGCGAGTGCTAGGGAGTCTCTCTAGAATAGACCTGCCGTGTGGCTGCGCTCGGTCTGCAATCACTGATAGTGGTGACAAGTGGGTCCGACATATACTAAAGGCTACCACCTAGCAAGTGTGCTGTCTAGCGGTGATACCACAGCCAAGGAGTAACTGATGGAAACAAATTAAATTTCAACCAATGGAAATTTTATTCATAAAAGCCTTATCAAAAACATACTTCAAATTTATAAGCAGAAAAGCACCCTCGAAATATCAAGTTACAATTTAAGAAATCTGAATTTTATTCCTAAAGGCTTTTTTAAAACAGATTTAAAACTATAGGCAGAAAAGCATCCTCGAAATATCAGGTTACAATTATTTAGAAGCACAATAATTTTTTTTTTTTTTTTTTGTTACAGTAGGAGCCTTCAGGCTGAGAAGCTTCCGCGCCCTTTCAACAAGGCCGTAGACACGACCGCTCACAACGACCTCTGGAAACCTACACTGGTGCAAATCTGCAACACACCAGATTACTTTAAACTAAAAATTTTAACAACTCACACAAACACATTAACTATGCACCCCGTAAGAGGGATGGAAATAGTACAAACACTCACACTAAGAAATTATTTTCCACCGAAAGTGCAATTTTTTTTAAAGGGGTCTTATGGTGGAAATGTGGAAACTTTATAAAAATGACTATTTAAATAAAACCCATGAAATTCAGACTTACATAAAGTGTACAACATGCTCTACATTACACATACACCACCTCGCAAGATGATGGGCAGGATAAAAACATATTTCAAGAATTCGGCCTTTACCTTAATTCTATAAATTCGTTAACACCGAATCCGACAAACATGACACAGGCAGCTGTTAACGTACGGCAGACCGACAGGCAGACAGATAGACCGACACTAACTGCCTAACAAATGCGGACGAGAGACTGACCAAGAACACAAGTAGAATTTAACAAGTAACTGAAACAACATGTCACTAATCACTCAGCTTCTAATAACTGCGATTTCTGTCGAAGACCTGGCGCAGCACTCCCAAAACACACTCCCTAACCGCCCGCTGCCAGCCGCTTCAACGGACGCAGGAAGGCGCGCCGATCTCCCGTCTCACGGCGTCGCAGCTCGCTCCGGCCAGCCCGATGTCGTGGGTTGACTCCTGTTGCTCTCGTGTCGGCCGCGAAGCCACTACCCCTTTCTATACGGCGCGGCCCACTGGACTGACGTGGGGACCACACATGCGCCGACGCTCAAGGCGGACAAGTCATCTTGTGTCTCAGTGTGCGACCGACCAACGAACAACCCAACCGCCAATGACCGTTGCCCGAGCAACTCGAACAGACTGGCGGCCTAACGCGCAGACTCAAATGCAGGAACTCAGCCCCGACCGGGCGACCACTAGCTGAGTTCTGTTACTGGCGGAGTGGCAAGGCTCTCATTTTCTGACCTAAAGTTTGATCCAAACGACAGACATACTCGCACTCCGACGACAGACAGACACTAACTGCCGCACAAATGCAAACGAGAGACAGACCAGCAACTGGTGACGCAAGACTGACCCAGCCTCACTCCGACTGACCGACCTACTAAACTCACCGAGACTGACAGACTCACCACTGGCGAGCTCATAGCGCCCCTTAAATGCACGTGAACAGGCAACCTTTTTCCTTTTCCACCAAAGGAAGACACCAAAGCTGCGCCACCGCCAGAAACGGAGGGCGACTGCTTCACACCACGCGCTGCGGCGCGCTCTTCAAAACAACAAATTTTACCACTGCTAAAGGACGCAATGTTTCCAAGTAGAGAAGCATATTTCATCAAAATATAATAGGTATTAGAGATAAAGTTAGTGGACTGCTTATAGATGCTGACTCTGAAATTATTGGTATATCGGAACACCACTTTAATAATTTGACAAACCAGAGGCTTCCTTTAACAGGATACAGATTAGCTGGCTGTTTTTCCAGGAGTACATTGTGTGGTGGGGGAGTGGCAACAGTACTCCATTTGAGTCCACAGACGTATCGCGGCACTGCACTGAACAGATATTTGAATGTTGTGCAACGACAGTTGAATTTAGTGAAACTAAACTTCTAATTGTTGTTGTTTATAGGCCCCCTAACTCTGACTTCAGAGCATTTCTGCTCGAGCTAGAGAGGGTTCTTGATTCTCATCGTAAGAAGTACCAGAAATAAGTTATATTTGGTGACTTCAATATAAATTTTGTATATGATGATGCAAGAAATAGGATATTCATGATCTGATGCAGACGATTAATGCGCGCTTCCATTCCGCATATAGGAGGCTATCGGGGCAGTCCTCGACTGCTTACAAACAACATAGCTGTTTAACTCATCCCACTCAAACAGCAATAACTCATCGACAGAACACATTCGGTACAACCATGAGGATGGGGGATGAGCAGCTGTTCTTCAATAGTATATATCTAGTATACGAATACGCTTAGACTGAAGCGAATTGACATCAACTGGACGTCTCTTCCGTTTTGGGAGAGTGAATGCTTCGTGATGAATTTCTCGGCAATTTCCGCATGCGCATGAGCATGTGCTGGTTACGATATGCATCCTGGCTCCATCCCTCTGTACTTATTCCTCCTACACTCCTCCATTATCACAATCTTCCATACGTGATGTAGCGAACTGCGGCTACGGTCCTCCCTTGAATGTCTACATGTAATGCAGCTGTTGAAAGCTGCTCTATCCTTCATATACATCTCGATGATCGAACACATGGCGATGGTTTGACAACGACAGCTCAGCAAAGACTGAATGTGCACCACCAGTTCCGGTCATCTCAGTGGAGAAGAAAAAATTGTCACAATATTGGATAACGGTACTCGCGTCATCAGCTGACGTCAAGACAGCGTCCACTGTGTACCAGGCCACGTGGTGGTTACACTGGGTGCAGCCATCTTGAATAACGGTACTTGCGTCATCATCTGACGTAATGGTGGCGCTCTCTGGTGGCGACGATATGAACTAAGCCAGCTGGAGTCCAGACCCAGTGGCGAACACACCTGCTTGAAACTGGTTAAATAATAAAGAAGCCCATTTTTCCCGCCATTTTCCTATGTGTGTCGCCTTATCATGTTAGAATTTGAACTTCGCGCCATTCCCTGGGGGGGAGGGGGGTTAGGATAGTGGAGGTAGCCCAATTGACCTTTTTCCCTCCAAAGCTCAAACATCCCGCCAAAATCCGCCATCTTGATTGACATCGCAGGGAGTGTCTCTGTGATGTCACGGCCGCCATCTTGGATAACGGTACTTTGTCGCCAAATCAGTGTTGTTGAAATACTGATGCATACCCCATTCCCAACATATTGGAGGCTCTGGTTCATTTAGGACCGTGCCAGTACTTTTCTACGGTGGATCTGACAAGTGGTTATCATCAGTTACAGGTTGCTCCAGAGGATCGTCCAGAAACCGCTTTCTCTACACCGGAGGCCATTACCAGTACATTAGAACGCCATTCGGTTTGAAAAACGCTACGGCAACTTTTCAGAGGTTACTAGACAGTGTCTTGAGGGGTTTAAAACCACGACAGTGTCTGATTTATTTGGATGACATTATAGTGTTTTCAAGTAGTATGGAGCAACATAGACAGCGGTTAAGGGAAATCTTTATGACGTTAAGAGCAGCTCGTTTGACGTTGAGCATGGTGAAGTGTCATTTGGCATCAGAAGAAGTAAAATATTTGGGTCACGTTATCAGTAAGAATGGAGTGCAAACAGATCCGAGGTTGGTACAGGCTGTAAGAGATTTTCGGGAACTGAGAGCAGTTAAGGAAGTACAGTCATTCACTGGAATTTGCAATTTCTATAGAAATTCGTGAAGGGTTTTGCAGATTTAGCACAGCTGTTGACACGATTGTTACGGAAGGGTGTGAAATTTGAGTGGACAGAAGAGTGTCAGAAAGCGTTTGACAAACTGAAAGCCGGCTGGAGTGGTCGTGCAGTTCTAGGCGCCACAGTCTGGAACCCCGTGACCGCTACGGTCGCAGGTTCGAATCCTGCCTCGGGCATGGGTGTGTGTGATGTCCTTAGGTTAGTTAGGTTTAAGTAGTTCTAGGTTCTAGGGGCTGATGACCACGGCAGTTAAGTCCCATAGTGCTCAGAGCCATTTGAACCATTTTGAACAAACTGAAAGTAGTGTTAACATCGAGTCCGGTTCTTGCGTTCCCAGATTTTGAAAACGAGTTTATACTAGCATGTGATGCATTGAATCAAGCATTAGGGAGTGTTCTTAGGCTATTGATGCGAAGGAACACCCTGTAGCCTATGCGTCTAGGCGGTTGAATGCAGTAGAGAGGAATTACTAAACAACTGAAAGGGAGATGCTTAGTGTAATCTATGGAATCACATATTGTAAATGTTATTTATATGGGAGAAGATTTCGGGTAGTGACAGATCATGCTGCATTGAAGTGGTAGTTGGGGTTAAAGGATCTGTTGACTAGATTCGCTAGATGGGCTGTGAGGCTTAGTGAATTCGACAACGAGGTGGTGCACAAGCCTGAGAAGAAGCACGGTAATGCGGATGCACTTTGTAGGATGATGGCAAAAGTAGAAGTCATAGTTTATGACCTAGCAGTATGGCAAGAATTACAGGACGTGGACAATGATTGTAAATTTCATCGGACACAGCCACAATTTAATATGTATGACGGTCTTCTGTGCAGGGAAACGAAGTTAGGGCCAAGGGTAGCAGCGCCATCGAGGTTGAGGGATGAGGTTTTAAAGGAAGTACATGATGTTATCTGATCATGGAGGGTGTACAGCGACGAATAGCAGAGTGGTGGAGAGGTATTGGTGGAGAGGTAGGAAAGCAGATGTGGTTCAGTATATCAAGAATTGTATACCATGTGCGCAGACAGCAGATTGGAGTCAGAAACACATACAGCTAAAACGATTGCCGGAAGTGCCATGTCCATTTTCTTTGTTGGTGATCGATGTCTAGGACCTTTTAGGCGAACACAATTGGGGAACAGGTCGATTCTGACAATAATAGACCATTTTTCCAGGTGTGTGGAGATGGTGGCTATGCCAAATCAACAGGCAGCAATGGTCGCTTAAGCGTTAGTAAACAGCTGGATTTTGAAATTTTGTTTACTGGAGACAATAATTACTGACCAATGGATCAACTTCATGTCGGATTTAATGAAGAAACTGTGTCAATTGTTGAACATAAAGAAGTTGAGGACGAGTGCATTGCATCCACAGGCCAACGGAAGGACAGAACGGGTACACAGAACAATCGGGAAGATGCTGAGTCTTTATGTGGATTCTCATTGTATTTGAAGCATATCGTATGCGCATACAATGCAGAAATCCATACAAATACCGGTTTGCCTCCATATGAGATAGTGTACGGGCGAAAAATGCGGTCACCGTTTGATTTGGTGAGGCTACAGAAAGGAAGGATCAGTGAATCTGTAGGTCAGTTCGCAAAGACAATTCGGGAGTCATGGAAAGGGGTACAAAAGGTGAATATGAAGGCCTTGGAAAGGCAAGAAGACGCAGTAAAGCGGATAGGAAGTTTACAGCAGTATAGAGCGTGGGGCAATGGGTAACGCCGCCCAGCTCCTATACGCAAAAAGGGAAAATGAAGAAGTTCCTCACGAGGCATCAAGGGCCATACCAAGTTGTTGAAACCACATCCCCCGTTAATGTTAAGCTTCAGCTGCCAACTAGAACAACAATAGTACACATTGGGCGGTTACGGCCGTTTAAGGGTTGCCCGGATGTGATACCAGGCGTGTCACAGGAAGGAAAGAGGACGAGAGAGGGATGAGAGGTGATAAGCACGGAGAAAACCAGGAAGATAGGGTACAACATGAAGTACTGTATGCTTTGCGATCCAGAAAGTAGTAGAGTATTTGTAAATTTTAAATTATTTTCTTGTTATGTATCATTGGGTTTGCATAGATTAATTAGGCATTGTATTTTATATGTGTTTTCGAGTATTGTGAGCCTGCTAGGGGCAGCAGTGTTTCTAAAGAGGGAGGAGGGGTGGTGGTGATCCCTGTCCTCAGGTCACTGAAAAGGGAAGCGTAGCGTCTGACGTTTGGGGAGAGTTGCTGGAGGAGAAATCAAACGCAGTTCTGGATAAATAAATGTGTCGGATTAAATTTTGCGGCGAAGCCGTAATAAATACGTGTTGGACGATGCCATCGTCGTACGATTTCCCGTTTAAATTTTTTGCTACCGACAGTGCTGGATCAGGAAAGTCGTCTTTATTGCACCAGTTCATATAATGTAATTTAAGGATGAAAGTAATCACACAATCGGTGTTGAGTTTGAATCAAAAATAGTGAATGTTAGAGGAATATCTGTGAAGCTACAGATATGAGACGCATGCACGGTGCAGTTATTTTTAGCCATAGGCAAGGAATTGACCGTCCAAGTTACATTGTGAAGCCAAAATTCATCTTGCAATTGGTCAGGATGCATTGGATATTCTCCACCTATGAGAATTTCGTAGTAGTAGCAAGTTGTTTTGAGCGGGGAGTATTTGCAGAAGCGAAACATATAGATCTCGAAAGGGGCGGTATTTTAAACAATGGTTTACAAAAACAGACATGATGTCTTATAGGAAAACAGCAATCAGTGATTTTATAATGTTACTTAAAATCCGTCTTGATTGCAAATTTTTTATTCATATGACCGGTTTCGGTTCATTCAGAACCATCTTCAGATCTGATATTTCAGTTACAGGAGTAACCCGTCCAAATCCAGCAACGTAGCATGTGAAAGTTGCTGGATTTGGACGGGTTACTCCTGTAACGGAAATATCAGATCTGAAGATGGTTCTGAATGAACCGAAACCGGTCATATGAATAAAAAATTTGCAATCAAGACGGATTTTTAGTAACATTTAAACAAGGGAACTGTGTAAAATAATAGGACCCACCTTCTAACTTCCAGTGTCAATTTCAGGAGTCACGCAATTGAATGTTACGCAGCCACAGCTGTACTGATCAGAAGCTAAGGGAGAATCTGACCTTGTTAAATGAAACCCTGGAACCAGGTCTGTTGAGATCCATAAACCAGTACATTTTAGAGCAAGAGGTGCGCATATCAGCCTAACAGCTTGTGCAACACGTCGCTCAGTATAGGGAAAGGCAACGTCAAGTAAGTATCATTTTGTGCACCCCAGTGCAAAGCGTCACCACAGTCTTAACTTGTTTTCTTTCTGATTGGGTGGAGAGTTAATTCCAAGAGGGAACGAAGGGTAGTGTAAGTCCCAGTGGATTGGATACCGAGGGCACGAGACGAGTAGGTAAGGGGTTGATCGAGTAGTGGTCGTCGAGTAAGGAATTTTTACGTTTTGTTTCATGAGATGGTTTTAAGGGGCACTACACTACCCAAGCACGGGGTCCCAGGTTTCTATTCCCAGCGGGGTCACTAACTTTCACCTGCCTTCAGATGACTGGGTGTTGTTGTTGTCGTCTTCATCATCATCATTAATCCCCATTACGGTTAGAGGAAGGCAATGGCAAACCACCTCCTCTAGGACCTTGCCTAGTACAGCAGTGTGGGTCTTCCGCATCGTCCCCTATGCTCTGTCAAGGAGTATGGGACTTCATCATCATCATCATCATCATCACACAACTTTAGGTTTTCCAATAGTAAGGAAATATGCCATAGGTGCCGACCCAAACAAATTAAGAGCTAGTTAAGGGTTGACCTGGGGACCGGGTCTTTCCAAAGAGGGGAATAATGTAGGAACACGACAGTTTAAGATAGGAAAGTTAGATTCGATGCAACATTTCTGAGCACACAAGTTACAGCCAGGTGCGGGCCTGTTGACAGTAAGTTACGGTGACCAATGGTTGCGAAGTAGAATGGAGGCCACAGGGCTGCCAAACCACTGAAAAGCTTAAACGCAGCGGTTTGCATGGCGCAAGTTAAAGGTAGAAGGGCTCCACTGGCGCAACCTAGGTGTTGTGAGTACATGACTCGGAGTGATGCATTAGCAAAACAGAGGTGCGCAGCCGTGTGTAAATAGGTGCCAGTTTTCTAACAAGGCATTAAAGTGTGGCATCTCTCCTGGACGGCAGGGCATGTCACACCGGCAGCAGCGGATGGGGCGCTAGTGTCCCAGTCCATGGTGGGTCGGTTCGACCCTCTGAGGCTGATGCAGGGTCCGTAGCCAGCCAGCTAGCAGCGTGCCACTCCATAGCTCGCTACTGTGGGCAATCGTCCTGGCTTCCAACACACGCCGGAGGCATCCCGAGGAGAGGGCTGCAGATTCGGATGCTGGATCACGGGTGCTTGTGATCGTCGTGATCTCAGCTACGCCAGCAAGGAAGGATGCAGCGGGCCATTTGGTGCCTCTCGGCTGAGCTGTGCTGAGTCAACGGGGAGGAAGACTGCTGAGTCAGCTGCTGGTGCAGCCCTGACGACATGGCCCTGCAAGGCTGAAACACAGCAGCACATTGCACTGGGTCACTGGGGCAGTGGCCTAAGCATTTTGGGACCCTGCAACATGGACTGAGGTGAATGTGGCACTGTAGTGGAAACAAATAAATCATTTGGAAAGTTCGGACGAGTCTTAATATGGTTCCTTCAACATCTTCCCGCTATATTGGTCATCCTGATACATTCTGTTGCAGAAGTCACCACTACAACTGGATGGCTGTACCAGATCAAATTGTTTAAATAAGGACTGCTAGACTTATGTGCAGCACAGACAGGGTCCTTTTCAAACCAATCCCTAGAAAGAGGTGGTGGTCGGGTGTGATGTATCGGCAGCTGGGCCAACACCTTGTAGATAGAGGTGGCTTAAAGGGCACGCGAGACTAACGCAGACGGGCGTGAAGTACTGGAACAGGATACGTAATTAATGCTATGAAGAAAAGAACGGAGCTTCTCATATACTTAGCTTTAATGTCTTCTTGTACATCTCTATGGTGAACACAAGTGAGACTCTAATTACAATCACTGTAAGGCTAATGGCGCCTTGCTAGTTCGTAGCCATTAACTTAGCTGAAGGCTATTCTGTCTCTCGGCTAATGAGAGAGAAAGACTTCGTACGTCTAGTCGCTAGCACTGTCGTCCGTACAACTGGGGCAGAGTTCGAGTCAGTCTCTCGAGACCTGCCTTGTGGTGGCGCTAGGTTTGCGATCACACAGTGGCGACACGCGGGTCCGACATGTACTACAGGACCGAGGCCGATTTAAGCTACCACCTAGGACGTGTGGTGTCTGGCTGTGACACCACATTCCTCCCCCGCAAATCGGCGAACGGTCGTGAGATAAGGCTTCCGCCCGCCGTGGGGAGGACCCCATGTTGACGTATGCGATGAGGTGGGGAGCCTAACAACAGGCGAGGCTGTGCCACCCGCACCCGGCCATTCGGTCCGAGGGGAGCTAGGAAACGCCTGAAAACCTAGTCCAGGGTGCACGTCAACATGCGGTATATGCGCCCGTAAAGAGACAGGAGGGGCCGAAGGGTCGACCACCATGTGGTCGGAGAATCCGACGCGCGATGACGACATCTGGTCCGGAGCGGGCAAGAGTTCCATGGCGGAGGACAGCTGGTCACGGGAAGCGAACGGCGGCGCGTGACCCAGGGAGGCGCGTGGCGGCTGCAGCGAAGCGTCCACTGCGGGCGGCGCCGGAGGCGGCTGCGGCGGCTGCGGCGGCGGCGGCGGCTGCGCGACGCCATGAGGCAAAATGGAAGGCAGCGGCGGTAACACCTGGGGATGAGGCGAGCCAGTAGATGGGTCCCCAGGGTGCTGACCTGACGGCTCCGTCGCTGAAAGCAGACGGGGAGCGGCAGAACCCGAGCGATGACAGAGGCGCAGCTGATTGAGATGCCGACGCACCTCACCAGAGGCCCCCAAAACCAAATACATCGCGCGGCCGAGGCAGCGAAGAATGCGCCCTGCGAGCCATCGCCGTGAACCGCGATAGGTACGATAGAAGACAACGTCGCCGGGAGCAAAAGCAGGAGTCTGCCGCTGCACAGGAACCTGATGCGGCGGATGCAGCAAAGACATCAAGGTCCGATGAGAACGACCATGGAGCAACTCAGCCGGCGAGCGACCATCGCGGGGCTGAGAGCGATACGAGGACAAAAAGAGCAATAATGCGTCCTCCCGAGAATGCGACTCTTTCAATTTCAACATCTGTGACTTGAAAGTCCGGACCAATCGTTCCGCGGCACCGTTTGACTGAGGCGAAAACGGCGCGGACGTCATATGTTGAATACCATTGGCCTTGCAGAAGGACTGAAATTCTGCGGACATGAATTGTGGGCCATTGTCGGAAACAATAGTCTGCGGAAGACCTTCAATGCAAAAGATAGCAGACAAGGCTTGGATTGTGGCAGAAGACGTCGTGGAAGACATCCGGACAACAAAAGGAAAATTACTGAAAGCATCGACCACAACCAACCAACGAGCATTCCAGGATGGACCAGCAAAATCGATGTGCAAGCGTTGCCAAGGGGAAGTGGCTTTCGGCCATGCAAAGAATTTCCGCGGTGGTGCGGATTGTTGTTCGGCACACGCCACGCAAGAGGAGCACATATTCGTAATCGCAGCATCGATTCCGAACCAAGTACAGTGCTGACGAGCAAGTTGTTTCGTACGCACTATACCCCAATGTCCGTGGTGAAGAAGCCGTAAGACAGAGGACTGTAACGAACGTGGGACCACGACTCGGGAGTGATCATTATCAGAACGCAACAACAAAACACCACGTCGTACAAAAAGTCTCTCCTTGTGAGCAAAAAATCGGCGAACCAGCGGATCCTCGATCCGTGACTTTGACAAGGGCCATTGCGTAGCAACAAAACGCAAAACGGTAGCAAGGACAGGGTCAGCAGCTGTGGCTGTAGCGACACGACGAAAATCAATCGGAAATGATGCGACCACGTCATCGGTTTCCGCATCAATGAACATGCAAGCAAGTTCGGAAGAATCGAATGCTCTATCCTCAGCAACAGGCAAACGGGACAACTCATCAGAGTTTCCATGCTGAGCAGTGGACCGATACAAGATATCGTAGCGGAACTGCGAGAGGAAAAGAGACCAGCGAATGAATTTCTGCGCCGTACGCGGAGGTACAGGCTTGTTCGGATGAAAAAGCGATGTCAAAGGTTTGTGGTCCGTGATGATGGTAAAGTGACGACCATACAAGAAATCGTGAAACTTAGTAACACCAAACACGAGAGCTAAAGCCTCTTTCTCTATCTGTGAATAATTTCTTTGCGCAGATGAGAGCAATTTTGACGCAAAGGCAATAGGGCGATCATGCGATCCATCTTTGTGCGCAAGCACAGCACCGATCCCGAAATCCGATGCATCTACCATCAACAAAAGGGGTTTTCGGGGATCGAATGGCGTAAGGCAAGTATTTGAAAGTAACGCCGATTTCAACTGGCGAAAGGCGCGTTCGCATTCCGTCGTCCAGACGAACGGAACACCTTTACGGCGTAAGCGATGAAGCGGAGCTGAAATGGAAGAAGCATTGCGCAAAAATTTATGATAATAATTTATTTTACCCAGCACACTCTGTAGTTGCTTCAAGTTCTGCGGTGACGGTAAATCCTGTATGGCACGGAGGTGCTCTGGACTCGGATGGATGCCCTGGGCATTTATTACATGGCCCAGGTAGGGTAAATCCCGAGCAAAAAACACACATTTGTCCTTCCTCAAGCGAAGACCATTTTGTCGCAAGACCTGAAATAATGTTCGGAGATTTTGCAAATGTTTGGCTTCTGTCTTTCCGGAGATCACAATATCGTCCAGATAGTTCGCAGCAGTAGGGATCGACGCACAAACAGTTTGTAAATATTGCTGAAACAATGCAGGTGCGGACGCACATCCGAATGGCAGTCTTTTGAAGCGATACAAACCAAGATGCGTGTTTACCACCAAGACGCGCTGGGATTCTCCGTCCACAGGTATTTGCAAGTACGCATCTGCTAGGTCCAATTTCGAAAAATATTTTCCCGGGCACAGTTTGTCGAAAAGATCTTCCGGGCGGGGCAAAGGAAAAGTTGCAGTCGCAAGTTGTGGATTCACAGTTGCCTTGAAGTCCACACAAAGTCTCAATTTTCCGGAAGGTTTTGGCAAAATTACTAACGGTGAGGCCCAGAGAGAAGCCTGCACACGTTCAATTACACCTTGAGATTCTAAATCGTTTAACGTTCTTGCGACCTCATCACGCAATGCGTGGGGAACATTGCGCGCTCTGAAAAACTTCGGTTGCGCGTTTGCTTTTAGTTCCAAATGTGCTTCATAGTTCTTAGCGCAACCAAGGCCCGGTGCAAAAATGTCTGCAAATTCTTCACATAGACTAGAAACACTGGCGGAAGGCACAGTCTGAATCACTGAGAGGACCTGGTTTACTATAGACAAATTGAACAACTGAAATAAATCCAAACCAAACAAGTTCACTGCAGTAGAAGAACGAAGAACGTAAAATGACACAAGTTTTGTTTGTCCCTTGTGTGTTGCAAGAAGGCTGCACTGTCCTAACACTGGTATTTTCTGGCCTGAGTAACTATTGAGCTGAACATTTGCGGCACGCAACGGAGGTTTGCCCAGTTGGTTGTACGTGTCGTGATTGAGCAATGAAACTGCAGCTCCGGTATCGAGCTGGAATGGTATCACTTTGCCTGCAAAGTCTAAGTCTACAAAAAGTTTATTGTCCTGTTGACGACAAAAGCGACTGTTTCGTGCAACTGGAACAGACACTGGGACAGAATCATGTGCGACGTGACGGGACTTCCGTCGATGGCGACGCACACTGTTTGTGGAATGAACACTGTCACCGGACGGGGTGGAATGAACTACATGAATATCCATGGGCGAAGATTCACGAGCCTGAGTTACCTTGGTTCGATTCCGGCGCGAAGCAAAGGGCCTGGAATTGGTGTGAGTGTCTGTTCTGAGCTTTTTCTGGCAAACACTTTGGACATGTCCTTTCTTACAACAGTAAAAGCAAGTAGCTTGGCGTGACGGGCAATTTTCACGCGAATGTCTAGCTGCACACCGCGGGCATGATTTCACTGCATTAGCTTGCTTACGCGGCGCACGTGTTTGCGAGCTAGGCTGCCGCTGCGCTGACGGGCGCGAGGGCTGCCTAGCGTCCCGTGCAGCGGGCCCGGCGGGCCGGTTAATGTGACACACTGCCGGCGAAGCTGCAAATGAGTCCTGAGCAAAGTCAAGTGTGTCTTGCCTATCCAACATGTCTATCACTTGTTGAAGGGAGGGATTAACTAGTTTCAAAATCTGTTCCCGTATGCGAACATCAGAAACGTTCTGTGCTATTGCATCACGCACCATAGTATCTGAATAAGGAAGTCCACATTCGCATTCAAACGCACACTCCCTAGTAAGTCCTTGCAATGTCGCAACCCACTCCCTATTAGTCTGACCGGCCGTACGTTTTGTACGAAAGAACGTATACCTTTTTGCAACGACATTCACTGTTTCCTTGAAATAGGCATCTAAAGCAGACAAAAGTTCTTCGTAGGACAGAGTTGCTACGTCGCGCTGGGGAAACAACTTCACTATCACTCGGTAGGTGGACACACCGACACAAGAAAGCAAAAACGGCTGCCGCTCATTACCTTGAATTCTGTAGGCGGCTAGATGAAAGCTGAACTGGCGGGACCATTCCGGCCAGGACTCCATGGTTGAGTCAAAATTATGGAAGGGCGGTGCAACGGCGTGTTGTGGCTGCGGTAGCGAAGAAGCTGCGGCTGCCGCATCGTGTTGCAGCACACGTTGACCCTGGACGAGCTGTCCAAGGGCATCCAATAACGCCTGCGACTGCTGATTCTGCAAGCGAAAAAATTCGGACAGTACATCCGGAGATTGTGGCGAAGCCATGACACAAGCAAGTCAGAGCAAAACAAGGGGAAAGAAAAAGAGAACAAAATCCGTTAATCCTTGTCGCCATGTGATGTGTCGGCAGCTGGGCCAACACCTTGTAGATAGAGGTGGCTTAAAGGGCACGCGAGACTAACGCAGACGGGCGTGAAGTACTGGAACGGGATACGTAATTAATGCTATGAAGAAAAGAACGGAGCTTCTCATATACTTAGCTTTAATGTCTTCTTGTACATCTCTATGGTGAACACAAGTGAGACTCTAATTACAATCACTGTAAGGCTAATGGCGCCTTGCTAGTTCGTAGCCATTAACTTAGCTGAAGGCTATTCTGTCTCTCGGCTAATGAGAGAGAAAGACTTCGTACGTCTAGTCGCTAGCACTGTCGTCCGTACAACTGGGGCAGAGTTCGAGTCAGTCTCTCGAGACCTGCCTTGTGGTGGCGCTAGGTTTGCGATCACACAGTGGCGACACGCGGGTCCGACATGTACTACAGGACCGAGGCCGATTTAAGCTACCACCTAGGACGTGTGGTGTCTGGCTGTGACACCACAGGGTGACCTATCTTTCTACCAAAATCCACCATCTTGGATGACGTCATCGCCGCCACCTTGTATGAAGTCATGCGCTGTTGCCAAGTCTACAGGCCGCCATCATCAATGACATCATCGCCGCCATCTTGGACACACCTGGCAACAGTGGAGAGTGGGACCATATGAATGTAGCTAAACTACTTGCTCCAATTCCCACCCCCACAAGGCCCGGCTCCGCTCCGTTGGAGCAACGGCAGTAAGTGGTTAGTAGTCATTGGGGGGGGGGGAGGGTGGGAGTCGGTGTTGAAATTCATAAGAAGACTGTTGCAACCTGGTAAGCATTCGTGCTCCTGTTAGATTCAGAAGTGGATTGAGTCCCGAATACATATTAAAGAGTTAGGTGATCTTTAATTTCGGGAGTATTTCCCCCTCATTGCTTTTACTTCTTACTCTTTTTGCAATTTTGTTCTTGCACTTGGCGTCAGAGCCTGGTCGGCTGCAGTATGCAGAACGTACGTGAGACTGTCAGTCACCACGTTCGGTATAATTCAACCCTCCTAATAACCACTTTGCCTTCAGCGAATGTCTTTCCTTTTGCCATATTCCGTTATATTAGTGAACATTTCACAATGGACTTTTGTGAGTTAGGTTTTCCCTTCTTTATCGCTGACGTGTGAACACGTGGCAAGTAGTACTGCATACGACATATCAATTCAACCAGAAGTAGCATGCCTTACGTTTCTTGTTATTCGTATTCGTAAATCATGGTGTTGCAGAATGACTTTCATGAGCTTTATTAGTTTACGGACGGGAGGCCGCTTTAATAACATGCACCCACAAGCAGTTCATAGTCTGCCTATTCAATACATTTATGTATTAGCTATTGCATCCCGCCTCTTACCTTTCACTAATTTTTAGAATAAGTTCTTTTGTGGATGGTCAGCTCACACCTTTCCTTGTCCATTTGGAACGTTGAATTTCGGCCATGTCCTCCAATCTTGTACTAACATCCATATGTAGCAAAATACGTATTCTCAATAATTGTAATTCGCTTGTACAAGTGTAATTTCGGTACATAATAAATTGTTACGCTTTTATCCGGCTCTCAATGACAGGTGTTAATCCCATTTATAGAGATATCAATGAAATACTAACTTTGCAAAGGCCCCTGTTGAAAACGCACCTCTTAAGAAGGTAAAATTGATTGTAAATTCAATGAGTTGTTTTAGTTTGATCGTTGATTGTATTCATTATGCAGTCGGATAGACGATCCTTGCGCCAGGGCGTAATCCTTTCTGATGCGCCGACGACTCTTGTATATGGTTATCTGTATGAAGTTCAACCCCAGTCCTCCCTTCTAGCTAAGGGAAAGTCACACTGATAGGGCAGTTCTGTGCAAAATGCGCTTTATGTGGTGAAAGGGGAGGTCCTACCATTCCCGATCCCCCCTAATGGTCAAGGCACCTCTTTTAATGTGCATAGACAGAAATTTTCCCTGATTACATTTGGTAGTGGAACAGGGCGGAACAGGGCACCCTCTGCCAAGCATCGCACGGTGGCTTGTGGTGCATTTATGTAGATATACACAAAGAAAGACGATGTCAAATGAAGGTTCATCGCTGATACGTGACGACCTAAGTCAATATTTGGCTGACGGTATCCTTTGTGTTATACTGGCCGGCGAATGTTCCACAGAAGCTCAAATAGTATTGTATGTGGCTCAAGGAAGAGCGTTCGATGTTGTCAGTATGCATGAAGGATTCGTCACATGGTTCAGCATCATTGTAACGCTGTTCGCCGAAAATGATACCGTCGACAGGAAAGTTTCGTGATTGGGGAATGGCAAGGAAAAGCAGACATGAACAGCATGTTCACTCATCGTAATGTAAAACAGCTGTCTTGAACTGTAAGATAAAGTTCTCAAGAAAGATAAAGAATACTTAATATTCGTTTACAAGATTAGTGGTAGAGATTGTCAACGCGTCACATCATATGATTATTTATGGTTAACACTAAGAACCTATATGAAATAAAATTATTGTTACAGGACCTCAATGACAGACATACATATCTGGGATGGGTTCTGTGAAAGTGTAGCGCAACCCCAAAGGCAACTGTATACATGATAGTATAGAGCCCAATTGTAGAGAATTGTTCTTTATTAACTAGACATGGCAACAGTAGCATCGCAACAGTACGGCGTTTCCCATACGGAAATGTAGCAGAAATGATGTGGCAAGTTAAGTAGGAGTCCTTGTGGCAAGTTAAGTAGGAGGAAGAACGACGACATGCATGTAATGAAACAGGGTTTCGTAAATTTAGACAACCTGTATTCGCTGCTGTGAACGTGTATCTCGTGTAGCGATCATGACAATATCATAAGAGTGAGTAGTGCACGTGCAGGGGGCAGAATTGGGCGAAAACAACGCCTTGAAGGAACTAAATGCCTGAAGGATGACGTCCGCTAAAAGCTAGTGAGGCACAGCACACTGCGGTGCTCCCTCAGCAATCAGAATCACGTCGAACAGCCTTCGTCGGTGATAAAAATGCCGTAGAGCACTACCAGCCAGCAGGCACATTCCATTCCGTTGCACCTTGCAGGCTAATTTCACTGGTAACCAGCGTTAGCAAACCCGCTAGCATGTAAACGTCACTTACACATACAGCTTCGTCGGAATGTGCCGGGGTAGGCTGCACCAGCGCACCGTCCTACGTACACAGCCACGAGAGACAGAGGGAGGGAGACGCGCCAGCTGACTGTCGCCAGTGCTCTGCACTTGCACCTCTATCGTTCTCGTCCGCAGGCTGCCTGACTGCCGACATCGAGCACCGCTTTCTCGTTGTCCCACGAGAATCCCCAGCCACCATAATGCTAGCAGCGACGCTCTTCTGGAGTCGATAACCAAAGTCGTTCCCCAAACGGCTTGTTATTCTTGGTTGACAGGTCGAAGTTATGAGCCGTCTGGCTGTTTTACATTTTCAGAAATATAGCACCTCGCCAAGCACACGGGGAAGAATGTACCGAATCTTATATGACAGTACAAAAATATAATCCACGATGTTGACTTTATAGTATTGCAAGCAAGAGTGCACTGAATCTTATTTGGTACTACAAAAATATAATCCATGATGCTGACTGGCTAGTACTACCTTTTATCACATTTTACTTCGCTTACTTGATATTATGTTCGAAACCATCTTTCGAGGATAACTGCGATATTTTACTCATTGCAACTATGGGGTGAAGGCACGCTAGAACGGTTGCAGACTATATTTTCTTTCTTTTCCCTAAATGAAACGGAAGGGAGCTGGGTTAGTGATTCGTAAGGTGCTCGACTAAATAAATTAACACAGTTTCAATTACTTTATTTAGCAGTTAGATCAAAAATCAAAACAACAAGAAATTTCAGTCCTCTTAATGTTCCACGCTGACACCTTAGAAATGCAATTTATCCATTATAAACTTTTAGGTCTCGTAAACACTTACACCAACGAGGCCACAAGCATTAAAATACTCTTAGCCACAGTAGAATAAAGAAACAACGTTTATCTAAGCGCCTTCGCGGCGACCAAAGTGCTTAAATAAGTTTCTTTTTTTTTAATTACAAGTAGCACCTCGGCTTATTCGGTAACCAGGAAAGGAAAAATTAAAAAAAAAAAAATAGGATTTGGCAACTAGCTGTCATACCAGTCACATTAAACTATCAAAACAAATAATATTAGAATTCAACTATCCGCCGCAGGTGGTCAAGTACGTCTGAAATCAGATACCAAAATGCATAAAAGCGTCTCTACGACAGAAACCTCCAGGAAAGAAGACACTCCACTGCGCTGTCTTAAAACATTTTTAATTCCTTGTGATGCCAAGGCCCAGAAGCCGCTGTCTGAAACACAATTCGTCAAGCTTTCAAATACTACTTCGACAAGAATGCAGAGTTAAACTTGAATTTGCAATAGATGTAGCAGATCTAAATTTAGACTCCAAACAGTATAGAAAAAAAACGTAGAGACTGCACCAAAGAGCACTCGCTTAATGGCCACCAGAGTGAGGGTCACGAGAATCAAAACTAGCTACCAGTTAACGGCAAAGTGGTGCAGAACAAGTCGAAAGCGACGTAATAATAAACTTAAGCAGTACTTCTGTCAGAGCCAGGGGCCTCACGCAATTTTATATACAATGTAAACACAAATAAAGTAGATTGCATACGGACAACATCCACTCGCCATCCTGGATACTAACAAGGCAACCCTCCGCCTAATGTGAGACTGAACTTGATAAAAATTTATCAAGAAGTAACACACTTGCTTGCTAAAAGAACAGAACATAACCGAAGCGACCACACAGGTCAAGACCGCACAATATTACAGCGCAATGTGTCCTGATAACCAAGATGTTGGAACATTATGGGAGAAAACAGGAATTTAACAAAATACACCTCCCAATGACTGTAAAGCAGATGCTCACTGTAGTTAACACGTTGCTCCTGGATGAAATTAAAACCGTCACAAGACCCCGTCCACTAGGCAAGGCAGTGGATTTGGGAAGTCGGACTCCAACTCGAGACTCTCCGTTGCCCAACCAGGTAGCAGGCAGCCACTTCCAACAGCGCGGCCGCCCCATTAACGGCCAGTACATCCACTTTGATGGTCCAGATCGACCCAACTGGCGAAGCCAGTCCCTCGGCCATTACACGGAGCCATCAGCAAAATCAAATGGCTCTGAGGACTATGGGACTCAACATCTTAGGTCATAAGTCCCCTAGAACTTAGAACTACTTAAACCTAACCAACCTAAGGACATCAAACACACCCATGCCCGAGGCAGGATTCGAACCTGCGACCGTAGCAGTCCCGCGGCTCCGGACTGCAGCGCCAGAACCGCTAGACCACCGCGGCCGGCCATCAGCAAAATGTCACCCACAAGTCACAGTACTGCAGTGGGCGCTCAACCTCCCACCTTGCCACAGCTCATGCACGAGCATTTATCCGGCTACATTACTGGCTGGTAGCGCGACGCCCGAGCCGCAGTTACCAGGCAGTGGGCCAAAGACGTTTTGTTAGAGTGGCCGAATCGACAAAGAATCTCGGACTGCTCAGGGATCAACTTCCAAATAACTAATCTGTAATTACAACGCTAAAAATGTGAGTTTAAAATCACACAAAGTTTCCAAAGACAAATGAACTGAATATGGGCTAGTTTAATACGCATGAGGTCATTTTTGCGTTGTATCACTTATACGACGTACACAAAATAAAAACACTTATGACAACATGTAAGGGTTGTTTGGGGGAGGAGACCAGACAGCGAGGTCTTCGGTCTGATCGGATTAGGGAAGGACGGGGAAGGAGATCGTCCGAGAACTTTCAAAGAAACGATCCCGGCATTTGCCTGGAGCGATTAGGGAAATCACGGAAAACCTAAATCAGGATGGCCGAACGCGGGATTGAATCGCCGTCCTCCCGAATGCGAGTCCAGTGTGATAATCACAGCGCCACATTGCTCGTTAAAACATGTAAGATTTCGAATGTAAAATACATGTGCAACTACTGTCATAGCTATATTGTTCTCTAAAGATGAAGATGAAATGGGGTATCATACTGCGTGACGAGTTTGACAGAGCACTGCAAGACCTGAGTCGAAACTAGGCCCCGGAAATAAACAACATTCCATTAGAACTACTGATAGCCTTGGGAGAGCCCTGACAAACTCTAATGTATGGTAAACAAGATTTATGAGACAGGCGAAATACCCTCAGACTTCAAGAAGAATTCCATTCCCAAAAAAAGCAGGTGTTGACATATGTGAAAAGTACCAAACTATCAATAAGTCGCGGCAGCAAAATAGTGACTCGAATTCTATACAGGTGAATGGAAAAACTGGTAGAAGCCGAACTTGGGGAATATCAGTTTGGATTCCTTAGAAATGTTGCAAACACGTGAGGCAATACTGACCCTACGACGTATCTTAGAAGGTAGATTAAGGAAAGGCAAACCTACGTTTCTAGCATTTGTAGACTTAGAGAAAGCTTTTAACAATGTTGATTGGGATATTCTCTTTCAGGTTCTGAAGATGGTAGGAGTGAAAGACAGAGAACGAAAGGGTGTTTACAATTTGTGCAGAAACCACATGGCAGTTTTAAGAGTCGAGGGACATGAAAGGGAAGCAGTGGTTGGAAAGTGAGTGAGACAGGGTTGTAGCCTCTCCCCGATGTTATTCAATCTGTATATTGAGCCAGCAGTAAAGGAAACAAAAGAAAACTTTGGAGTAGGAATTAAAATCCATGGAGAATAAATAAGAACCTTGAGGTTAGCAGACGACGTTGTAATTTTGTCAGAGACAGCAAAGGACCTCGAAGAGCAGTTGAACGGAATGGATACTGTCTAGAAAGGAGGATATAAGATGAATATGAACAAAATCAAAACAAGGATGATGAAATGTAGTCGAATTAAATCGGGTGATGCTAAGGGAATTAGATTAGGAAATGAGACACTTAAAGTAGTAGATGAGTTTTGCTATTTGGGGAACAAAATAACGGATTATGGTCGAAGAGGATATAAAATGTAAACTGACAATGGCAAGGAAAGCACTTCTGAAGAAGAGAAATTTGATAACATTGAGTATAGATTTAATTGTCAGGAAGTCTTTCCTGAAGTATTTGCATGGAGTGTAGCCATGTATGGAAGTGAAACACGGACGATGAATAGTTTAGACAAGAAGAGAATAGCGGCTTTTGAGATGTGGTGCTACCAAGGAATGCTGTACATTAGATGGATAGATCACGTAACTAATGAGGAGGTACTTAACAGAATTGGGAAGAAGAGGAATTTGTGGCACAACTTGACTAGAAGAAGGGATTGGTTGGTAGTACACGTTCTAAGGCATCAAGGGATCAATAATTTAGTACTGGAGGGCAGCGTGGCGGTAAAAATAGTAGAGAGAGGCCAAGAGATGAATGCACTAAGCAGATTCAGAAGGATGTAGGTTGCAGTAGGTGATTGGAGATGAAGAAGCTTGCACAGGATAGAGTAGCTTGGAGAGCAGCATCAAACCAGTCTCTGGACTGAAGACGACAGCAACAACAACAACAACAACAACAAGAACAACATTAAAAAAAGATAACTCACATATTGACACCATTCATAGAACTTACAGGATAAGCAGTTAAGTTCTATATCTGTACCACACTCTGCAAGCACAATATACTCTGAAGTTAATTATTTCACCCTTGTAGGAAAATTGTAACGCACTGTATTATACAACATCACTGTTACATAAATCTGTAAAAAATTGCCACATACATCACTAAGATATGGTGCATAGTACTGAGGGACTAACAGTCGATTAATACGGAGTCTGTCCGTTGCCCCAAACACAACTGGGTGGCACTATGATGAATTGATGAGGTGACGGACAGTATCTCAAATGCACAGGGTAACTAACAATTATTGAACTATACAAAAGAAAACGCAAATTAGTTACAAACTACGGCGTACACACGTTTTCTTGAACATGCAAATGTCACTGTAGATACTAGGATTTATGTTATGACGTTCGATATGCCTGCATCATTGGCGATGATGTGGTGCAGACGAGTAGCGAAATTCTGCATGAACGCTAAAGCGTCGGAACGTCGACGCTGTCGATGACCTCCCGAATGGCTGTTCACAAATCAGCATTGGTTTTGGGGTTATTCTTGCACACTTTGCTCCGGAGAATATGATGGCTACGCCAATGGTCTCTGGGTTCCCCAGAATCAGAATGCGGCCCACAAAGTGGTTCTTCAGGACATCAAACACTCTCCTGCTCCGATGAGGTCGAACTTCGTCTTGCATGAACCACATCTTGTCGAAATCAGGGTCACTTTGGATAATGGGGACTATCGAACGTACTGTTCGGTAGTCACCATGTCATCAAGGAATATCGCACCGATTATTCTGTGGCTGGACGTTGTACACCACTGAGTCACACACTGAGGGTGAAGAGACTTATTGATGGCGAAATGTGGATTTTCAGTCTCCCAAATGCGACAATTTTGCTTACTGACGAAGCCATCCAAATGAAAGTGGATTTCTTGGCTAAATCAAACCATGCATGTGCATACAAGTTCCCAACGTCCCCTGTGGCGAACCCAACAGTTTGGAGGTCCAAATGCAAATCGTCCACAAGTTATTATGATTTTATTTCATATAGTTCAACGATTGTCATACTGTAATTAAGTGGCAATGATGGACAGATGACGTTTGGAGACTGCCATTGCCTGAACATAATAGGACCAAGTTGATATCTGCTGACTATTATTACCCCAAGACCAATTGGGGAAATATTTGTGCGTGCCGAGATGACTGCTATACATCCGGACACAACTGGAGGCCATGATAGTCAGTCAACATATGGTGAGTACTATTACTATAAAAACCATTGGAGCAATAATGATCAGCTGATATGGAGGGGGCAATGTTGAAATCAGTTTATAGGGTGAGGACATGATGGTCAGTTTACAGGATGGGGCAGTCATTAACAGATTACAAGGAGGGGTAGTGATGATCAGTTTGAAGAGTGTGACAGTAAATGTTCATTTGGAGGGGGGAGGGGGGAAGGGGATGGTAGTCCATTTACTGAGTGATGTTCCTTATTTCCTGGGGGAAACGGCGATCACATTACAGAGTGAATGCTATTACTCCTTGGGATGCATTTGTGTTCAATGAACAGGATGAATCCCATTATCCCTGGAGCAATAATGGTTGGTTTTCATGACAGGGCAGTGATGGTCTACTTACAAGGTGTCTGCATGTACCCCTCAGGACAATGAGGGTCAGTTTGCAGAATGACTGCCATTACTCCCAGGGGGTGAGATTGTCTGTGTGTGGGGTGGGGGCAATGCTGACAGTGTATCAAGTAGTGACAATGGTGGTGAGTTTGCAGGGCGACTTCCTTTACCCCAGGATGCTACTGAACGGAGCAAAACCAATCAATTTATTGGGTGACTACCATAATTAGATCCTCTTTAGCTTATCCATTTTGGTAATTCTCAACAGTTACTAAAAATGGTAACAGACTGCGCTTATATGACTCTTATTACACAAAATTGTAACAGAGTTCCCCATATGTTGCCAATCAAGCGAGAGGAGACTTCTTTTTACAAGTTGCAACGTGTTGCAAAATGCTGTGGCATAAGATTTGAGTGAATTGAGGTTTGGGCACAAAATAAATGAAAATTCCATCAGCAGAGTGATAACAGCATTTAAAATAAACTCGGCCGTGGTAACACTAAATTTGTGGCCAACAACAACAATTCACAGGATATGGTCTCATTCCCAAATTGACAAAAATGAGAAATGGAAATAGCTTCCAAGCAAAATGACTTACACCCAAACTAAATGGAGATCTGTTAACCACTCACTTTACAGGCTACTCGCTATTAGTAGTAGTAATAATAACACACGGAAATGCTAGTGTTGTACCTACGCAGATTTAGAATTTTAATTATCCTCTGCACAGTTGTACACACAATTTACGTCATACTCGAACTGTAATAACAACAAGGTCAATATGGTTCTCAGTTTCAGGAATGTGCCAGCAGCCACTGTAACCTCACCACACCACACTTTTCACAAGGTCCTTCTATATGTAATATGACAGACAGTTCATTACACTCAGTACACAGCTTGTGTCCTTCATTGTTCCTTAACTTGTTGACTAATGTTGGTCAATAAATACCACTGTTAATGCACGTCTTGAAATCTCAGAGTCACTGGTTGATCTGCCTCTGAAATCGATATTTTCTCCACCTGGAAAAGACACTAAGCAATCTTATTGCATGTTTGTCTCCGAACTCAGTGGACACACCTTACGTTAACTGTGCAGTCCCAATCTCGCCTCCTCAGTGTACTGCCTGTGGAGAAGTCTTAATATCGTTGGCTGTCCAGTACCTGATACTTAGCTCTCATTGTCCTCAGAGCCCACAGCTGCAACTGCAGCCTGCAGCCACTGTGATGCCTCTAGCCTGCTACGCTGATTGAGTCGAATAACACCGAAAATCAGGCACAGCGTCTTCCCACAACTAATTAGCCTCATGTACAACAGCTACCGGTCGAGGTTTTCCTTGTTGTCGCTGCATCTCCTGCTCCACTGTCATCAAAGTGCAGGGAACTTCAGCGTATTCAGTCACTGCATTCAGCTCAGTCACACCAAGCGGTGACCACCAGTGAAGCCGCAGGCTTCCCAAGCACTGCACTGCAGAGCTGGCGTTCTCCTTCAGGAGATGTGTTCACATTAAGAGTGGAGCAGGTCATAGCTTCCCTACCATCTCGCACTGCCATGGGTCATCTTGGGTGGGTGCTAGCTGGGCCACCAACCCCTCTGACTGTGTCCTCTAGCCAAGTATGAGTGTGAGTACATGCTTGTGAGGTCGGCATTACAAGGCAGGAAGAGAAATGTGCAGCCAATTACAATGCCTCCTCCCAAGCAAAACCTGTCACCACCCCTTCAGCAGACAAGTGAGGCACACACACACACACACACACACGAAGATTGCAAACAAAACCACACTCAGGACACAAGGCACAGCAAACCAGACAGTGCATGGCCGAAACACATCAGTATGAAGGCGTACAAGGTGTGACAAAAACACATCTATCTGCAACCTATAACCAAGCACTGGTTTTTGAGTGCTGCGCTATCATGGCCAGCTGTGTGGGGTAGGAACAAAAATGTGAAATTTTGTTACAGTTTTGTGTAACAATGCTGATGTATAGGCAGTTTGCTATAATTTTGCTGTAACAGGGAGGAGGGAGGGCATAATATGAGATATGTAGGCTAGATTGTTGCAGTTTGTTTGTAATTTGTTTGTGAATAGGTAATGAATATCAGTTTTGCCGTAACATGTCGATGTACCGGGCAATTTGACAAAATTTTACTATAAATGATGGAGCATAAGAGGCAAAGTGTCATGTAGTCTCCATCGTGCATTAGAACAGTTCTCATCCTCAGAAGAAGAGACAGAATATTTTGATGCTGCAAGATGAAATAAATACCCTAGCATGAGGCCATTATACTATATGAGTGACAGTATTACTCCTTGGAGACTTTAATGCACACATGGCAAAGAACGTCAGCACAGATCAAAAGCAGGAAAAGTTCCTGCAGGTAAAAGGACCAACGCAAACAGAGAAAGGCTTTTAAGCCTTCGCAGCCAGCATAATATACTACCAAAATCTACATTCTTCACAAAACTTCCTAGATAGCAAACCACATGGGTATCACCAACTCCAATCTGTGGAGAAAAACACTTCGATCTTGTTGCTATAAGCAGACATTCTGCAATGGAAGTACTCACTATAACAATTGACAAGAGCGCTTGTTTAGATTCAGACTACTATCTATCCATCATTGTACTGGTTGTTATGCCAATATTTAGGAAAAAAGAACTAATAGCATCCCACAAAGTTTGACGTATGGAACTTATCTAGAGAAAAATTACAAAACGCAGTTGAAGAAAAAATAGTTAAATGTTGGGAACAACTTAAAAAGACATTACTGAGACTGCGTAAGAAACTATCCGTCTTAAAAACAAATGGAAACATGCTTGGTGGAATGATGTTTGTGACGAGTCAAGTATAAAGACACAGCGAGCTTGGAATGACTGGAAGCAAATAAATACGACGAGAACAGGAAAATCTTTATAGAAGCAACGAAAAATGCATGTCTAAGAGATCAGAGTATCTCATTAAAAGCTCAACCGTCTATGGAGTCACATTTTAAGCAGAAAAAAAAATAACTTTTACAATGTTGTTGTTGTTGTTGTTGTTGTTGTCTTCAGTCCTGAGACTGGTTTGATGCAGCTCTCCATGCTACTCTATCCTGTACAAGCTTCTTCATCTCCCAGTACCTACTGCAGTCTACATCCTTCTGAATCTGCTTAGTGTATTCATCTCTTGGTCTCCCTCTACGATTTTTACCCTCCACGCTGCCCTCCAGTACTAAATTGGTGATCCCTTTTAAAAAACATTCAAAAATAGTTTAAAGAAGTACACAGCATCAAGCTTACAGTTTATAGATCCTAAAACACAGTAGACTGCATGTAATAACACAGAGAATTGCAGAAACCTTGTAGACGGCTTCAAAGCACTAAACAACTGCGGTCCACTAAAAATGATATAATTTGCAACCAGACTCAAAGCCACCAACGTTAGAGAAAATCAGAGAAATCATAAAACAACTTAAAAATAGCAAAGAATCAGCAGAAGACAATAAGTTTTCTGAATTGTGGAAACACTCTAATGACAACCTTATACTGTATCTAACAGAAATCGTTAATGAAATCTGATAACAAACAGCTTGTTACCAAAACAGACATCGGCATTAGTACGTCCACCACATAAGAAAGGAAAGAAAACTGAGCCTTATAATTTTATAGGGGCCTCCCTCTTGCGAGCGACATTTAATATTTTGTCCGTGACACTTTTAAAGTGAGCCGAAGATATAGTCAACCAACAACTAGGAGAGTATCAAGCAGGATTTAGGAGGCGAAGGTCTTATGCAGAGCAAATACAGAATTTAAAGAACATAACAGATATGAAGAAAATCAGAAACACGAAATATGTGATAACTTTCGTAATTTTAAAAAAGCATAGAGATACACTAATCAGCATTATAAAGAAATTTGGGCTAAACACTAACAGAAATAATTGGAGGAGCTCTAACAAACGCAGTTAAAAATAAAATTTATGAGAGAACTGTCAAACCTTGTGAAATAATCTCAAGAATAAGATATGACGAAGGCTTATCGCCACTACTTTTGAACCGCGCACTAGAGAAGGTAGTGAGAGAATGGAGAAAATTCATCAACACTAAGGATGCTCAACTAGGAAGAAACACAAATAAAATTACCATAGATTGTCTAGCTTTTGCAGATGACATGGTATTAATTACTGATTCATTGAATAGTGCAAAACGACAAACCACAGAATAATAGAAAAAAGCTCAGGAAATAGGACTAAAAATACCATTTAAGAAAACACATTTCCTGGAAGTTATCAGTGATGCCCCTACAAGTCTTAAAATTCATAACAACACAATATCTAAAAAAAAATTAAATACCAAAGAGAACGAATAATAATAGACACAAAAGGAAAGATAGCCATAGAAATTGGAAATGGAATTGCAAAAAAAAATTTTCCTGAAAATAAAACTAAGACATAAATGAAACAGTTGCAGCCCTCATAATGCTGTCTCTTAGGGACTAAATATTCAAACACGCTACCAAATAGCGGTAAGACGTGAAACACTATATGTGTCAGGAACTCTTAAAATGGATTAGCCGAGCGGTCTAAGGCGCTGCAGTCATGGACTGTGCGGCTGTTCCCGGCGGCGGTTAGAGTCCTCCCTCGGTCATGGGTGTGTGTGTTTGTCCTTAGGATAATTTAGGTTAAGTAGTGTGTAAGCTTAGGGACTGATGACCTTAGCAGTTAAGTCCCATAAGATTTCACACACATTTGAACATTTTTTGAACTCTTAAAATAACAACATTTGGGATACTGAAAAACTGGCAACTTTAGGTCAAGCGGAGAAATATATTTAAAAATGGAAAATCTAGCTCATGTAATGTCGAAAAAAAGACTCTAGTTTTATGGAGACGTATACCGAATGGATAATAATTGACTAAACAAGCCGATCTTCAAATTATTAAACAACTACAAATCCAAACCCACAAGGTTGACTCAAATTGACAAAGATGTGAAAAACTTACAAATTAGAATGGACTTATTAGATAACAGAATACAATTTAGAGAAGCTACACGAGATGCATGATTTCAGTAAAGAAAGAGGTCTGCAGAAGGAAGAAAGCGGACCCAGGAAGAAAAGCAACGACAGTCTTGAAGAGTGAAAAAGGTCTGGGAGCAATGAAACACAAAGAAGCAAAACCAGAGTTGATTTATCGTACACTCCAAAAGGGTTATTCAAATACCTAAATACATAAATAAATATGAATGACTCTGAAGAGAAGTGGAGAGCATAGGGACCTTGGTTTTTTTACCGCTGTAGTGCAAGAAAAAGCCAGAATTCTGGCATAGGTGGCACTACAGCGTTTGGCAGACTTTGATTTTGATTTTTAACTGAAGTACGTCGAGTATTGCTAAATTAAGATGTGGGATTGATATTGTTTGCTTTGGTATATAGATCAAATTGTTATCATTGGTAAGTGCACTTTGAGCTTTTAAGTTAGGTCAGATTATGAATACTGGTTTCTTTAATGCATGGCAAAAACATCGAATTAAGCTCATAGACTAATCCAGAAGTTCCACCAGTTGTGTTAATAAGCAAGCTGAATGTAATTTGGTAGGTAAAACAGACAATTTAGATGTGGAAATATTTAATTTCAGGATACATTGTGCCTTGTAAAGTGTAGTAGCGGTGTCGAATTTTAGTCGTCAACAAGTGCGTGCTGGTGCTAAAGCTGTGAGTTTTATCAGCACTGCCGATAGGTGAGCCATGTGTATTTTCTTTTTTTAATGTCAGTAGTGCCACATGTATTTTGTACTCAAAATCTCACATATTTTGAGATGAAATCCAATTTTACTTTGGTGCAAATGTGTAGTTCTCGGCCGTGACCAGATCTGTAATTGTACGTGTTATGAAAGGCAACCTGCACGTGTTTTGTACTCAAAATCGTTACACATCTTGATAACATATTTTATTACGGTGCAAGATCATATTTTCAAGATACCAGACTTTCCTCCATGAGCGTAGAATCTTGTCCATTATAGGCGACTCTTCGAAAAGGAAGAAAATCCGGGTTCAAGTGTTGGTCTTCTATAGCTGTTCAACTGTCATTAAGTATTCTTTGAAGTGTTTGTTCGACAGTTTGTAATCTGTGTTGTCTTTTACGCAAAAGCGAATGTTGGCTGGTCATCATCCGTGAACGACACCAACTGGTGCATTTCTGTGCCACATTGTGACAAAAAGAGAAGACCTCGTACTGACTAGGCGAGTATTCATTTTTCTTGCTGATGCAGCAATGAATTTCATGTCACGTTGACGAAGTCCGTGAGTCCCGCAGCGAACTTGCGCGGCGGTGGCGGAGGAGGCGCGACATCAATATCGGCCATGAGACTCACCGGCAGCTGTTCGCCGTCCGGAAACTTCTGCTGGAGCCGGCCGCCCCCAGCAAAAGAGGAACAACAGGCCCGGCACCACACTGGTACTGCTACTGCTGCAGGCGCCAGAGAATGGCGGGGGGAGGCGCCCTCGTTGCGTTCTTAAACGTTGTTGCTGAAGTACGTCAGCAACTTGATTCTTGATTACTACTAGAAGTGGACCAACCGTCGTGTGGACCTGCCGCATACTTCGTCATCGATTCTAGAATGCAGAACAAGATTTGTTGTTAGTGACGATTATATTATATTTTATTTTATTTATTCTGTTATTCTTTCTGCTTGTCTTAGTTTCAGCTCACTGTCTCACGACGTTCCTTTCATCCTAGAATGATCGGTAATATTTCTACATCTACATCTACGTCCATACTCCGCAAGCCACCTGACGGTGTGTGGCGGAGGGTACTTTGAGTACCTCTATCGGTTCTCCCTTCTATTCCAGTCTCGCATTGTTCGTGGAAAGAAAGATTGTCGGTATCCCTCTCTGTGGGCTCTAATCTCTCTGATTTCATCCTCATGGTCTCTTCGCGTGATATACGTAGGAGGGAGCAATATACTGCTCGACTCCTCGGTGAAGGTATGTTCTCGAAACTTCAACAAAAGCCCGTACCGAGCTACTGAGCGTCTCTCCTGCAAAGTATTCCACTGCAGTTTATCTATCATCTCCGTAACGCTTTCGCGATTACTAAATGATCCTGTAACGAGGCGCGCTGCTCTCCGTTGGATCTTCTCTATCTCTTCTATCAACCCCACCTGGTACGGATCCCGCACCGGTGAGCAGTATTCAAGCAGTGGGCAAACAAGTGTACTGGAACCTACTTCCTCTGTTTTCGGATTGCATTTCCTTAGGATTCTTCCAATGAATCTCAGTCTGACATCTGCTTTACCGACGATCAATTTTATATGGTCATTCCATTTTAAATCACTCCTAGTGCCTACTCCCAGATAATTTATGGAATTAACTGCTTCCAGTTGCTGACCTGCTATACTGTAGCTATACGATAAAGGATCTTTCTTTCTTTGTATTCGCAGCACATTTCACTTGTCTGCATTGAGATTCAATAGCCATTCCCTGCACCATGCGTCAATTCGTTGCAGATCCTCCTGCATTTCAGTATGTAAGTAGGCTGTTTAGGTTTTTTTATTGGTAACGCCACCTCTGTATGAAAATCACTGGCTGTGCTGTGTGCAGTCTGTGGCTGCTTTGCATTATTGTAATACTCGCCATTGTAGTGTTAGGCAGCTGGCTGTGAACAGCGCGTAGCGTTGCTCAGTTGGAGGTGAGCCGCCAGCAGTGGTGGATGTGGGGAGAGAGATGGCGGAGTTTTGAAATTTGTCTTGAACTGATATATATATATATATATATATATATATATATATGATGATATCAAGGTAAATACATTGTTTGTTCTCTATTAATATCTTTCATTTGCTAACTATCCCTATCAGTAGTTAGTGCCTTCCATAGTTTGAATCTTTTATTTAGCTGGCAGTAGTGGCGCTTGCTCTATTGCAGTAGGGGGAGTAACCAAGATTTTTGTGAGGTAAGTGATTTGTGAAAAGTACAGGTTAATGTTAGACAGGGCCGTTCTCTTGTAGAGATTATTGAAAGTCAGATTGCGTTGCGCTAAAAATATTGTGCGTTAGTTTAAGCACAGTCGTGTATAAATTTTTCTAAAGGGGAAGTTTCATATGTCGACCCTTAGCCGAGGATACCTCACTGGAATCTTCTGATTTTTTTTTCTTGTAGTTTGTGTAATTAGTGTAGCTTTTGTTTATTGCTAGCGCGTAATTGTAGAGAATATCTCCTTTGTAGTTGTAGTTTTTCATTGTCGTACAGTAAAACAGTTGTGGCATGCATGTAGATTTGCACCAAGTATTTCGCAGCTGCAATTAACTAGATATTATTTTCAGTGCTATATTAGTGTGTTCTCTTGTTTTTGCTCTTCAAATTGTGCTTTTCTGTGTTATCGTGTGAAATATTGTGACAATAATGGCGTGTGAAAAACGTAACACTAGGCTACAAAGTAAACTGAGAAATAATAGTGACGACGAGCGTAGCTTATCAGCACCACTGTGTAATGAATTAACAGACATTCAAAGTAGTAATTTGGTAACTGTGCATAGGGAAATGGAGCGGGCGTCAAATAATGGCGTAGACAATGAAACAAGTAGTGAACAGGGAAGCATTATCGATCGATCGGTCGGCAATAGCTCGCCTCAGGAAGCCGAAATGACACGACACGATCTCGCAAATACTGTAGACTCAGGTTTTGGGTCCTCACCGTTTTCTCAAATGAGTCAAGACACATTTTCTGCTTGTCAAAATGTGAATGTTGCCGGTGAAAATGCACTGCAAAAAAGCATAGAGAAACAGATTCCAGACACTATTACATTATTATTGCAATTAATGCAACAAATGGGACAAAATCTTCAAAAGTTAGACACAATGGAACAAAATCTTAAAGAGTTAGACGCAATGGAACAAAATCTTCAAAAGTTAGACTCATTGGAGCAAACTCTTGAACAAACACGTGAGGATTTAACTACTGAGTTACATCACATTGAATCGAAATGTCAAAAAGTCTGTAATGACGTAAAAACACAAATTTGTGAGCATTTCCAACCTATTTTTTCGCGTCATGAAAATGCACTACAGAATCACGAATCAGCCATAAAAGAACTGCAAACTACTGTTCATGAAAATCATGAGACCTTGCAAGCTAAATTTGACTCAGTTCCATCTACCGATTCGGTTACGCAACTTGCAAAAACTCAGGAAAACTTGAAGGACACAGTAGATTCGATTTCAACACAAATGGACACTCTGAGACTTGGTTCAGAAAAACACACTGAGGAAATGTGTTCACTATCGGAGAAAGTAGCCGAACTTTCGGATCAGGTCACTAACTTATCTACAAAGGTAGATGATGATCTGAATGACACAAGACCTGTAGCCTTCACTGACACAGAAGAGTATGAACAAATTAGAAAATTCAAACAAAATCAAAATCAAATCAATACACGGTACAAAAGAGAAATCCGGGAAGTACAAGATCATTTGGCAAAAGTAATACAAGAATTACATATTTCAGAGGACACTCGCGCTCCAGTACGGGAAGAGGGACGTAGAAATACGGAACAGACACAAAATAACAACACAGGGCACTTCGGAAATTATGAAAGAAATTGGCAAGGTACACCGAATTTTGAGATGGAACCGCCGAAACGACGTAACAATGACCGACATGCGACTTGCCGACATGATGATTTTGACCATAAGCTGTTCATTACTACACATAAATTCAAAACATTTAAGAATTCTGGCAACGACATTCACCCACAAGCATGGCTCCATCAATTCTCTCATTGTTTTCCTCCCAACTGGTCGTTAGAACACAGATTAGAATTTATGTGTGGCTACTTAGAGAATGAACCAGCTGTAAGAATGCGATCGGTCATTCACGATTGCCACAGTGAAGGAGAATTTTACCATGCCTTCCTCTCAGCATATTGGTCTCAAGCCACACAAGATCGAGTAAAACATGGCATCATAATGATGAAACATTTCGAACAATCTGAATTCTCCAGTCTTGTGAAATATTTTGAAGACATGTTGCACAAGAATCAGTACCTGTCAAACCCATACAGCCCCTCAGAACCCATCCGCATTTGCTTAATCAAATTACCTGAACATTTACGACATATTATTTTAGCAGGACGTTGCAAAGAAGACATTGAGGCTTTTCAGGGACTGTTACAAGAACTGGAAATTGACACTGACAATCGGGGAACGCGGGAACAGGAGCACAACAATTACAGGTCACATCTGTCACAATTCCGCGATGACAGAAATAATACACGACAAGGCTATTCTTATAACGTAAATCGCGACCAAAACAGACACCACCCGTATGACAACCGTTGGCAGAGTAGTAATAATTACAGGGAAAGATCACCTCTCCGCGGTAATGACTATTACAGAGACAATCAGAGAAACAGACAATATGGGAACCAAAATAATTATTATTACGGGAGACAGAATAACTTTAGACGCAACGGTCCAGCGCGCAGTTATGATTCAGGGAGAAATTCTCCACCACTTAACCGACAAGAAAGAAACTACAGGAACTACCAACATGACGACAGACGATGTGATCGTAACGACAGACCTGAATTGCATCAGAACTGGCGGGATTTAAACAGGGCAGGGCCCTCTCGTCACGGTGAATTTGTAGAAGTTAGGTCTCCAAATCCCAATAACGACGCGCGCCAACAAAGAGACAATAGGCAATGACTCATACTGCAGGCAGCCACAAAAAACACGTATGAAACTAACGACGCAGCTGCCGTAGCTAGTAATTACGTAAAAATGGAAGACATTAGGGACATCTTACTCCAAGAACACGACGTAAAACATAACAACATTGCATATCCTGTGATTCACATTACAGTAAATGACGTAAAATTTACGGCAGTACTTGACTCTGGCAGTCCCATTTCAGTAATTAGTGAAACAGCCTTTAGCAAATGCAACAAATCGAACGATTGCCCCACACTTCCGTTACGTAAGATTAAATTACAAGGTGCAATCTTTGGAAAAAGTGTAGATGTACGCCAACAAACCAACTTAGAATTCTTTTGTCAAAGCCACAGTTTCTCTATGAACTTTCTTATTGTTCCATTATTGTCGACGGAAATTATACTGGGAGTAGACTTTTTGAATGAATACAAAGCAATCTTAAGCTTTCACGATGCTGAAATAAGTTTAGAAAAAGAAGGTAAGTCAGTAGCTTTGAAATTTGAAGATTGGCTCTCAAACCATGACGAAGAAATTAATCAGCTTTACCTCCTGTTAGACAACAGTTCGGAATTTTCGACGGAACTTGACACTAACAATCACTCTGCAAGTACTGACAGGGGTGATATCGACGGCGCATTTGATACTAATGAGTTAATTCAGAATTAAATTCAAACAATTGAGAATTGTAATGACAATGATAGGCAAGACCTTTTTGAGATTTTACAAGCACATTCCACAGTTTTTACTCACAAAACAGGAACAATCAAGGGATTTCAATACCAATTTCGTGTTCGTGAGCATACTAAATTTTGTGTTAGACCATACGTAATTCCGGCGCATTATAGGGACCGTGTTAGAACATAAGTACAATCTATGCTTGACGAGGGCATTATTGAGCCTGCAGTAAGCTCATACAACAATCCATTACATGTTGTTGAGAAGAAAAATGGATCGATCAGGCTTGTCTTAGATTCGAGACAAATCAATACTATCATCATTCCTGAAACAGATAGGCCGCAAACGTTGGAAGAACTTCTTCAAAATTTTAATGGTGTAAACGTGTTGTCTTCCATTGATCTCAGATCCAGCTTTTATCAGATCGAACTTCATCCAGAATGTAGAAAATACACAGCTTTCCTTTGTTTCGGCGTTTGTTATCAGTTTCGGAAACTTCCTTTTGATTTGAACATTTCTTCAGCAGCATTCATTCGCGGGCTAAATTCCATATTACCTGAGTTCTTAAAACGTCACATCACCTTATATGTGGACGATATTCTAATAGCAGAAGCTTCATGGGAACAGCATAATCGCATCCTCAACAGTTTGTTACGTATTTTTGCAGAATCTGGAATTACAGTTAACTTGGAAAAGTCTGAATTCGGTAGGTCAAAGGTGAGGTTTTTGGGACATATTATTTCTTCTGAAGGCATTCAGCCGGATCCTGTAAAGTTAGAAGCAATCAGAGCCATTCCAGTTCCATCCACAAAAAGACAAGTCCGCAGTTTTCTAGGTCTCGTAAATTTTTACCGTCGTTTTCTGAATATGCAAATCCTTGTTACACCAAAACTTTGTTCTCTCACGGGAAAAAATACTATTTGGAACTGGGACGAACAAGCACAGTTGGAATTCAATTCTTTGAAAGAATCGCTACTTAACGCGCCAATACTAGCTCATCCAGATCTGTCACAAGATTTCTGCCTTAGCACGGATTCTTCTAAAGTCGGTCTTGGTGCCCATTTATTTCAAGAAGCCACAGAAAATGACACTACTGTTCAGAAAACCATTGCTTTTGCTAGCCGACTGCTAACAAAATCTGAAAAAAATTATTCCGTTACTGAATTAGAAGCTTTAGCTATCGTTTGGGCATTTAACAAATTCCGTTTCTTTCTTTCTGGTAAGCACGTAAAAGTATACAGTGATCATCGTGCATTACAATTTCTTATGTCTTCAAAATTAAATCATGACAGGTTAAAACGTTGGGCATTGTTTCTGCAAGAATTCCGCTTCACAATAGTCTACATTCCCGGCAAGAAGGACATTGTTGCGGACGCGCTGTCACGCGCACCGGCTGGGCTTGAGAAAAGTAACACAGAAGGCAACATTGAGAAAAATTTCAGTATTCTTTACATTCAGAAAGTCGCCTTTGAAAACTTCATCACCACATCTTTAAAGGACATTGCTCATGAACAAGATAAAGATCCGTTTTGGAAAGACATCAAAAGTAAATGGCATGAAAAGACACACAGATTCGGCATTATTACCTGGTTAGAAACAACATACTCTTCAAACGCTGCACTGTTGATGACAAGCTATGGGTACTTTGCATTCCTGACGATTTTGTTAATAAGCTCATTTGGTACATTCATTTCAGCTACGCACATTTTGGTCCACGAAAATGTTATCATATTCTTCGAACGACTTGTTATTTTAACAATATGGAAAAGAGAATTCGAAGAGTCCTGTCTATTTGTAAACTTTGTCAAAAGGCGAAACCATCTACTATCTCACATCGTGCTCCGTTGTTTCCTATCATTCCTTCTAAATTAAAAGAATTTGCTGCTGCTGATCTCTTGGGACCGCTTGTCAGAACATCTAATGGATTTTCGTACGTTCTAGTCGCTGTTGAACTTACTTCAAAATTTGTTTCTTTCATACCGTTACGTAAAGCCACTGGACGGTCTGTATCCAACGCCTTTGTTAAAAATTTCTTACGTGAAGTTAGACACGTTAGTAAAGTCATTTCAGATAACGGACCGCAATTCAGATCTGCTGTTTGGTCACGCATGCTTCGCAATCATAAAATCAAACCTGTTTTTATTTCATTGTACTCACCACATTGTAACCCCTCCGAACGGATTATGAAAGAAATCAATAAGCTTTGCAGACTTTATTGTCACAGAAAGCATCAGCATTGGGACAGATATTTACACTTATTTCAAAACGTGCTGAATGAAATGCCTCATGAGTCCACTGCTTTACCACCTGCTCTTGTACTGAAGAATGAAAAACCACCGAACAGAATCAGAGAACTTGTACCTTTCCCGAATACACGTAAACTTCGACACAAAGACATAATTGATTTGGCTATTAAAAATATAAAATCTGCAGCAGACAAAAGGAGAAAACTACACTGTAAAGCAAATGCAAAGATATTATATATTGGTCAGAAAGTTCTCATTAAAGCTCATTCATTGTCACATAAGAAGAAACACTTGAGTCACAAATTCTTTCTAGTTTACAATGGACCTTACAGAATCCGACGTATACCACATGATAATTGCGTTGAAGTTGAAACTCTGCATACTAGGAAGAGTAAAGGTTTACACCACATTTCACATGTAAAACCGTTTATTGAAAGATAATCTGCTTTTTAACTTTGTCTTTGCCATAAAACTTTTCACTTCACATTACTAGTATGCTTGTCAGATTTAGAATCTGTCAACATGCAACAATGTTTGAAGTTAAATATCCAGTCAAGAACCAAGAGAACTTATTTCAACAAAAATTACGAATGCATTGTTATTGTGAATAGACGACACAGTGTTGTTGTATTTGTACATTCTTGCTTGTTAGTTGCACGATTACGTAACGACTATAAGGCTCACATACTTAGAACATTTACCAGTACTGCTAATGAGATTTTAATGCAACATTTTGGTTTGCTTGAAAATACATCCTGTTTGAAGTACTTTCTGTAGGATTAAAGATGACTTAGCATTTGGTTTCTTTGACAGCTACACGATTATATCACGACGCTACTAATGAGTGACAATTTACAATGTTGCTTTTGCGGTGTATCTGTTTTATATCTGCACAGTTTTTCTGAAATCTTCTGGAAAGTAAAACAGGTTTTAGTAGTAACTTCTGTAGTATAGCTACAATGCGACAGGGTTTTCCGTAGCACAACAATACGTTACAGTACAGTACTTTCTTCATCACGCCAATAAGCATAATAACTACGATATCTATACGCAAAGCATTTCACTTTTGTGTATCATGAAGTAAGTACATTGACTTCTGCAGAACTTAGCTTTCGGAGGACGATAACTACGACACTTCCACAGAGATTATGTTGCAACAAGACGCACATTTAGCGCTACAGGACACGTATTTGAGTGATTGATTTTGTACTTAAAATATTTATTTTTAAAGATATTTGGAGTACAATGATACAAAGGTTTTCCGTGATACATTTCATTCCATTGCTGTAATCTGTAACACCTGAGGGTATAATTACATTAATCCTCAGGGGGGTACACACTTACTTTGTGTACCATGTGTTTGGCAAGCACAAGGAGCCCTAGCTAATATGGTATTTGCTTATACAACGTTACACTTCGGTACCATATTTCTCTAACACAGAATTACACAGCTATCTGGTCATTTAACTGAGAGATAAACATTTTTTTACTACATCAGTGACATATGTTTACGCAATTTCACAGTTGGGTAACTTCACACTTATGAAATTGTATTTTGTTTGTACTTTGTGAACTGTTCATATTTTTTCGGAGCCATTGTGGTACTATGAGAGCTTTGAATGATGTATTTGGTATGAGATCATGATTTTAAAGTACGTTTGAGGCAGATGACACTTTTGACATGAGCAGAGAATTTTTTAGGGTTTGAAATTATTGCAGAAAGCTACGACGTTTTTGAGATTTGACTGAGGTGTTATGATATTATTACGATGACTATGTGTATTATGCTGTTGCGGTATGTTTATGATCAGTAAGCTGATGCTATATGAGTTATTTGATTATGCTACATATCTGTTACGATGAAATATTGTAGAAGTGTCGACGAATAAGGTAAGGAATAATGAGTGTGGAAAAGGATGTTGGAAACCAAGAATCGTACTTTAAGAGTTATGAAATGTGTGTAAATGCGTGAATGTATCACAATGCCGACGAAAATTTTTTTGGACTCTGTTATATCAGTAGGATTTTGTTTCTACAGATTTGTAACGCAAATTCTTGACCTGTGAAATATTTTTATATGAGACTGTCACTGTATCGGAAACTGCTGTTGTAAATATTTCCGTACGAAAGTTAAGTGACCACCTGCACGTAATGCATCGCTGGCACCCAGCTGTGTCAGACGCCTGGAGAAAAAGCCATTATTGCGAGCCCTTTTCAGCGGCACAGGTAGAAAAAAAAGGGAGGCCATTATCCTCGCTATTGACGTTCCTTTGTAGAAAGCATCGCAAAAACGACACGGTCGAACTTGAAAACATATGATTACACTGTGGAGCTCGTAATTTATGATATTTCCTAAAATGCCTAATGAAACGACGAGAAACATTTCACGGCTGTTGTCTTGCTAATTGAGAGAAATGCCATATGGCTTGCTTTATGTATGTGTTTACTCATTTTGTTTAATATCTAGTTTCTAGCTGCACTGCAGCATTGGTTAAAATAAAATTTTATAGATGTACTAATATAAATATTTTATGCCTACAGATCCAGTCAATAAGAAATTTATGATCTACTTCCAAGAAAACGAGGGCACATAAATAGACATTTCCCTTCACAGGAATTGGATAAATAATTTCTTTACGATTTGGTAACTTATCTGCTAGTGTAAGTTCTCGCGATGCATCACTCTAGTGTTAAGATGTGACATAGGTATTAGACATGGCCATTTTTAGTGTAATATTTTTTTCTGCTTGAGCTTTGTCAAGTTTAGATATAAGCTGCTGTTTGCCAGGCATAGTGTTACTGAATTTGACTTTGTATTACTCTGCTAAGCCAGTTTTACTACTGATTTATTTTTCTTGTTGCTGCACATTGGCTCATATTAGTTGTAACCTTGCATTGCTTGGTAATTTAGATTTCCTGTAGCTTGCTTTGCAATTTTCCATTTTTTTTGTCATTGCTGTTTATATTAATTGTTTTGTGCTGCTGCATTGCCTCGTGCCTTAGTTTAGCATCTGAGCTCAGTAGATTTAAGTTAGCTTAAGAGGGGGTAGACTATATAAGAAACTAACTATGATGAATTGGAAGAAATGCATTGAGAAGTTATACGAAAATGTACAGAAAGCAGGTATAGGTAGGATTTTCTTGGAAATAAATAATGAGGTAAGAAATATGTGAAATAAATATAGAAAGCATGCTTGGATAGGATTTTTTTGGTGGAAGCAAAGGTTGAAATAAGACGAAAGATCTATGGAATGAAGTTTTGGGTTGGACTGCAGTACCAAATGTTATACTGAAAACAAACCCTGTCCTTTCCTTTTGTGTTATCCCACTATGTGTTTGTGTACCCTTGTGTATTTGTTTTCTTCCTGTCTCTGTGTAGTTTCATAGAATTTTTTCTTCTTCTAATACTAAGCTACATTCACTATGATGAGGAATACTGTTATCCTCAAATATAATTGGCATTAATAATATGTTATTTACCCTGTAAATATGCTTTAGACATTATTTATTCTGTTTTGTTTTAATGCTCATATGTGAAGGTGATGTTTCAAAAGTTATTCTGATCTTTATGTATGTACTTATGTCATTATTTTTGTAACACTGATGTATATGTTTATTTCTATTCTTTTGTAAAGCCCCTATTACTACGAATGTTATCTGTACTATTATGTTTTTAATGATGTTTTCTGTATCTTTGTAATTGTATTCTCATGTTATAAAATTGTAATTGACACCAGGTCATCAAATTAAGTATCATTTCACTGCACACGTTTCTGTTGGTCATAGTATATGGACAATATGTGAGAAGTAGGGACTGTTAGTGTTTGCACGTGTGTTAATAATTCAGCAAGGGACTGGATAACAGCATTGCTGGTTCTAAGGACAATTCCAAAAACTTTGTGAGTGCACAAGTGGTGGTTATGGACTTGCTATATTATCCGCAAGACTCTTCAATGGTGATTGTGCACCTGCACAGTCACAACGGATGGCTGCTGGCCATCTCTACAAGGACTACAGTGGGTCTGCATCTTTGATGATCCATCAGTACCATTATTTCTACAAGGACTGCAGTGGGTCTGCACCTCTGGTGGCCCACCAATACCGTAATCTCTACCAGGACTACAGTGGGTCTGCTCTGTGATGACCTACCCACCAATACTCTTCAAAACTTCGACTGACTCCGCTGTGGGTTTGCACTGTTGTGGCCCATTACCTGTCAGCATGTCAAGAGTCAGCACTGTCTTTCCGTTGGAAGGACAACGCTGCTTCTTCAAGACTGCATGAAAATCCACTACTTCCGTGTGCATTTTCTTTTACTGCTCAGACTTTGAGAAAAACACTGCAATGTGATGAATGATCAGGACTGTCTTTATGGACTGTGAGAAAATTTTAGCTTTTGACCAACATTGTATCAATAAGTCTGTGCATTTGATTTCTTTGTTATTGTAATTACGATTATGAAAAATTTTAACAAATATGTATTGGCCACTGCCCAAACCAATTTGTAAAATTTTCTGTGGGGAGCATGGGGGCTATGTAAGTAGGCTGTTTAGGTTTTTTTATTGGTAACGCCACCTCTGTATGAAAATCACTGGCTGTGCTGTGTGCAGTCTGTGGCTGCTTTGCATTGTTGTAATACTCGCCATTGTAGTGTTAGGCAGCTGGCTGTGACAGCACGTAGCGTTGCTCAGTTGGAGGTGAGCCACCAGCAGTGGTGGATGTGGGGAGAGAGAAGGCGGAGTTTTGAAATTTGTCTTTAACTGCTATATATATATATATGATGATATCAAGGTAAATACATTGTTTGTTCTCTATTAATATCTTTCATTTGCTAACTATCCCTATCAGTAGTTAGTGCCTTCCATAGTTTGAATCTTTTATTTAGCTGGCAGTAGTGGCGCTAGCTGTATTGCAGTAGGGGGAGTAACCAAGATTTTTGTGAGGTAAGTGATTTGTGAAAAGTACAGGTTAATGTTAGTCAGGGCCGTTCTCTTGTAGAGATTATTGAAAGTCAGATTGCGTTGCGCTAAAAATATTGTGCGTCAGTTTAAGCACAGTCGTGTATAAATTTTTCTAAAGGGGAAGTTTCAATTTCACTTGTCTGCATTGAGATTCAATAGCCATTCCCTGCACCATGCGTCAATTCGTTGCAGATCCTCCTGCATTTCAGTACAGTTTTCCACTGTTACAACCTCTCGATATACCATAGTATCATCTGCAAAAAGCCTCAGTGAACTTCCGATATTATCGACAGGGTCATTTATGTATATTGTGAATAGCAACGGTCCTACGACACTCCCCTGCGGCACACCTGAAATCACTCTTACTTCGGAAGACTTCTCTCCATTGAGAATGACATGCTGCGTTCTGTTATCTAGAAACACGGCATCTACCTGTGAACCCGTGTCTATGGCCCTCTGAGTCTCATGGACGAATAGCAGGAGCTGGGTTTCACACGATCGTCTTTTTCGAAACCCATGCTGATTCCTACAGAGTAGATTTTTAGTCTCCAGAAAAGTCATTATACTCGAACATAATACGTGTTCCAAAATTCTACAACTGATCGACGTTAGAGATATAGGTCTATAGCTCTGCACATCTGTTCGACGTCCCTTCTTGAAAACGGGGATGACCTGTGCCCTTTTCAAATCCTTTGGAACTCTGCGCTCTTCTAGAGACTTACGGTACACCGCTGCAGGAAGGGAGCAAGTTCCTTCGAGTACTCTGTGTAAAATCGAACTGGTATCCCATCAGGTCCATGCGGCCTTTCCTCTTTTGAGCGATTTTAATTGTTTCTCCATCCCTCTGTCGTCTATTTCGATATCTAACATTTTGTCATCTGTGCGACAATCTAGAGAAGGAAATACAGTGCAGTCTTCATCTGTGAAACAGCTTTGGAAAAAGACATTTAGTGTTCCGGCCTTTAGTCGGTCATCCTCTGTTTCAGTACCATTTTACTCACAAAGCGTCTGGACATTTTGTTTTGATCCACCTACCACTTTGATATAAGGCAAAAATTTCCTAGGATTTTCTGCCAAGCGTTGATTATCATTCATAGCTCTTACTGTTTGTATACGCAATGGTATCGCCACATCTGACGTCTGTATTTATTTTGATAAATTAGTAAAACTTATATGAATTTCGCTTTTATTCTATACTTCAGTAGTTGAGTTTTTCAAATGGTCTTTCAGAATTAATTGTCATACTTGATTCTTTTCCTTTTTAGCTTGCGTGCTTCTTAGTGTTCATTCTTTCTACAGCATTTCAGTGTTTTCCATTTTCCTTCTCTATCTGTTTTTTCTTCCTGTAAAATGCCAGTCATCTACACTGTCTTCTTTGTAGTTGCTAAGTGCAATATTTTCTTTTCTCCACTGTTTATTTGTTTCTTCAATTTTTCTCAGTTGCCAATGGCTTTCAGTTTTATTTGTCTATCCTGAACAGATGACGACTTCAGTCCCTCTGTTCCACCACCACGATTTCACAAACACTCATCTTATTTTGTTCAACTGGATAGGAGTGTTAATAATACACTCCTGGAAATGGAAAAAAGAACACATTGACACCGGTGTGTCAGACCCACCATACTTGCTCCGGACACTGCGAGAGGGCTGTACAAGCAATGATCACACGCACGGCACAGCGGACACACCAGGAACCGCGGTGTTGGCCGTCGAATGGCGCTAGCTGCGCAGCATTTGTGCACCGCCGCCGTCAGTGTCAGCCAGTTTGCCGTGGCATACGGAGCTCCATCGCAGTCTTTAACACTGGTAGCATGCCGCGACAGCGTGGACGTGAACCGTATGTGCAGTTGACGGACTTTGAGCGAGGGCGTATAGTGGGCATGCGGGAGTCCGGGTGGACGTACCGCCGAATTGCTCAACACGTGGGGCGTGAGGTCTCCACAGTACATTGATGTTGTCGCCAGTGGTCGGCGGAAGGTGCACGTGCCCGTCGACCTGGGACCGGACCGCAGCGACGCACGGATGCACGCCAAGACCGTAGGATCCTACGCAGTGCCGTAGGGGACCGCACCGCCACTTCCCAGCAAATTAGGGACACTGTTGCTCCTGGGGTATCGGCGAGGACCATTCGCAACCGTCTCCATGAAGCTGGGCTACGGTCCCGCACACCGTTAGGCCGTCTTCCGCTCACGCCCCAACATCGTGCAGCCCGCCTCCAGTGGTGTCGCGACAGGCGTGAATGGAGGGACGAATGGAGACGTGTCGTCTTCAGCGATGAGAGTCGCTTCTGCCTTGGTGCCAATGATGGTCGTATGCGTGTTTGGCGCCGTGCAGGTGAGCGCCACAATCAGGACTGCATACGACCGAGGCACACAGGGCCAACACCCGGCATCATGGTGTGGGGAGCGATCTCCTACACTGGCCGTACACCACTGGTGATCGTCGAGGGGACACTGAATAGTGCACGGTACGTCCAAACCGTCATCGAACCCATCGTTCTACCATTCCTAGACCGGCAAGGGAACTTGCTGTTCCAACAGGACAATGCACGTCCGCATGTATCCCGTGCCACCCAACGTGCTCTAGAAGGTGTAAGTCAACTACCCTGGCCAGCAAGATCTCCGGATCTGTCCCCCATTGAGCATGTTTGAGACTGGATGAAGCGTCGTCTCACGCGGTCTGCACGTCCAGCACGAACGCTGGTCCAACTGAGGCGCCAGGTGGAAATGGCATGGCAAGCCGTTCCACAGGACTACATCCAGCATCTCTACGATCGTCTCCATCGGAGAATAGCAGCCTGCATTGCTGCGAAAGGTGGATATACACTGTACTAGTGCCGACGTTGTGCATGCTCTGTTGCCTGTGTCTATGTGCCTGTGGTTCTGTCAGTGTGATCATGTGATGTATCTGACCCCAGGAATGTGTCAATAAAGTTTCCCCTTCCTGGTACAATGAATTCACGGTGTTCTTATTTCAATTTCCAGGAGTATATATATATATATATATATATATATATATATATATATATATAGCAGTGTAAGAAACATTAAGAAACGAAGAACTACATGTATGTCATATTTTGTTTTAGGTATATAAGAAACGGAACACAAGGTATGCCAAAGTCAGTTCACTGCATGACACATGATGAATGAGGCAGTAATACTGGATGCTAAACGCAATAAGAAGAGAGTAATGATAGTAGTTGTTAATTTACACTCAGGCGACGAGTGTGTACCGCAAATTTTCAGCACCGAAGCATCTTTCAACACACTACAGTGAACCATTAAGACGCTGTTATTGGGGAATGAAGACTACAGGACATTATCGTTTCCGAGGAACCTACAAAGACCAACCATTCAAAATAATCGGGAACAAATTTATACCAGAATACGTGGCGATGGTGCAGTTAGCAGACTATGGATTCGAGTAGATGGAGAGTGTTGACGCATGTTACGTATTGAAATGGCTTAAATATACAACCACGGGCAAGGTGATCCTTGAAATTTATAAGAAACTTACGGAAGATGCTGTAATTTGAATGATGTAGATTACTACCTATTTCCTAAAGACCTGATGCCTACTTTATGTAATACTACACACAGATGTCACAAGGTAGCGCCTGGCTTCAGAGTGTGAGTTTATTTCCAAGCACAACTACTGTGATAAGCATTTTCAGCTGCATGGAAAATTCAAAGCTGCTGGTCCACTTCCCACTAAACTGCGACATGAAGATCGTAAAAAAAGGTATTGAATGAAAAATAAATGGTTTCTTCAATATGTTTTCTTATCATTTTCATATAAAATATGTGACTGAGTAATGATAGTGACCTTTCACTTTTCTCTTTTTGTAGGCACGTATGTTGGAATAAGATGCAGATCCTGCAGCAGGGTTCGTGTCGCCTGGCACAGAGGGGGAGTGGTGACGTCGTGTGCACTCTGCCTGTGCCTCTGCTTGCGCCGGCAGCAGCCACATCCCCCACCCCGTGCCCACCCACCACTGTCCACGGCGTTACAGCGTTTGCCGGCAGCCACAGCTGTGGCTCACTCCCAGAGATATCTGTGTGCTGCGCCTCTGTCATTCATCGCCTCCAGCGAAGGGTCAGTGTGTGTTCAAAATAAAGTGCACAGCTACCTTACACTAGTGTTATTAACGTAATATTAGAGCAGTGAGAGCGTTTTTTTGTCGGTGCAGTGTGACGTTACTCGGACATTTTTTACACATGATTGCAGATATACAGTGTGATGTTAGTTGCAGGAGCGTTATATTAGAGTAGCAAGAGCTTATTTTTAGTTGCACATTTACAGGGCTGCATTACAGTGCTGGAACCTGAAGACACTTTACGGTGGTTGTGTTGCTCTTGCTAAGTACAGATTAAGAATGCCAGTCACAGGTTGCTTAGGACATTGAGGGCTGTTGGCAGCGACCAGGAGCAGCCTAATGGGGATGGTGGTGGGGGGTAAGGGCCACAGTGTGGGAGGCACCAGTTTTGGGCCAGTTATCACTTGGGCCAGTTATCACTTCACGTTAAAAGCATTCTGACAGCTGAGTAAACACGAATCCAAGTCCCCCATTCAGCCGCCATCTTGCCAACAAATTAAGGTGATTATCATCACAATTGTGTCCTAAGTAAACAAAATGTACTCCCAACTGAACAGCTTACTTACATGGTGGTAACTGGGGCAACTGGCTGTTTATTCACATAACACAACAATGGGTCCCTTGAACTAAAACTGACACTGAAAACTGACGTAGGGACAGCAGTGAAGCTTTCCTTGAGTTTTGGTAGTTAATTTTTCTAATTAATGAGATCGTCATCGCCATCTTGCTGCAAATCTGCGATCTTCGAGAATCACAGAGGAGTTGTTTTGGAACGCATCGTCATTGTTAGCAGCTCTGCCAAGCCAAAAAACTGAATATATCAGTGACTCAAAACTCACCACGATCTTTGTTTATATAGCATAAAAACAGAATCTTTATCCAAATAAATGGGCAAAACGGGAATTGGAACGGTAACCGGAGATACCATATCCAGCACCTAAACAATACTTGCAATAGTCAAATCGAACAAAACGGAAGTTGAAACGGTAACCCTGAACACGGAAACCACTTCCAAAATAGTTACCCATCGCACCGAGCACGAGAGAGAGTAGTGATTGTTGAGATCCGCCCGCCAAACCTACGACGAGAGCAACAGCAAAATACCACACACATTTGACAAAGACCGATAGCAGATGTGACCACCACCCCTCCCGAATACCAAGTTGGTAGTGGCCACATTAGAATGCTGGATTACGATGATGTAGGAGACGTACGCATGGAAGGAGCGGGAAACAGACAAAATCATGATTTATACCCAATAGTAGAGATAATAATCGGGAACGTGAAAGTCATTGCTATCCTGGATAGTGGCAGTCAACTGTCTGCTATCTCAGAACAGCTGTATAAATCATCTGGCGCATGTACAAATGCACCAACGTTGAAAATTCAGAAAACAAGAATTCGGGGGGGGGGGGGGGGGGGGGCAATCTCGGGCAGAAACATGGAAATACACGGCAAATAAGATTAGAGTTTATATGCCAGGGTAATATTCTCGTGGCAAATCTATTTGTCGTCCCCAGCTTGACCACCGGCGTCCTCCTTGGAATGGACTTTCTGACGGAGCAGAAGGCAGTTACAGACATGGGTCGCGGAAAAGGTGGCGATATCCGTACCCGGTTCGGCGAGGAGGTCGCCAAAGGACAAATCCCGTACAGCTGCTTCAGACTAGAAAATGAGAATCAATCAAATGACGAACATTCACGCTACAACCGAGGGTTGAGTAGCAATGTATGAAGTACATGAGGCCATTGATATAAAATTGAATAACTTAACGGAAGTACGGGAGAGCGATAGGGCAGAATTAGAGAAGATATCAGGCGCAACGCCGAAGTATTTCTACAGAAACCTGGGTCCCTGAAAGGATTTCAGTACTGCTTTCAGGTGAAAGAACACCAACCATTGAGAGTACCGCCCTACGCTATTCCTCTGGCATATCGAAAAAAGGTACAGCTAGAACTGTAGAAGATGATAGACGACGGAATAATTGAATACACATCAACGTATAATAACCCGGTGCGGGTCGTGGATAAGCGAGATGGGAGCATCCGCCTTGTCCTCGACTCACGCCAGATTAATAAGATTATTGGAGAAGAGACTGACCGGCCCGAGAAATTGGAGGAGCTACTGCAGCGTTTCCATGGCGTCTCAGTATTTACATCCATCGACCGTCGGAGCAGTTTCTGGCAAATCGTCTTTAAAGAATTCGTGTTAGTATTTTGCAGCTGTGACTTATTAAACTGATAGCTCGGTAATTTTCACATCTGTCAACACCTACTTTCTTTGGGATTGGAATTATTATATTCTTCCTGAAGTCTGAGGGTATTTCGACGGAATGTTGTCTACTCCCGGGGCATTGTTTCGACTCAGTTCTTTAAGCGCTCTGTCAAACTCTTCACGCCCGGGTTCTCGGGTTCGATTCCCGTCGGGGTCACGGATTTTCTCTGCCTCGTGATGACTGGGTGTTGTGTGATGTCCTTAGATTAGTCAGGTTTAAGTAGTTCTAAGTTCTAGGGGACTGATGACCATAGATGTTAAGTCCCATAGTGCTCAGAGCCATTTGAACCAAACTCTTCACGCAGTATCGTATCTCCCATTTCATCTTCATCTACATCCTCTTCCATTTCGATAGTCTTGCCCTCAAGTACATCGCCCTTGTATACACCCTCTATATACTCCTTCCACCTTTCTGGATTCCTTTCTTTGCTTGAACTGGGTTTCCATCTGAGCTCTTGATATTCATACAGGTGGTTCTCTTTTCTCCAAAGGTCTCTTTGATTTTCCTGTAGGTACCCCTAGTGAGATAAGCCACTACATCCTTACATTTGTCCTCTAGCCATCCCTGCTTAGCCATTTAGCACTTCCTGTCGATCTCATTTTTGAGACGTTTGTATTCCTTTTTGCCTGCTTCATTTACTGCATTTTTATATTTCCTCCTTTCATAAATTAAATTCAATATTTCTTCTGTTACCCAAGGATTTCTACTAGCCCTCGTCTTTCTACCTACTTGATCGTCTGCTGCCTTCACTACTTCATCCCACAGAGCTACCCATTCTTCTTCTACTGTATTTCTTTCCCCCATTCCTGGAAATTGTTCCCTTATGCTCTCCCTGAATCTCTCTACAAGCTCTGTTAGTTTATCCAGGTCTCATCTCCTTAAATTCCCACCTTTTTGCAGCTTCTTCAGTTTTAATCTACAGTTCATAACCAATAGATTGTGGTCAGAGTCCACATCAGCCCCTGGAAGTGTCTTACAATTTAAAAACTGGTTCCTAAATCGCTGTATTACCATTATATAATGTATCTGATACCTTCTAGTCTCTCCAGGGTTATTCCATGTATACGACCTTCTTTTATGATTCGTTAACCAAATGGTAGCTATGATTAAATTATGCTCTGTGCAAAATTCTACCAGACGGATTCCTCTTTCATTTCTTACCCCCAATCCATATTCACCTACTATGTTTCCTTCTCTTGCTTTTCCTACTCTTGAATTCCAGTCACCCATGATTACTAAATTTTCGTCTCCCTTCACTACCTGAATAATTTCTTTTATCTCATCATACATTTCATCTATTTCTTCATCATCTGCAGAGCTAGTTGGCATATAAACTTGTACTACTGTAGTATGCATGGGCTTCGCATCTATCTTCGCCACAATAATGCGTTCAATATGCTGTTTGTAGTAGCTTACTCGCACTCCAATTTTTTATTCATTATTAAACCTACTCCTACATTACCCCTATTTGATTTTGTATTTATAACCATGTATTCACCTGACCAGAAGTCTTGTTCCTCCTGCCACCGAACATCACTAATTCGCACTATATCTAACTTTAACCTATCAGTCTCCCTTTTTAAATTTTCGAACCTACCTGCCCGTTCAAGGGATCTGACATTCCACGCTCCGATCCGTAGAACGCCATTTTTCTTTCTCCTGATAATGACGTCCTCTTGAGTAGTCCCCACTCGGAGATCCGAATGGGGGACTATTTTACCTCCGGAATATTTTACCCAAGAGGACGCCATCATCATTTAACCATACAGTAAAGCTGCATGCCCTCGGGAAAAATTACGGCTGTAGTTTCCCCTTGCTTTCAGCCGTTCGCAGTACCAGCACAGCAAGGCCGTTTTGGTTAGTGTTGCAAGGCCAGATCAGTCAATCATCCAGACTGTTGCCCCTGCAACTACTGAAAAGGTTGCTGCCCCTCTTCAGGAACCACACGTTTGTCTGGCCTCTCAACAGATACCCCTTCGTTGTGGTTGCACCTACGGTACGGCCATCTGTATAGCTGAGGCACTCAAGCCTCCCCACCAACTTCAAGGTCCATGGTTCATGATTATCAGTTGAATTTGGGTGACTGCTTTCATAGAAATTCTTCGGCCGGCATTGCTTTTTACTTTTATTCAAGAACAGATTAATCGCTGTGATATAAACCGGTACCCGGGGTGGTTGGTTGCCCCGCTGTGCGAATGTGGGGCAAAATTTATGGTTCTGGCGATATCATCCGGTAACAATGTCATTTTTTTAACGTAACTCTACAACAGTGGCGCATTTTGCTGCATGCACAAAGAACATATGTCACCACTGTGCGCAAGATAGTAGCAGCTAATTTCAGATAAATCAAAACGGAAAACAAACAGAAAAAGTTGATAACACTGACCGCAGTTCGCGCGATGTGCTGGTTTTTTCGCCGTTGAAATCGGCTGAATTAATACGCGTCGCAGTGTTGCCGCAGCGGCAGACAATACGGCCGCCTCGCAGCGCCCTTTTTCCTTGTGACGTCAGCGCAGATACACGCTGCAGCAGTGCTGTGCCAGGAGGGGGGAGCCTCTGACCTGCTGGCCAAAACTTACCGTGTGGTAGCAGACCACGTCGTTGCTCTACTTCGGTGAGATTGTGTAACAAATCTGGCATTCGAGTAAACATGTCAGCACATTTTGAAAATACTGTTATAATACGGTATACTTGTTTTCTTCTCTTTCTTTGATTTTTTTATTTTCTTTGCCTGTCAGAAAGCGTTGTAATACTTCAGGTTTTGGATTAATTTCAATATACGTTCTGTAACTGACATATGTGAAATTGTTATTTCTCGTTTTCTGCCGTCATGTGCTTAAAATATTTCTATATCCATGAAGTTCTGTATTAATGTGAAATTGTAATTCCGCTTAAAAGTTTAAAATATTGTAATGTACGTAATGTTCTGCGAGAGACAAGCTATAAAAGGTATCGATTGGCCGCAGCGTGCCCTGGTACGCGACGAAAACCCAAAACAACGAACTTCGGCAGTTAGATTTGGACAGTTTGTCAGATGCCGAACTGGAGAAGCTACGTGCAGTGGACAAGAGAAAACTGTTGGCATGAAAAATGACTGAGTCCCATATTGGATAGTCTCCGTGTCACAAACTGTGGGAATTCTTTCGCCGTGTTACTGCTCATGGACTGCAGCGGCATTGCATTACCATATCAGCGAGATTTAATATACATGACACTGACAATTAATACCACCTACAAATTATACACGGAGGTATAGAGTGTCAAGACGTAAGGTACCTCTTCTCTTGAAGCCACGTTTTATTTCTTTATTTTTTAGTTTTACAATTTTCTATCGCGTCTGCCGATATCGTGCAGCATTCAGTGAGTAAAGCGGCACTGCAGAACACACACAGTCGGGAGTAACACCTCAGTTCCCACGCTGGCTGAGGCAGCCGGTGGAGCATTTGTGGCGCTGCCAGCGGACTGTGTTGTGAGGCGGTGCGGCTAGGCGTGAGAGCGCCCGTTGCGTCAGCAGCGAGATACATAGGAGTACACAATTATTCTGCCGCGATACAGGTAATCGTGCTTAATTCACATTTGCCAATAAAATACAGATATTAGGAGAAGCATACAGGTCATAAGTAGTTCCTTAGAACAATACTACAACGTCAGAAATCGATAATCGTAAGAAGTAAATCAATAATGTTCGAGCTATCTAAAATTCTCTAACGGCTATCAAACATCACGAGTGTAAGTACGAGGTCCAGGCCGCGTGCCATACTCCCCAGTCACCGATAGGATGTCTTCCGATCTGCGAGGGTCGTACAGAGAGTAAAGAACGATTTAGCGTAATTAAACAAAGAAGAAAGATATGGACACAGACTTTATTTACGAAGTTACTGTACCTCTCTCTACATTTCAGTATACTCTCCATAGCTGTCAATGCACTTACTGTAACTTGACACCCGTTTCTCCATTCCCATGTTACACTTCTTTCCCGCCAAAGATTTGAACCAGAATGTCACTGCTTGGTCTTCATCGTTTGCAAACTATTTGCCAACCAAAAATTCCTTCGAGTTCGAGAGTAAGTGAAATTCACTTGGTGACAGGTCACAGCTGTAAGGACGTTGTTTAAAAATTTCCTTGTTTAAGACGATGGAAAGTACTTTCTGTGTTCATGCAGATGCATGAAACGGCGCTTTGTCTTCACCCTTGCCGACAACATTCCACGCCTTTGAAGAGTAGTAATGCAGTACTCTTCGCCTTACTGCAGTTAGAATTTAATTTGAAAAATGGACTACACTTAGAATTTAATTTGAGAAGATGGCTATTTAATTCCTGATTTGACTTTTATTTTAATTTACGCAACTGGTAGTATCGTTACTGAATATGTTTTGAATATAGAGGAAAGGTGCCTATTACAGGAGAGTTCGCTAATGGAAGACAGCTAGATTCTAACTAAAATAACAGCTCAGGTTCGATTTTCTCGGAAGCATCAGAACTTAGTCCTCACAGCGCGTGGGTGTACGGCGGTGAGGATAACACCATTACCGGCATTGTCAAGAATACTTGAAAGTGTTGAATCTAAAGTAAGTGCTTCTAGGACCGTAATATCTGAAGCTGAGTAGCTGTTACAACAACATTCATTTGATTATATCCCTCAGTAATTACTCTTTCATCCGCTGCAGTGAACTGAACACTTTCAAATGGACGAGCGTAACTATGAAGTTAGGTTTCTAGCGCAATATGTCCTGTTCCTAATGCCCGAGAATATGTAACATTAGGACACCCTATCTCAGCTACTAGGGTGGCAAGCTGAAGCTATGCTAATATGTGTTCAGACTCAGCTTTGCTAAGTGGTACGACAATTTAGTAAGCTTTCTTTTTTTGAATTTACTGGCTCCAGGAACGTGGCCATACAGCTACCTCGACCCTGGAGATGTTACACTACAGTCCGTTGTGAACTTCTGAGTATACATTATTTTAAGTCGTACCCTGGTGCGAAGTTCATTTTGTAAGTTTGATGAAGTCACCAGGTGTAGATGCTGTGGTGCTAATACTTGAGGGGCATCAAACTGTGTGATAAACAAAGCAAGAGGAAACAGTGTCCACATCATCTATTTCTCACTATATTCCACGCATAAAATGCAACATACTGTGTGGAATTCAAAGGATTATTTAAAACGCATTATCCCGAACAAAAAAAACCTCGTGGACAAGTAACCCAGGTCAAGTACTAACCTCACTTTTGCTTACAATGTTCTCTGCAGGGGCGTACTTGAGGGCGGCGGACAAGGAAACGTGCTGTAAACGGTCTCGGATAAACCGGACTAGTCCCATATAACAGGCATACACTTAGAAACGATGACTTCGAAATACACCAGGAATTTGACATACATGATACAAGCAGCGGAATAAATTTGGGTCTGCATGGTATCCGACCAGCTCCCAATAACAGCAAGAGACACCGGCTCTACTAAAATCAGTACTTTACAAATCTGTTAACCAGCTAACATCATCTCCATTCACGGAACGTTTGAAACAACTCAAAGAGAAGAAAGAGCTAGCGGGTCCGAGAGAGGCAGAAGTGAAAACATTTTTCATGGAAGAGAAAAAGTCTAAAACACAGGAAAGATACTCTCCAGTCATTCAAAGTTGAATGTAAGTGAGAAAATGCTTCAGATGTGCTGTCTGAAGAAGAAGAACCTGAATGAATATTCTGTAGTGGTCGTTTACCTACACGGAATTCTATCCTTGGGCTCCCGAAGAATGTTAACATGAAAAGGAACTTTTGTACGCCCTGATGCACTTCTTTTGATCAATAAACGCAAAAAAGTGTTGGAGGGGCGGTATGGAAGAGAATATTATTATTTCAGGTTTTGCTTGTTCTTTTATTGTTCGGTATTAATCGGTATTAAGTGTTTCCTCTGACTGTCTCATATTAGCAGATCACTTCCATTTCCATTCAAACTGACATGTTTGTACTTTATTTTTATTTACATGCATTAAGATTTAAGTAGCACGAATTCAACTAATAAAATTTAAAGTACAATAATCTCACGTAAATTTCCAATTGACAAACATACAGTTACATCAAATGTTGTAATATAAAGTGGTGTAATGTGAGACGAGGAAATTTTCGCATCAGGCATGAGGCTAATACACTGAAGCGCCAAAGAAACTGGAACAGGCCCCTGTATGCGTATTCAAATACAGGGAGAGACATGTAAACAGGCAGAACACGGCACTGCTGTCGGCAGCGCCTGTATAACACAACGGCTTGTTTCATCTCATTATAATTAGCTTGTTCCACCGCATTACATTGAACACTATAGATGTTTGAGATTATTTCATCATTTTTCCAAATTTAAGAAATGAAATAAGAAATGGACTACCTGCTTATTTAATTCATAATTACATAAATGCAGTTCCTTTCCTCAATCCCTCTACGTTGCCTTGGGTTAATTAACTTTGAGATTGTATTAACAGTTCGTCTGCTGGTATCGGCAAGGCAGAGATGTGGTCACTCTGTAGGTTGGTTAGTGCCAACATAAATTTGGGGTGAAGGCAGCGGTGGTGCACCTGTTTGCCAGGGATAGTTCGGGGTTGGTAACAGGTTCCCCTCCCCTCCAGGGCGGAAGAGAACGACCGGCGGGGCCGCCATGACAGGGTCACTCGGGGGAAGCTGTTGAACTGAGCAGACAGAATCGAGGGCGATCTCTGTCTTTGCCACCAAATTCTTTGTGGGATGAGGTATAATTTATTATATTGTTATTCATCCGCTCTTTTTCAGGACAGAAGTAGTTAGCATGTCGCTACGACCATACATTTTTTTGAGAAATTTAGCCTGCAAAATTAAAATTTTCAGTTAGAGTTTCTTTTCCAGAGGTGAGCATGGGGGCTCGCGTTATCCATTTGTAGTAACTTAGTAATATGTAAGTAGAGCAAGGCCAAAGAGGCAAAGGCACTAAAACAGTTTACTAGATGCTACAGGAGTCCTGGCGATGTCACTTGTGTTTTGTCGCACATACCTAGGTCTAAAGGCTGACGTCGAACATACATATTGCGACTGCTCAGTAGACATCAGAAATGAGGTACGTGTACTCTCTTCAAACTCGTCAGCGAGCCTTGAGACGCCACCTTCGAACACCGCCTCCGTGAGCCCTTGGACTCGGCTCGTGAGCGTCTGCAGGCCATTCGTCACCTGGGTCTCTTGTCGGCTACAAGTGGGCTCGACTCGCTCAGAAAGGAGAGCGAGTACCCAAAATAGCAAGTGTAACCGCGGACTCATTGCATTCCCGCTCCATATGCAACCGTTTGAAAGACATTTCCTCCATTGAACTCTAAACGGCTATTAACGTATTTAAAAAAAATCATCATTTCGCCGTTATAGATATTCTCAAGTGCGAGTTGAAATGTCACAAAGTATACAAACTTCCTGAATGACAGCAGCAAGCTGTATACCAATAAAACGACTGATCGGTTAGCAATGAATATTGTACTGTTGATACATACATTTATATAAATAAAAGTATTTCGAAGACGGTTGTAGATTTATTTTAATATTTAATATCTATTCAGAAAATGTCTAGCAATTATACACACTTTCGAGGCGTTGCCCAGTGTGTAACGACAGTACGTTATATTGCAGTGAACTGGTTTCACTTTGCAAGAGGATTACTCTGAAATGGTGTTTTATTTTAAAATAGTAAGATTATTAAAATTCTAATTGATAAAGTAATCCAGATAAGAGGAAGAAATTGATTATACAGCTCTTCATAACTTTTAAATCACAAAGTATGATGGCAGTCTCAGTTTCGCTCAACACACCTATGCAGATTTTTCCCTCTACCTGGGGCCTTATTTTATATATTGAAAGCCTGAGTTTAGGACATTGGCTAGCATGTAATAGAAAGTAATGAGCTGCAAGAGGTATTCAAACCTGACTGATGTGAAAGAATGTGGGAGAGAGTCACTTATATCCAACATATGCATGAAGCTGGAACTAAACGTCATAGGCATGAAGATGCAGTCAATTTGGATGCTAGCTTCAATTCATTTGCTGAAAAATTTTGGACTGAGTGATGAGCACTTCAGTAGTAGGTTCAATAGATTCGACACTGTTACTTTTGGAAGCTTTAAATTTAGGTGTTGTGGATTAGTATGAAATGTGCCATCCTGAAGTTACATGAGAATCATTAAACGACTTGTAAGCATCATTTTTCGCTTTGTCTTGTTTAATGTTACAGATAGTGATTACGTATATTGTGGAAAAAGCACTCAGTATTGTCTGCTGTGAAACTGTAAAACTCTTTGATTTTGATTATTTCTGAATCTAGTGCTTCAGCAGAGAGAAGATTTTCGGCCGTTAACATGATAGAAACTACGTATGTAGTTCACAACACGGGAACAGTACACCATCTTAGCTCTACTAGCTATTGGAAAGGATCTCCTGTGGCAGCTGAGATACGAGTTTTACAACGTGGTGTTCAACAAGTTTGACAAAAGGGTAACTGCATATTTAAAAAAGAAATTCTATGCTTTTTTACCTTTACGGAAAATTCAATACGTGTCACAACTTATACGGTTTAGACAGAGGGTCACTGGCACGTAAAGTGTGTGACCCCGCGACACCCCGTACCGTCTATGCGAATGAGAATACGTGAGTCATGCACTGAGTAGAACACGCTAACAAACGGGATGAGGCCGCAATCGAACTGCGACCACGCGAAATCACCGGTTACCGTGCTGTAACTGGAAGCCCCCAGAGTGACAGAGACGCTAATGTGTGGCAGAGGACGTGACAGATTGTGACGTGTCGCTGAAACGTTTTGCATCCCGCGACGGAAGCAGGGAATGGGCCCACACACCAGCAGGAAGAGCAAATAATGTTGAGTCGACGGAGGAGGACTTTGTTATAGTGGACGGCTATCTCAGGACCTCGAGTTTTCTAGTTCCTCTCTTGGATATGGGTAATTACTCCTTGGACGATGCGGAGGATATGAACGATTAATGGAATGCTTGTGCTACCTTTGACGGCGAGAGGGAGTTAGGGTATTGAAGGACCGCAGCCTGAGGACATGCTCTTTCAGTAAAGTAAAGTATAGCAGTAAAAGTCAGACGATGGTAGAAACTGCAGGCACCCAAAGTTTCCTACATATTGCGTATAATAGTGCTTGGTACGTATTGTTGTGCCGTAAGATAATGTGCTCAGCGTGTGTGGGCAGAACTGAGACGTCTTCCTGGTAATGGAAGAAGCCGAGGAAAACGAGTCAATCCTCAATAGTCTGGCTGAGTTTCAACAGCGAAAGTACAGTGATACAGCAAGTGTGGCGGCTGCACCACTGAGTCGCTTCCTTCTCGCCGTAGCCACGCTGGGCAGTCGGAGGCGCCAAGTCGTGGACACAGCAGAAAGACGGGGCGTCCACAGCGTGGATGGTCTAACTTCCTCATGCCCAGACTACAGGTCTATTACGAAGCGTAACAAATATGGGTCAGACCCATACAAATACTACCGACTTTCAGTAAAGGTATTCTCAGCCCGCAGTCAGTCAGATTCGAGGAGCGACAGATAACGGTCGGCTGTCTGCTCACCTGGCACTGTACGAGTTTCCGTGTTGCTGCACGTCCCACCCTGGGTACATGGATGCTGTTAACCGAGGTGCTGCCGCTCGTGCGTGGCAGATCTAACAGCTCTGACCAGCGGACCATCTGGTGGCCTCCAGCATGGGCACGGACGTGCAGCCACTGTTCCGCCATGACAAGACCAGCAGATTCCGCTGCCGGCCTCTGCTCCTGTTGGCAGACTCGGCCCCCCCTGCCCGGGCCCACAGTGTCTACGAAAAGCTGTCCAGCTGCCCCTGAGCAGGGCAGCTGAAGCGCAGTGGACGGCCTCGCTTCTCCAGTACTGTCTCACTGACGTCACGCATCCACTCACAGCGCTGCTACTCACTGGCGCCCGGCGGTGAGGGTACAACAGTATCGAGACGTCGACCAACCCTTAGCCACAACCACCCTAATGGCCCAGTCTTGCGCTGTTACAAAATTTATTGTGATTGTATGGTTCTTTGATACTAAAACAAAAGTGTGGCACAAGCCCGTGATGGGGCTATTAGCCTAACTACAGGTTCGGCCCTTTTGCGCCAAGGCACTAGAAGGAGGCATCAGACGATCCCAGCACCTGGGCCACTTTTCATACCTAGGAAAGGAGCCCAGTACTCGTTTAATAGCAGACTGGATGTAGCTGTGGCCGTTACGGATTGGAATGAGGAAAAATCGCTGCTCTCGATTGAACCCAGGACTTACAGGGCCAGGGTCTAATCTCCAACCCTCTATACCAGAATGACCACGGTGTTCGTTCAGTAACAGTTGTTTATTAGTATGGGTGAAGACAGATGAAATTCCAGCTCATGTGTGGATGCATGTGGCCTGTATGCCGATGTGCAATCCACTGTGCAGATGAAAGTAGCCATCTGCTTTAATAACTAGCTTCCTGCTGTGTGGGAGTACAAGTTAGTTACTTGTTTTTTACATTTTATTTATTGATAAATTTGACATGATGTGCCCATGTTTTGTTATGTATTTGTATGCCTTGATGTCATTTCTGGTGATGTGAAGTGTTGGCTAAAGCTAGCATTCTGATGAGAGACGCCACACACAGGCTTGCTGTTGCAGTTTATGAGGATGCGCCAGTAGCACCATGAAGCTGACAAAGGTGCAATTTTCTTTCAAAACAGTGTGTGATTAGTAAACCTATGTATGTTAACGTCAGAATCCATTTCAGGTGGGTTATATACTTGTAGACAGAGGTCAGCAACATAAAGAGAAGGATAGATTGATACTCAGCGTGAAGAGACCCACTGAGTTGCAGAAAGGCACAACAGAGAGGTTGTTACGCTTGCAGCTATCGGCCAAAGCCTTCCTCAGCAAAGGAAACATACACATTCACACAAGCAAGCACATCTTGCACACACTCGGCCATCATCACCGGTAGATCTGAAAGAAATCTTGTACACAGAGGTAGTTACACACATGGTTTAGATTTACGTTTAGTGAATCATATACGGAACTGTGTCGGTACTCACCCGATTCTACACAACCTGGTATTTGTTAGTTTGATAACGTGATTAGAGCTTTTGCTTCTCTGTGTGATCAATTGTTTGGCTTAGCGTCCTCTTTGCGATTTTAAAATTCCATTAAAATCTACACGTGGCCTATTTTTTTGTTGTTGCATGATGTTTCCGTTGTGAAAGAGTTCTTCTAAACATAATTCTACGTGCGATGTGTCTGTGATTTCGCTTTGCAGTACAATGGCAATGTCGATAGTCATTTCTGTTCCTGATGCATTATTCAACATTTTATGAACTATGCACGTCACGTCATAGTTGTCCATGGCTTATAAGGGGCGTTATTTGTATTTATTATTTTTTGGGATTGAGTAGAACTGGAAAGAATACCTCCCCTCAACAATGCACACTAGGCTTGCGAGGAAGATATATTTCTTTCTTTATTAGAAAGTCAAATTTTTTTTATGAACAGGAAGCACATCCATCTGTCCTATTCAGCAAGCAGTGGACCTCATCACCGTGACTCTTGGCCTCTACCAAAAGATTAAAAGTTTGCCAAGCAGCGATGTGATATTTTGCAGCCTTAAGCATTCGACAAAAGGGTTGCACTTAAGCTCTGCCTTGTTACCATGTTAAACTGAGAGTATACCCAAAGCCACAGTAGATGAGCAGGTTCCGGTTTACAAGTGCTGTGTCTCGCTCTGAAAGGGGTGTCCTGTTTAAGGACCGGCTGAGAGCTGAGTGGGGCCGATAAGTTCCCGAGGACCCGAGGCACTTGACTCGGCTTTTGAAGGCACTCCCGTTAGAAACAAACGGATGTACTGTTTTCGGTGACTCGGAGGCATTCAAAAGGGTTTCCTCGAGACAATCGGGCGAGTAAGCCGCTAGGGCTCCCTGCCGCCGTTGGATAAGTAGCTGCAGCAGCAAGTCGTATACTCTTAGCTCACTTATTTGTTACATAGTTTAATTCTTAATTTCTTTGCGTATTTTTGGTATTTGCGATGTTTAATTCATAAATTTCTGGCGTATTGTAGTATTTGAGAGTTGTAGCATCGTGTTTTAGTACCTGCATAGTGTAAAATCGCGTAGTCTCCTTCCGCCGCCGAGCAGTGTGTCAGCAGCGCGCAAGTAGCAGCATTACTGCATTTACTAGGCACTCTTGTATTTTAATAACCGTTTAAATTTTGTGTCGAATTGGTTGTGCTCCGTCCGCAGCTCGTGGTCGTGTGGTAGCGTTCTCGCTTCCCACGCCCGGGTTCCCGGGTTCGATTCCCGGCGGGGTCAGGGATTTTCTCTGCCTCGTGATGACTGGGTGTTGTGTGCTGTCCTTAGGTTAGTTAGGTTTAAGTAGTTCTAAGTTCTAGGGGACTGATGACCATAGATGTTAAGTCCCATAGTGCTCAGAGCCATTTGAACCATTTTTAGTTTGTTTGTACTCTCTGTAGATTAGTTCAGACGTTCTTTGCACAACAGTTTTTGGCGTGGATAGGGACTGCAACTGCTGTCTTCGGATGTAGGCTGAGTTGGCATCCCTTCGCTCCCAGCTTCAGCCAGTGTTGGCTTCGGTCGCACAGCTTGAGGCTGTTGCCAATGGGCATCATTGTGGGGGTCGGGATGGGGGTTTGTCGGGGACGGCCAGCTCGTCCCACGCATCCCCCGATCGGACTATGACTGTGGCTGCCCGGGATACTGCCCACATTGAGGCTGATCCCTCACTTGTGGTAGAGTTGGAGGTCGTCTCAAGGTGTGGCAGGGAGCGAAAGACATTCCGGAGGACTGAACGGAAGGCCTCTCCAGTTTGTCTGACGAACCGGTTTCAGGCTCTGTCTCAGGCTGATACTGATCTTCAGCCGGACATGGCTGCTTGTCCTGTTCCAGAGGTTGCCCCTCAGTCTGCAAGATGCGGGCGGTCGCAGAGGGTGCGCTTACTGGTAGTTGGGAGCTCCAACGTCAGGCGCGTAATGGGGCCCCTTAGGGAAATGGCAGCAAGAGAGGGGAAGAAAACCAATGTGAACTCCGTGTGCATACCGGGGGGAGTCATTCCAGATGTGGAAAGTGTCCTTCCGGATGCCATGAAGGGTACAGGGTGCACCCATCTGCATCATGTCGGCACCAATGATGTGTGTCGCTATGGATCGGAGGAAATCCTCTCTGGCTTTTGGCGGCTATCTGATTTGGTGAAGACTGCCAGTCTCGCTAGCGGGATGAAAGCTGAGCTCACCATCTGCAGCATCGTCGACAGGACTGACTGCGGACCTTTGGTACAGAGCCGAGTGGAGGGTCTGAATCAGAGGCTGAGACGGTTCTGCGACCGTGTGGGCTGCAGATTCCTCGACTTGCGCCATAGGATGGTGGGGTTTCGGGTTCCGCTAGATAGGTCAGGAGTCCACTACACGCAGCAAGCGGCTACACGGGTAGCAGGGGTTGTGTGGCGTGGACTGGGCGGTTTTTTAGGTTAGATGGCCTCGGGCAATTACAGAAAGAGCAGCAGCCTCAAAGGGTGCGGGGAAAAGTCAGGACATGCGGGGGCCAAGCACCAATCGGTATTGTAATTGTAAACTGTCGAAGGTGCATTGGTAAAGTACCGGAACTTAAGGCGCAGATAGAAAGCACCGAAGCTGAAATCGTTATAGGTACAGAAAGCTGGCTGAAGCCAGAGATAAATTCTGCCGAAATTTTTACAAAGGTACAGACGGTGTTTAGGAAGGATAGATTGCATGCAACTGGTGGTGGCGTGTTTGTCGCTGTTAGTAGTAGTTTATCCTGTAGTGAAGTAGAAGTGGATAGTTCCTGTGAATTATTATGGGTGGAGGTTACACTCAACAACCGAGCTAGGTTAATAGTTGGCTCCTTTTACCGACCTCCCGACTCAGCAGCATTAGTGGCAGAACAACTGAGAGAAAATTTGGAATACATTTCACATAAATTTTCTCAGCATGTTATAGTCCTAGGTGGAGATTTCAATTTACCAGATATAGACTGGGACACTCAAATGTTTAGGACGGGTGGTAGGGACAGAGCATCGAGTGACATTATACTGAGTGCACTATCCGAAAATTGCCTCGAGCAATTAAACAGAGAACCGACTCGTGGAGATAACATCTTGGACCTACTGATTACAAACAGACCCGAACTTTTCGACTCTGTAAGTACAGAACAGGGAATCAGTGATCATAAGGCCGTTGCAGCATCCCTGAATATGGAAGTTAATAGGAACATAAAAAAAGGGAGAAAGGTTTATCTGTTTAGCAAGAGTAATAGAAGGCAGATTTCAGACTACCTAACACATCAAAACGAAAATTTCTGTTCCGACACTGACAATGTTGAGTGTTTATGGAAAAAGTTCAAGGCAATCGTAAAATGCGTTTTAGACATTACGTGCCGAGTAAAACTGTGAGGGACGGAAAAACCCACCGTGGTTCAACAACAAAGTTAGGAAACTACTGCGAAAGCAAATTGAGCTTCACTCCAAGTGTAAACGCAGCCAAAACTTCTCAGACAAACAGAAGCTAAACGATGTCAAAGTTGGCGTAAGGAGGGCTATGCGTGAAGCGTTCAGTGAATTCGAAAGTAAAATTCTATGTACCGACTTGACAGAAAATCCTAGGAAGTTCTGGTCTTACGTTAAATCAGTAAGTGGCTCGAAATAGCATATCCAGACACTCCGGGATGATGATGACATTGAAACAGAGGATGACACGCGTAAAGCTGAAATACTAAACACCTTTTTCCAAAGCTGTTTCGCAGAGGAAGACCGCACTGCAGTTCCTTCTCTAAATCCTCGCACAAACGAAAAAATGTCTGACATCGAAATAAGTGTCCAAGGAATAGAAAAGCAACTGGAATCACTCAACAAAGGAGGTGGATTACAAAACACTCGTTCGACCTATACTTGAGTATTGCTCATCAGTGTGGGATCCGTACCAGATCGGGTTGACGGAGGAGATAGAGAAGATCCAAAGAAGAGCGGCGCGTTTCGTCACAGGGTTATTTGGTAACCGTGATAGCGTTACGGAGATGTTTAGCAGACTCAGGTGGCAGACTCTGCAAGAGAGGCGCTCTGCATCGCGGTGTAGCTTGCTCGCCAGGTTTCGAGAGGGTGCGTTTCTGGATGAGGTATCGAATATATTGCTTCCCCCTACTTATACCTCCCGAGGAGATCACGAATGTAAAATTAGAGAGATTCGAACGCGTACGGAGGCTTTCAGACAGTTCTTCAAAAAAATGGTTCAAATGGCTCTGAGCACTATGGGACTCAACTTCTGAGGTCATTAGTCCCCTAGAACCTAGAACTAGTTAAACCTAACTAACCTAAGGACATCACAAACATCCATGCCCGAGGCAGGATTCGAACCTGCGACCGTAGCGGTCTTGCGGTTCCAGATTGCAGCGCCTTTAACCGCACGGCCACTTCGGCCGGCAGTCGTTCTTCCCGCGAACCATACGCGACTGGAACAGAAAAGGGAGGTAATGACCGTGGCACGTAAAGTGCCCTCCGGCACACACCGTTGGGTGGCTTGCGGAGTATAAATGTAGATGTAGGGACCTGGCCACGGGCAGCAGCAGGCGCGTGCGAATGTCGTCTGAGTTGACAGGCTCCACACCAGCCGTCGTCGAGCGCCTCTCCGAACCGACGTAGAAAATGTTGGCATCCTGTAACCAAGGCTGGCAGGGTTCAGTCACCCAGCATCGATACTTCATTGGAAGACATTGCAAAGTGAGTCTGTCAGTGATAAGTGGATTTTTCATAACGAACAGTGCAGGTGGCACAAGTGAATTTCTGAGAAACGTTTGGTGGCCGAAACGACCAAGTGGTCGACGGCTAAAAAATCCGAAGGCACAGTAATCCAAAATGTGACCGCAAAGGTTCGCCAACACCATGCAAACAAGGCCACAATAGCAAACCAACAGAAAAACGAAGAACAAGCGAGTAACTGTGTGGAAAAGTAACATCGGCAATCTGAAAGCTTCGGAAACAGCAACACAACTGGATGTGGAACGCGCGTGCGCTTCCCTCCTAGCTTACGCCATCCCGATCTCGATGACCGAGCCCAGTGAGGATCATAGATGGGGTATGCAGCGCTCTGCAGGGAGGACTGGGAGAAGGAGAACGTCAGAGCGGGTACATTCACTGATCGTTTGAATCAAGCGATCTTTCTGGGAGTGATCATTTTGGAATTTCTGGGATAACTGAGAAAGCTGTATCCAGGTTATTGAGCGAGTCATTCAGATAAGCATTCAGAAGGTCTTTCTGAGGTTCATTCTGGGTATTCAGGAGATTTACATGCGAGGCTGTGATAAATGATTCGCATGCTGTTTTGCTTAGAGTGTGCTGAACTTGCATTCTAGAGGTATGTCCACCATACTACTCAGTTTGCAGGTTCCAAGTGTGAATCCTGTATACTTTCCAATGTCTACTGTACTTCGCGACATACTTAGTTTCCATTACATGTTGCTTGATTCTCCGTTAGGTCCAATGTTTGGATCGATCAGCATCCTTGCCACCTGACACACATCTCCAGATACTTCTTTGACGCCACATCTGCATTGTACTTACTATGGACAACAAGGTCCGCTTGTGGATTTTGAAGCTGTGAGCAACAACTTCGGCCACGAAAACTGCACCGTTTCGAACAACAGTTGCGGTTTTATCTGGAGAGTTACTATACTGGAAGTGAAGAAGAAGAAATGAGGAACCTATCTTGTGAATGGCCGTCAAAGCAATGGACCGGGGGAATGCGGAGATAAAAGCTACCGGCTCCGAATCAGTTGCCATACGACATCGTACCACCAACATCTCACAAGTCACACATGCCTTCATACTCTATCGATTTATGATGGGGTGAAATAAGTGGTTTATCACCCCCCTCCCCCTCACACACACCTCCCATAAGCGCAATTATCGATTCGTGTATTCGCCCACTCAAGTTGGCTGTTAGTTCTTCATATATGATTTATGCACAAAAATAAATGTGAACTTTGTTACACCTATTTCCACTTTTAGTGCTGCAGAAAGGGCCCATCATTTACATACCAGTGAAGTACACTTTGGCGTCAAGCCTCATGTTTCTCGGTTTCCCTTTCATTGCACTATAATTATTTTGTTTTGAGATATGTGGTGAACTGCAGGATTTCACTGACACCGACAGACTGCTATCAGCAAATCTTTTTCCAAAGCAGATTACTACTAACTGCCTCTTCATCTTGTACTAACATAGCATGAACTAACATAGGATGGACCTGGAATTTGCGAAGTTGGCCAAGGATTGGCATGTTCTTATATTTTTAATTGTTTCTGTGACTCCTGTTGTTACAGTCCACAGTAATACCGTTGCTGTCGTGGTGTTCAGACCGAACACAGGTTTGATGCAGCTGTCTGCGCTAGTCTGTCTCTTACCAGCCTACCACTGGAAGCTAAATCCACTTGAACCTCCTTACTGTTTTCATCCCTTCGTTTCCGTCTCCACCTTCCCTTCCAGTGATTCTTCGATGCCTTAGCATGTGTCCTGTAAATCAATCCCTTCTTCGAGATAAGTTGAGTCATAAATTTCTTTTCTTCCGAGTTCGACTCAGTACCTCCCCATTAGTTACGACAACTACCCATCGAATCCTCAGCAATCTACTCTAACATCACATTCCGAAGGCTGCTATTCTCTTCCTGTCTCAAGTGGCCATCGTCCACATTTGATTTCTATACAAGACTACACTGCAGATAAATATGAGAGGACTTCAAAGAATAAGCTACATATTTTTGTAAAATGAGTGGCATATTGTCAAGAGAGAGCACATCTTCTATTATTACTGTAATCACAGTTCTGCTGCAGTGTACGTAACAATGCATACTAGTGCGAGAGTGAAACATGCACAGCAACAGGAAACGTACTCCAAAGTTGAACTGCCCAGGAAAGTACCATTCTTTGTGGACAAAAGTCTAGATTCGTTCTCCTCGGGAGCTGCGCGGTCAGAGTAGCGGATAATTACCAAAGGGGCCCGTATAGATTCCCGGCCGGGTAGGAGATTTTCTCCGCTCGGGGACTGGATGTTGCGTTGTCGTATTTTCGTGACTTATTATTGGGATGGCTGTATGGGCACGCTCCGAAAGCCAACAGAGTTAAAAAAAAAAAAAAGAAACCTGCACAGGAGACACTAATGCAAAACAAGGCCGTATATGTCGAGCACAGAGTACAGTGTCCAGGAAGTCGAGGAGCTGAGCCGCAGCAGTCGCATGTTTCCCGACGAACGGGAAGTTCTCTCAGTGTTTCTCGAATGGCTCCGTGAACAAAGAGCGGATGTCTTCGATGAATTCAACGTCTGGCATGAGGTACCAACTCTTGTTTACATAGACGTGGTCACTACGTTGAATAATAATACCATTTATCTGTGGCTCTTTCAAGTGTAGTGCAGTATTCAATAAAATTAATAATAGTGTTTAACTTACTTTTTGACATCTCTTCCTACCTTCATAAAAAACTTCCTAACATCTATACTTGTATTACATGTTTAAAGATTCTTCCTTTTAAGAAATGCGCTTTTTGTTGTAGGGAGTCTGAATTTCCTATCCTCTCTACTTCGGCCGTCATCAGTTAATTTGCTCCCCAAAAAGCACAACTCTTTTATAATGTATCGAACACATTCAGGCAAAAAGTACACCAGAGCGGAATTAAGTTGCAACAGAGCCAGCAACAAGCGGGCAAGAGTATTATGCATTGTGCAGCAAAACACGGATGGCAGGAGTTGCGAAACAAAGAGAGCTGGACATGGTATGCAGTAAGGGGTCCGCTGTTCGACCACGGGATGGGGCGGTTCATAGCGGGCTACCGATCTTCGTCGGAGGGGAAGAGTTGCGGAACCAGCACCTGGAAGGGGGAGTGCTACTCACGAAGCAGGAAGGCGAAGTGTTCAGCAGTCATCGTTGGGTGACATCAACGCATCGGAGATGCATAACGACAGGAGGCGGCTGGCAGAAGCATTCTATGAATTCCGTCACGGAACGGAAAGACACAGGATGCTCAAACGAAGTGCTTGGGTATGTTAGACGATACATGGAGCGTACGGGAAACTGAGTCAGGTATTGGGGGTTATTTCACATATGCGAAAGAAGAGGGGTTGGATCGACGCTGAAGGTCAGCTCATGAAAACAATATGTGGCACTGATGACGAGGAACACATTCGAAGGATCAATGACAGCCTAGAAAAGGTTAAGCATTGGGCAAAATGGAACAAAGCCGTGAGTGACTGGAACACTGCGCAGATTGCAAATTTAGAGAAGAGCGCATTGAGTAACACACGACTACTACAAGTGACTGGAGAAGTAGTGCTGTAAGGTAGAACTACAGAAGAGGCAGTTAATCCGACGAGCAGGGAACTACAAGCTGAAGCAGAAGTCTCTGATAGGGAAATAGTAATGGTAAAATGGTTGCAGTCAGTAGAGACAAGGTTTGGGAAGCACGAGGGAAAGTAGCAGAACTACAGGAGGCTATGCAGCAGTCTGTAAGAGGTCAGCTAGGGACAAACTTGTTGTCGCCAGAGCAGTACTTGGAGGGTCTATGGGAGAGTACAGAAGGAAATGCAGCCGGATTAGCGGTTGGTCTCAGAACCCGATCACAATAACTTACTTTCTTATTTCAATGTAGCCACAGTATCGCTGAGAACTGATGGAGCGAATGTTTACATTTCCGTTTCTGTACCAGTATCAGGGAAACAAAGCACGCTAGGATTGCTAAATATGTATCCTGCCAAGTGCGGTATATTGAAGAAATCTGTAAGAATAAAAACTCAGGGATTAGTACTAATTGCAAAAGACATGGGGAGATATATGGAAATGGAGGAAGCAAAGTTAAAAAAAATGCTTCCGACTGGAAATCACAGTCAGTCTGAATACGTTAATAAGAGACGGGCAGCATGTCTGTGCAGTGAAATTGATAATGGAACAAAAGTAGGTAAGAGAATGCAGTAAACAAGTGATCGGGCCGAAATTGTACTTTTAGCAGAACGAGGAGCGTTGTTTGTACTCTACCTCTGACAAGGGGGTAATAGTGGCTAGTTGTGTCGGGCAGGGGAAACTCACATCAAGAAAGAGGCTAGAAGTAAACGTGAGTGGTTTATTATTAAATGGAACAACATTCGTGATGACAGGACCTACTTTCCATCTGCCCGCCGCGATTTCGTGAATAATTCACCTGAATATTTCGCAGCCTCGTTTGTATCGGCCAGAGGAGCCCACGGAAGTGCTACCTGCCGCAAATCCAACCAACTGAAATCAGACTCTAGGGTCGGAATTTACACTATGTATAAACACGCTTCTGAACGAGCAGGAGGGACGAGTTTCCCTGAAACTCTTAGAGCAGTATTTAGTTTTATACCTGAAAAGTCAGTACCGACAACAGCCAACATTCACTATTGTCATACCAATCACCACAGAGACACTTGTTCTGCTAAGTGTAGTTCTCGTTACAGTACGCTGAAGACACAGTACAAGACTGGATTCAGACGCAGTCGTTGTTGAGATTCCAGTGGATGGGATACCCAGAGCATAAAAGGACAGAAGGAAGGTGAACACACTAGGAAATAGTATTAAGGATAATTGATTATTTTACCTCGTAAGTTTAGAATAGAGAATTAGAAGCTATTGTACACGAAGCTTAGTAATGAAATAAGTTGCATGGTGTTTGAGTTGAGGAGCAGGGCATCGGGCCCTGTAGATATGTGTAGGATTCAGTGATATGATTAAGGAAACCAGTAGTTAGCATAATTCTTAAGAAGCGAAACAGGGTCAGAAGAGCCGGTCGCCAAGAACTCTAGCGTACAGGATAACCTGGTTTGGTCGACCAGAGGAACCGGGACTCGATAAGAAGGTGGACAGTGTAGCGAATTGACCGTATTCGCTCAAATGTAGGCGAGAGCGGAAGTGAGTTGCAAATAGAGACGGCCGCAGGCTGGAAAGAGTGTTTTGTATTGTGAAACAAAACACGGCCGACGGCCACACTGCCGATGCTGCAGTATGCTGGTGGAAGGACAGATGCCTTCCTTCATTTGACACCTCGGGAATATTTAGAGTTTATGCCTTAAGCATTCAACGAGTGTGTAAGTACTCAGCCACTCTTGTGCTAACATATTCTCATCTCAGTATCACAGTGTACACCGTGAGCCTGTGACACCCGGAGCAACATCCCAGAATTCAGCTCGGGGTCTGCTGTTCGACCGGAGGATGGCGCCGCAGCCTGCCCTGGGTCACGAGAGCGGCAGCTGCTGGAGCAGAGAGCCGGCCGCCTGCCGGTGTGACGTCACAGCCGCCTTCGCGGTGTCTCCAGCTGTGCTGCCACACTGCCGTCGTCGTGTCAGCAGCAGGAGTCGTCGCTTGCAGTGGCAGTCGAGTAACGCCATGTTTGGCCCCGCTCCTTGCACTGTCAGCAGTGGCGGACGTCAATTGTTACACATGAGGCAACTGGACGCCTCCGCCAGGTTTCCCGATGTACACAGTTGATTTGCTTGTGTCTCATTGCACTCTCCGTGGCCTTATCTAACACGTAAGTGTCTCATGTTCTAGTCTAATTCCCTGAGCATCGCCTGATTTAATTAGACTACATTCCATTACAGTTGCTTTATTTTTGTTGACGTTGATCTAATAACTCCTTGCATGAGATTTCAACTCTGCAGCGGAGTGTGCGCTGATATGAAACTTCCTGGCAGATTAAAACTGTGTGCCAGACCGAGATTCGAACTCGGAAACTTTGCCTTTCGCGAGCAAGCGCCTGTTTTGGGTAGGGGCATTTTCCGATGAGCGGTATATTTTAACCAGTGTTGCATCTGAACAGTTTAAAAACTTAGATCTTTTAGAAATGCTTCTATCCTTGGGTCGAAAGCCAATAATCACGCCCTTTTGGACATTAGGTAACATAGCTCTGTCTCCACATTACGACAACAACTGCATTGTTTTCCACATCCCCTCGACGTGCTTTATATACCTTCCATTGCTAGTGCTGCCACATGGTAGAACACTTGCCCGCGAAAGGCAAAGGTCCCGAGTTCGAGTCTCGGTCTGGCACACATTTTTAATCTGCCAGGAAGTTTAATAACATCTTTTCTACACACTGTCCATTCCGTTCAATAGCTCTTCCCAGTGCTTTGCTATCTCTACCAGATTTATGAGGGCGTGCAGAGAAGTAATGCCTCCGAATTTTTGTTCTGTTCTGAATATCCGGTGAGGTATTACATGTCACGCATATTGCTCGGTAAATTTTCCCACTCGTTTTACTGACACAACATCCAACCCTCTGCCGCTAGATGGCTCGGAATTGCAGCATATAAGATGGCAGTGTGTAGTGTAATTACACGGCCCAGTCACATTAATATGACCACCTGTCGAAAGCCTGAGTAATCACCGTTTGGAGTGTGGAAGTGAAGGAAGAGAGTCAGTAAGGTTCTGGAAGGTACTGACAGGTATGTGGTATGTAGAGCCGCGTCATCGGCAGCTACGCTAGATTTCTCAGTTGAGGATTAATGGCCTGACCGAGGTGGTCCCACAGAATATCGATTTGGGTTTAAATCCTGGGAGTTACGTGGGCAGGGGACTTCAGTAAACTCATCGTGGTACTCTTTGGTGAACATGCACTGTGCGCTTGTGACACGTTGCGTTGTCCTTCTGATAGGTACCATTGTGCTGAGGGAAACCCAAATTGCATGTAGGGTGGATATGGTCCACAAGGATAAATGGATCCTTTGTTGATCGATTGTGCCTATCAGAAAGACGAGATCACCCAGGCAATGCAATGGAAACTTCCCCAGACCATAACAGTCCCTCCTCAGACATGGAACCTTGTGACAATTGTTACACACTCACACCAACAATCATCTGTTCGATGGGGTATCAAACGAGATTCATCCGAAAAGGCCGACTGTCGCCTATCAGTAGACGTCAATAGGAGAATAAAACTCGTGTACAGCTATGACGGTTTCGTCATCAGTTAAGTGCGACGTTGGGTTATTGGTGTTTGTAATGATGGAAACGGTGGTGCTAAACTCAAAGTCTATGGCAGACTTTAGGAGACTCACCAAAATCAGGTCGATGAACTCATTGGAGAAAGTAGTCAGTAATGTGCGAAACCCAGCCTTCATAACGAATGAACAGCAATCAGCATGGATGCATGAATAAAGCACCGAATGCGGAGGCCCAAACACAGCAATATTCGCTGAACGTTCCTTTAGGTGGCACTGTTGGTATTCCCTTGTTCGACCTCGGCGGAGACTTGTTCAACAACTGCTCTTCTGTTCTCCCGTAAACGTCGCTGCTGCAGACGTTCACCCTAGTCATCTATGGGATCTGGACGGATGCCTCGGCGGCGGTTTTGGGTCGGGGCATTTTCCCGTGTGCAGTATATTTTAAACAGCGTTGCATCTTATAAAGACTCCTTTGAAAAAAAAGAAATTTTTTTTTGTATGTTCACTGTTGTGGATAAATACATACAGCGTGCACAGGGCGGTGTGTGAAACTGAAAGCGATTACACGCTTCCGCTGTTGCAGAAGTCTGCTCCAGATGCTGCGGATACCGTGTTGAGCTGAAAGTGGTAACCAAAGTACGGAGAAATATTCTTCGGGGCTCTGTTGCATAGCAATCAGATTGCTTTCAGTTCTGAGAAATATCCAGGTACTATCGTGGATTTGAATGATCCATGAAGTGATTTCTTTTCCGAAGAAAACATCGAACTATTTCACTAGAACTGACCGCTCCCGTCGGAACTGTTCTCAAGCTGGTGTTTATTAGTAAATCACAATAGAAGTATATCGCTGGGTGTATAATAACACGTACCTTCTTGAAATGAACAATATTTTATTGTTCTATTAACTGATTTCCTTCCATATACATTTATATTTTACAATGTGAATCAAAAACTCGCAATGGCGTCGATTTTTACATCACAAGAATGGCTCTCCGCTCCTAAAATTTTTACTCTTAAAAAGAACAAAAGCTCTATCTCCTAAGAATAATTATGTGAGCGCTGACCGCCACAGAGTAATGAACAATATCTTTGTCTCTCTCTCTCTCTCTCTCTCTCTCTCTCGCACTGTCACAGCAAGTTACGCTGCATGATACATCATATATGCCCCTCTTGTGGACGAACGTTTTTGGGCAAAAACAAACACGAGCGTTCACACAACACTATATCGGTGATTGTTTATGACGGTGTATTAATGTCAACTAGAGTATTAATGTCCACTATATTTCTTATGATATTTTGGTATTAGTGAATGACTAAATGGAAATTATAGATTTGGGTGCATATATACTGCTGACAAAGCCTGTGCTGCTTGAAAATTCCTAATTCCTGATGCAGCTTATATGCATAGCTTACATGCTTGCTTTTATTCATTTGTCGAGGATGGCATGAGATGTGATCGGAAACCTTTTTCATCATCACTCAAAGCTTCTGTCACTCGCCTTGGGATGTCTCAAACGGATAATCTAGCCATTCGGCCAAGCCCCACAAAGGAAAACCAAGGAAAACCTCGGGGTAGATTTACCATTCTCGTATTTCTCATTTGCAAAGAAAATTAATTGAATTACAATGGAAAAAATATGTACAATATGGATTTTTTAAAAAATTTAAAAACTGTTCACAAAAGAAAGACAACACTGTTAATCTTCTGTGTCTTGAGTTGAACCGTCGACGCGTTGGTTTACGTCCATCTACGATTCCCTTCTATCTGTCATCTCCGGGTAACTGATCGAATTCTATTCCCATTTCACCGTCTCCTCGTGGGTATTATGGTTTTCCGCATATGGTTAACATGAAAATAAGAGTCAGTGTAAGTTCCGTGGAAAAGGTGTTTGATCTATGCTGAGCTGAAATAGAATCTAATCTAAAGTTCTTTCTAATTCTCTGTCCTGAATTCGAAATATTCGGAAGTCGTAAGGTGTTCTTCATTTCTATCAACAACCCTAGAATGCACTATACACAAATCCAACTGGTGCTGCCGTGTCAACGTATGCTCGTCATCTTTCGGATTGACTTTAACATTTGCTGATGCGCTTATAACTGAAAGGCATTCGCTCAGTTGGTAACTTCACGAGCAACAATCGACATAACATAATTTACATACACAGGTATGTTATAACAATAGTACAATTATAAAGACAATGTCCATCACAAAAGATTGAAACAAAGTAATAGGCGTCCTTTTAAAACTGAGAACGGGTTACGCCTTCCGAACAGCATGACTTCAGCTCAGCGAGTAAAAAAGCAAATACAAACATATAATGACATTGTTAAATTGACATAAGAAAAAATATCTTGCCATAGACCAGATTCATTTGAGTCACTAACCCATGGTCATTATGCATTGTGAAACCTGATTGAAGTTACTATCAACTAAATAAAAAATTTTTTAAAGAAATCATTCATACTATAGCTAAATTCTCTGCATACTGAAAAGAAAACTTATCTTTACAGTGGAAAACAAATACATAATATCTGCATATCTCTCGTCCATTATGCCTGAAAAGAAAAACTAACTACTAAATTGCAAAAAGAAAGAAACTATCCTAAGTATGATTCATAGGTTTAATGAAAATTCTCTAATCAATATTATTTGATAAGAATAGTATCTGCAACCTTCAGAATCTTCAGTCATCATGAAATTGCTTTAACAAGTGATGACGATACATTCCTTTCACCTTTCCATTCTTCACATCCTTCAAAACATAAGTTCCTGCATGGGGTATTTTGGTAATCACAAATGGTCCTTGATACATTTAATTGCCATTTTGTGTTCTTCCTCTGTATAAGTGAAGCCTGAGGATGAGTTTTTACTAAAACTTGGTCTTTCACTTTATATGTTTTTATTTTTCCAAGTCGATTGTAAAAATATCTTTTCCTTTTTCTTGCCTTGTCCATTATATTGAGTAAGGATTGTCATACTTTATTTTGTAGGTCTATTTTGTTAATAGCTACTTTAGGAATTGGTCGAATCCAGTCATTCTGTTCCTGTTTTCCAAACATCAGTTCGTATGGGGTGTATTCTGTCGTAGTATGTGGCATATTGTTTACAATTTCCTGAAAATCGTGAAGATAATCGATCCATTTGGGTTGCTGGTTGTGGCAATATGTTCTCATGAACCGGTTTAATTCACGAAACATTCGTTCCACGGGATTCGCCGAAGGGTGGTACACTGATGTTAGAATTTGTTTTATACCACAACTGGCTAATGTTTGCCTCCAACGAAATCCAGTGAACATTGACCCATTGTCAGAAAGAATAGCCTCTGGTTTGCCTACCTTGACTATATAATCCTTGACCAGCTTCTTGGCTATGGATGCAGCAGTAGCTGATTTTAATGGATAAAATTTGACATACTTAGTGAATATATCAAAAAAAGCTACAATATATTTGCATCCTCCCCTTGATGATGGTAGAGGACCACAGACGTCGACCGAAATGATTGACAGCGGTTTAGATGGTATAATAGGATGTAGGAAATCTTTCACACAAAAATTTCCTGGTTTGGCTAACTGACAAATTTTGCTTTTCCTTAACTGTGTGTGTACTTTCCTGCGAATATTTGGGAAGTAGCAGTATGCTTGAATCTTCCGAGCACAATTTAATACTCCAAAATGTCCCCAAGTGATGTGCGTGTGCAAAATTAAGTCATTCTCATTCTTCTCGGGAATACACACCTTCCAATTATCTGAATCAAGATGCCCTTTGAAAAATAAGACGTCGTCCTCAACTTTGTACAGTCTCTTCAGATCATCGTTTCCAGCCTTCGCTAAAGTTTCCTTTATTGAATGCCAATGAGGATCTTCATTCTGTAGTTTTTCCATGTTCTTACACATGTCAAGAAAATGTTTCCTATATATTCTATCAGTCATTAAAAAGAACATTAAATTCGGACGGATTGTCCGTGATGCTGATAGTTGACAAATCTCCATCTGGCATTCTAGACAGTGCATCGGCGATGAAATTATCCTGTCCGCTTATGTATTTAATTTCAAATTGAAACTCTTGGAGTGAGAGCGTCCATCTTGCTAATCTTGTATGTAATAATTTACATGTTTGCAAAAAATTTAACGCTTTGTGGTCACAGTATACTGTTGTCTTCGCTCCGTATAAGTAATAGTAAAATTTCTTGAATGACCAGACTACGGCCAATGCTTCCCTTTCGGTAGTCGTATATGTTCTTTCACAAGCAGTTAAGAATCGGCTAGCAACAGCTATTGGACAGAAAGTTGATTTTTTATCTATCATCTTTACTTGGAAGAGGCAAGAATCTATTCCAATTTCCGACGCATCTGCTACTAAACCGAATTCTAGGCTGATATCTGGATGATATAATATTTGTGAATTGACTAAGGCATGTTTTATTGCTTCAAATGCATTCTGACATTGTTGCGTCCACACCCACGGAGTATTTTTCCGCAACAAGCTGTACAACGGTTCTGCATTAATAGAGTGGTGTTGAATGAAACGCCTGAAAAAAGAGACAACTCCAAGGAAACCCTGTAATTGCCTTTTTGTTTGTTGGAACTGAAAAGTTTTTGATTGCCTTTAGTTTCTCGGAGTCCGGTAAGATGCCTTTTCCATTTATAAGATGACCCAAAAATTTGATTTTATCTCGAGCAAAATGGGACTTTTGCAGATTTGCGGTTATGCCTGCTTCCTTGAAACGTTCTAACATTCTCAGTACATCAACGTGCTCCTTCCATTTGGTCGAAGCTATGAGCATGTCGTCCACAAACAAAGTTAAATTGCTTCGAAGTGCAGGTCCCAATGCGTAATCTAGAGCATTTATAAAAACTCCTGAGCTCACGTTTAGCCCGAAAGGTAAAACCTTAAATTGATAGCTTCTACCTGCATGTACAAACGTGGTGTACTTTTTTGATGGTTCGTCTAGAGCCACCTGCCAAAATGAACTTCTCAGCTCAATATTTGTTAAGTATTTTATCCCCTCGAACTTTTGAATTAGCTCATCGATATTTTCCGGATGAGTTCGCACGGGCACGATAATCTTATTTATCTGCCGTGCGTCTAGCACGAGACGATCTTTTCCTCTTCGAGACAACATGAAGCGGACTACAGTATGTACTCGTCGAAGGTTCGATCAGATCTTATTCAAGCATCTGGTGGATTTCCGCATCAACTGCCTTTCGTTGGTGCCACGGTACTGGATAAAAAATACGGCAGAAAACTTGGTGTGGTATCACATCTAAATGGCATGTGTATCCCTTGATTACACCAGGTCTTTCTTGAAAGACTTCATGATATTCCTGTAGAAGATCATATAATTGCTTTCTTTGGTATTGTTGCAAATATTCAGGTTCTTGCACATTTTCATATACCATATCTTCATGGTTTAAAACTGGTTGCAAATAATTAGTTTGGTAATACAGTGCAGGTTTGCTATGTATCCACTTTATTTGCAGCTTTCGTCCCTGACAATATATAAAATAAATAAAATAAAATATAATAAATAAAATATTTCAATTATTCACTATTTGTGATGTATATGATTGTGATTGGTTGTAATTGATATTTCCTTATCTGGAACGTGGACGTTTAATTATTCGGAATCAGACGCTTGACAATGGCTATTTGGTAAAGGCAATGTTACTCGTAGTTGACCGTGAAATAAAACTGAAATAATCGGACTTCGTAATTAAATCGTTTCCAAAGACTGCTGCGGTAGGTACGGACTCATAATCTAATCTCAATATTACAATGATTTGCCAGCCATGCCAATACGTCGTACAGAGGTGATTGTCTACTGAACATAAAAAAGTTACATAGTTAGTTAAATCAGATATATTCAATGAAATTGCCTACAGTTCATAATCCTACTTACTTTTACAAATACAAATTCTTTTCAGAATCGAGTGCCTAGTGTGGTTGCAACTCGCAGTATTCTTCTATAACATGAAAATATGGCGGTGTGCCAGACAATAATATAAAATACGTGCTTCTCGCACCACTTCTACCAGAGCTCCCCTTCTTAATCCAACATAAGAGTAACGTAATTATGCTTTTGTTTTATCAGCGACACAGCGCTGCAGTTGTGTGCCATAGGCTTTATTTATTTGTCACTGATTATTTATTTAATTAATATTTCGCGTTTCCGCGGAAACTCACGCTCGGCATGCAAATGTGCCTTTATATTGCCCCCTGAATTGCGAGGCGAAAGGACACACCTGCAGGCGAGCAATTCACCTAAAGGCACAAGAAAATCTAAGTTATCTACAACTATTTACATGACTTACATTACACACATTATACACATTATGTACAAAATTTGAATGACGCGGGTGCGCCGTAAAAGTTCTTATGTTGGCAGATACAGTGCGCGCATGCGCAGAAGCGTCTGTGTGACTCCGGCACTGCCGTTATATTGTACAGTTAGGTCACGCGGCACAGTATTGCAGTTCATATTGTTCGTGTGCGCGCGTTTCTAAATCGTTGCACAAAGAAAATATTCAAGCAAGATTTCATATGAAGACTACATTCTATGACAGGTAACTTAGTTTTAAATTTACAATATTTGTTATAACACAATACAACTTAGATTGTTGAATGTTTCTTAGTTACATAGTATTGTTTTGAAATACTTCATAGAAAAATGTCCGTATGTTTCAGGTCTTCCCCCATGAACCATGGACCTTGCCGTTGGTGGGGAGGCTTGCGTGCCTCAGCGATACAGATGGCCGTACCGTAGGTGCAACCACAACGGAGGGGTATCTGCTGAGAGGCCAGACAAACATGTGGTTCCTGAAGAGGGGCAGCAGCCTTTTCAGTAGTTGCAGGGGCAACAGTCTGGATGATTGACTGATCTGGCCTTGTAACATTAACCAAAACGGCCTCGCTGTGCTGGTACTGCGAACGGCTGAAAGCAAGGGGAAACTACAGCCGTAATTTTTCCCGAGGACATGCAGCTTTACTGTATGATTAAATGATGATGGCGTCCTCTTGGGTAAAATATTCCGGAGGTAAAATAGTCCCCCATTCGGATCTCCGGGCGGGGACTACTCAAGAGGACGTCGTTATCAGGAGAAAGAAAACTGGCATTCTACGGATCGGAGCGTGGAATGTCAGATCCCTTAATCGGGCAGGTAGGTTAGAAAATTTAAAAAGGGAAATGGATAGGTTAAAGTTAGATATAGTGGGAATTAGTGAAGTTCGGTGGCAGGAGGAACAAGACTTTTGGTCAGGTGATTACAGGGTTATAAATACAAAATCAAATAGGGGTAATGCAGGAGTAGGTTTAATAAGGATTAAAAAAGTAGGAGTGCGGGTTAGCTACTACAAACAGCATAGTGAACGCATTATTGTGGCCAAGATAGACACAAAGCCCATGCCTACTACAGTAGTACAAGTTTATATGCCAACTAGCTCTGCAGATGATGAAGAAATTGATGAAATGTATGACGAGATAAAAGAAATTATTCAGGTAGTGAAGGGAGACGAAAATTTAATAGTCATGGGTGACTGGAATTCGTCAGTAGGAAAAGGGAGAGAAGGAAACATAGTAGGTGAATATGGATTGGGGGGAAGAAATGAAAGAGGAAGCCGCCTTGTAGAATTTTGCACAGAGCATAACTTAATCATAGCTAACACTTGGTTCAAGAATCATAAAAGAAGGTTGTACACCTGGAAGAATCCTGGAGATACTAATAGGTATCAAATAGATTATATAATGGTAAGACAGAGATTTAGGAACCAGGTTTTAAATTGTAAGACATTTCCAGGGGCAGATGTGGATTCTGACCACAATCTATTGGTTATGAACTGCAGATTGAAACTGAAGAAATTGCAAAAAGGTGGGAATTTAAGGAGATGGGACCTGGATAAACTGAAAGAACCAGAGGTTGTAGAGAGTTTCAGGGAGAGCATAAGGGAACAATTGACAGGAATGGGGGAAAGAAATACAGTAGAAGAAGATTGGGTAGCTCTGAGGGATGCAGTAGTGAAGGCAGCAGAGGATCAAGTAGGTAAAAAGACGAGGGCTAATAGAAATCCTTGGGTAACAGAAGAAATATTGAATTTAATTGATGAAAGGAGAAAATATAAAAATGCAGTAAATTAAGCAGGCAAAAGGGAATACAAACGTCTCAAAAATGAGATCGACAGAAAGTGCAAAATGGCTAAGCAGGGATGGCTAGAGGACAAATGTAAGGATGTAGAGGCTTGTCTCACTAGGGGTAAGATAGATACTGCCTACAGGAAAATTAAAGAGACCTTTGGAGAGAAGAAAACCACTTGTATGAATATCAAGAGCTCAGATGGCAACCCAGTTCTAAGCAATGAAGGGAAGGCAGAAAGGTGGAAGGAGTATATAGAGGGTTTATACAAGGGCGATGTACTTGAGGACAATATTATGGAAATGGAAGAGGATGTAAATGAAGATGAAATGGGAGATAAGATACTGCGTGAAGAGTTTGACAGAGCACTGAAAGACCTGAGTCGAAACAAGGCCCCGGGAGTAGACAACATTCCATTAGAGCTACTGATGGCCTTGGGAGAGCCAGTCCTGACAAAACTCTACCATCTGGTGAGCAAAATGTATGAGACAGGCGAAATACCCTCAGACTTCAAGAAGAATATAATAATTCCAATCCCAAAGAAAGCAGGTGTTGACAGATGCGAAAATTACCGAACTATCAGTTTAATAAGTCACAGCTGCAAAATACTAACGCGAATTCTTTACAGACGAATGGAAAAACTGGTAGAAGCGGATCTCGGGGAAGATCAGTTTGGATTCCGTATAAATGTTGGAACACGTGAGGCAATACTAACCTTACGACTTATCTTAGAAGAAAGATTAAGAAAAGGCAAACCTACGTTTCTAGCATTTGTAGACTTAGAGAAATCTTTTGAGAACGTTAACTGGAATACTCTCTATCAAATTCTGAAGGTGGCAGGGGTAAAATACAGGGAGCGAAAGGCTATTTACAATTTGTACAGAAACCAGATGGCAGTTATAAGAGTCGAGGGGCATGAAAGGGAAGCAGTGGTTGGGAAAGGAGTGAGACAGGGTTGTAGCCTCTCCCCGATGTTATTCAATCTGTATATTGCGCAAGCAGTAAAGGAAACAAAAGAAAAATTCGGAGTAGGTATTAAAATTCACGGAGAAGAAGTAAAAACTTTGAGGTTCGCCGATGACATCGTAATTCTGTCAGAGACAGCAAAGGACTTGGAAGAGCAGTTGAACGGAATGGACAGTGTCTTGAAAGGAGGATATAAGATGAACATTAACAAAAGCAAAACGAGGATAATGGAATGTAGTCAGATTAAATCGGGTGATGCTGAGGGGATTAGATTAGGAAATGAGACACTTAAAGTAGTAAAGGAGTTTTGCTATTTAGGGAGTAAAATAATTGATGATGGTCGAAGTAGAGAGGATATAAAATGTATACTGGCAATGGCAAGGAAATCGTTTCTGAAGAAGAGAAATTTGTTAACATCGAGTATAGATTTAAGTGTGAGGAAGTCGTTTCTGAAAGTATTTGTATGGAGTGTAGCCATGTATGGAAGTGAAACATGGACGATAACCAGTTTGGACAAGAAGAGAATAGAGGCTTTCGAAATGTGGTGCTACAGAAGAATGCTGAAGATAAGGTGGGTAGATCACGTAACTAATGAGGAGGTATTGAATAGGATTGGGGAGAAGAGAAGTTTGTGGCACAACTTGACTAGAAGAAGGGATCGATTGGTTGGACATGTTTTGAGGCATCAAGGGATCACAAATTTAGCATTGGAGGGCAGCGTGGAGGGTAAAAATCGTAGAGGGAGACCAAGAGATCAATACACTAAGCAGATTCAGAAGGATGTAGGTTGCAGTAGGTACTGTGAGATGAAGAAGCTTGCACAGGATAGAGTAGCATGGAGAGCTGCATCAAACCAGTCGCAGGACTGAAGACCACAACAACAACAACATGTTTCAGGTGCGTTGACCTATACACATCGTGACGTTATTTCAGTTCATATTCACCTGCTGCACAATAATTTTTTACAGGTTAGTGTCGTCGTGGTAAAGTTTTTTTGATCACAGTAACATCGTTGTATAACAACGTGATTAATACATAAGCGTGTCCATTTCCCATTTCCATTATAGTCGTTGTGCTACAGTTCGTTGTGACAAAAAGCATTGTTTATTACAGATCTGACGTGACCCGTCGAGTAATTGGTCCACGTGCAGTTCGTTTTTTACATTCCGTGGAAGCTTGGTTGCAGAACCTCGGACGGCACATAGCTGGCGTCGATCCTTGGACAGTCCAGGTAAGAGTGTCCGTCACATTTCGAGAACATTTCATTCCCTGAAGTTCCAACCAAAATTCTTCCACCCGTCGTGTTGTTTTCTGGACAGGCACTTTGTGTCCATTTAATCCAGTTAACATCTTGAAGTTAGGTACTGTAGTAATGTCACTAGACGATGCACGAATTATGCACTTCACATTTTCAGTTTTTTTTTTTTTTTGCTGAATATAGCTCACCTAAATGTTCGTAGTTATTAATCAAAGAAATGGTTCATCGCGTTTACATAGGTACGATGCATAATGAATGGCATTAACCGTTTCTTTCACATAGGTTTCTGCGTGGTTGCAGAGTTAGTAATGTTCGTTAATGTCCGTGAACAGTGGTTCACTATGCAATGTCTTTTTGGCACTCGTTTTGTTCCAATTTTTTTTTACATAGTAACAGTTACATTATACATCATTGAAAGAAAAATAAACATGAGTAATCGTACATATACACGTCACATATTTTCTTAGCATAAACATAATTCAGTTGCACATAAACATGTTTACATCATCATTACATAGCTATGGGTTATTACATTGTGTCACATTTGATTACATGAACTGCAGATATTGACGTCCTCTTTATCGGTTTTGCTGGAATTTTATCGATGTTTATTTTATGATGTCATCTGAAATTAAGATTGGTTAGACACAACATTCATTACATCAGTAGGCAAGACCAGGCATTTTCACTACTCAATAAATATTCAAAATAATAAGAGACGGAAAACTGTTCGATTCCTCGCGTTTTGTGCGTGTGTGTACAGTGTCTGTGTGGCCTTGACTACTGATAGATGCTTTTCGTGTTGAGAGATGTGCGTCTAATCTATTTTTCGAAGTAAAAGATCGCTTCACAGATGACGTCTGTCGGTTCGTCAGGTGTCATACCAAGTCAGTGGTACCTACAGTAACAAATGTTTCGTGAAAAATTAATATATCATTCACTGCTACGTAAACATAAATTTTATTTTAATATTCCGTCTTCCAGGTGGTGGCGCGCGCTGAAAGAAGAGTTCTTCTGCCTTCAACTGCGTCACTGGAACCGCTGAAATGAAAATTTCTATACTACTTATTATCTGTGTTGTAGCAACAGAGTTTTTCGAGTTGCTTAGCAATGTTTTGATGGGTATGACTTTGACATTATTCCGCATGAAATGCTCTAAGATCTCGGTGTGCGTATAGCCCAATAATTTTGTTAGTTCTACGATGTTGTAACAGATACGCACCAGGATGCGGTATGTTAATAATTATATAAGGTCCTTCATATAGCAGACGCCACTTAGCGTTGCGTCGTTTTAGTGCTACAGATTTGTGATGAGTACGAAGTAGTACAAGCATTCCTACCTCGAATTTTTGTTTTCTTTTTATTGTGTTTCTGTGATGTTTGTTTCGTATCTGTGCGTGATGTGTCAGCGTAGTCAAAACTTCTTTTATTTTCTGTTCTGGTGTGATTTCCTTGTCTGACAACTTAGGTAATGGTTCTATCCACTGATCGTTCTGTTTGCAATTGAACATGATCTCGTTAGGTGTGTAATTTGTATCGTAAATATTTAAGTTATTGTGTACGTCTTCGAAAAGACTTAGGTAGGACACCCAATTAGTATGTTTTGATGAAATATAGGTCCTCATGAATCGGTTTAATTCTCGGAAAAGTCTCTCAGTCGCGTTACATTGTGGACTAAACCTCGAAATAAATATACTTTTAATGTTATTGTCCTTCAAGAAATTTCTCCATTTGTACCCAGAGTAGTATGCTGCATTATCTGACAGAATTGCTTTAGGTTTTCCCACGTGCGTCAGGTAATCACTTGAGAATCTTCGTATTATAGCACTTGCAGTGGCGGATTTTAAAGCATAAAGTTTTACGTGTTTAGAAAATATATCGTAAAAAGCTAAGATATATTTGACGCCTCCAGAGCTTGCTGGATGCGGTCCACTGATGTCAGTACACAGAATTTCCAGGGGTTTACTGGGTAAAATAGAATGTAAATCTGTTTTTGTGGATAAATTCTGAGGTTTTGATTTTTGACATATGACACATGTTTTCAGTTCCCTGTAAATTTTTCTTCTCATATTGCTAAAATAACAGTATGTGCTGATCTTTGCTAAACACTTTTTTGTCCCATAATGACCCCAAACTAAGTGTGTGTGCCAAATCAGATTACGTTCAGACTCTTTGGGAATGCATACACACCAGTTAGTAGCATTTGGATGTCGGCGATAAAATAACACATCATTGTGTAACTTGTAATACTTAGTCAAAGGATGATTGTGTTTTTCTACCAGTAATGTTATTATCTTATACCAGTGAGGATCAGATTTTTGTAATTCAGCAATGTTTCTGCACATATCAATATAATATTGGTGATACTGCTTATCTTGCATTAAGAGAATCCTGTAGTCATTTACATTTTCCAAGTCACTGTTGGTATCATTCATACTTTGTGGAAGTCTAGACAAAGCGTCTGCAATGGTGTTGTCCTTACCTCTTATGTATTTAATTTCAAAAGAGTAGTTCTGAAGTGTAACTGCCCATCGTGATAGTCTAGGATGTACAAGTTTACAAGTTAACAAAAATGTCAGGGCCTGGTGCTCAGTGTAAATTACTGTATGTTTTCCAAATAAATAATAATTGAATTTCTTGAATGCCCATACTATGGAAAGTGTTTCTAACTCAGTAGTGGAGTATGTACGCTCACATTCTGATAAAGTACGACTCGCAAACCCAATAATTCTTATCTGTTCCTTTTCTTTATTCTTTACAACTTGAAATAAGCAACATCCCAAGCCAGTACGTGAAGCGTCACAAGTCATACAAAAATCTAAATTGAAATCTGGATGGCTCAATAAGTTTGCATTCACTAAGGCATGTTTAATTGTATTAAAGTCATTCTGGCCCTGTTCTGACCAGATCCAAACTTGATTCTTTCTGAGTAGATTTAGCAGATGTTTACTGTTCAAAAGTGGTTGTGGCAAAAAAAAGTCTGAAAAATGAACATAGCCCAAGGAATGATTTTAACTGCTTTTTAGTTCGAGGGCTAGGAAAGTTTCTGATAGCATCTAATTTACTGGGATCAGGACGTATGCCCTGTGAATTAATGATATGTCCTAAATATTTTATCTCACTGCAACCAAACTTTGATTTTCTAAGATTGGCTGTGACTCCAGCTTGTGCAAATTTTTCTAAAATTCCTTGAAGTGTGTCAACGTGTTCATTCCAAGACTGTGTAGCTATCAGTATATCATCTACATAGTGTGTGACTGTCTCAACTAAATCGTCGCCAAGCACGGTATCCAGGGCTGTAATGAATACCCCAGAACTGACATTCAGTCCGAAAGGTAGAACACAAAACTGATAGGTTCGCCCCCCGAACATAAATGCAGTATATTTCCGAGAATCAGGAGTGATACCCACCTGCCAAAATGAATTAGCGAGATCTATTGTGGAAAAATATTTTGCATCTAGAAATTTCTGTAATTGCTCTTCTAAATTTTCGGGTTTTGTGTGAACTGGTAAAATTATTTCATTAATTGCTCGTGCGTCTAACACTAACCTAATGCTTCCATTTGATTTTTTGACAACAAGTAGAGGACTACAGTAAGGTGAGGTGGATGGTTCAATGACCTTCCAGTCTTAACATTTGTTTTAATTCTTGCCACACAGCAGGTCGTTGAGATAACGGTACGTTATATGTCTTGTGGTAGAAGATCTTGTGAGGCTTAACTTCAATCTTGTACACATACGTGTTGATAACACCTATTCGTTTGGTAAAAACTTGTAAATATTTGGATAACACTTCCTGTAGTTTTATACGTTCATGTGCACTGAGAGCTGTAGCTTCATTTATCTTATGATCAAGCAATGTTTTCAAGTCCATTAGCTCTGTGTCAGATGAGTGTGTGCGCGTGTCTTGAATGTCATTGTCAAGTACTAACTGAACCTTGTACCCTGTACAGTGTTTGTCATGCTTTAGAGTTCTCCTGTCCAAATCAATAATAATTACACTGCCTTTATCCTTTAAAATACATTTACCTTCGGAGAAGTCTATAATGCAGTCCTTCTCGCTCATAATATCTATTCCTAATATGCAATTTGTCACAAGGTTTTGTACAACCAGGAATGGCCATTGTACGGTTCCATTACCTATTTTAATGTTTACAAAAACTTGCTTCGTAACCCTACATGACTTATTACCTAGTGCAGTAGTTATTTTACAGTTTTGGGCAGGAAACTCAGGCACGGGTTCCAATTCACACATCTTTTTATAGAAATTAAAAGACAAAACGCTCACAGCTGCACCTGTATCTAGGATAATAGTAGTTGGAATCCCACCTACTACACCAGTAGTAGATGCTAAAACAATTTCATTTGTGTTTGAACGACATTGTGTACTGTCTTGCAAAAGTTCATCTGATATATTGTTATTGTGGTTGTATCTTATAAATAAAACAGGTAATTTTTGTTTAGAGTCATTCGGCAAATCATTATTCTGTTGTTCAAGTGTGGTGTCAAATAACTGATTAACATTGAAGTCGCCCCCCAAGAATTCTTCAGCCACGACCTGGGGCATAGAAGTGACTGTTTCTAGTTTGTCGGATTAGCATTTGTACTAGGTACTGACACAGATTGAGGTTGTGTATCAGGTGTCAGTTCTATTATATTCACATTCGGCTATTGCCTATTGTGATCTCCAAACTTTTGCGGTTGTTGTTGCTGTTGCGCATTATAACTTACCTGTCGGTCGTAAGGTATGCTCCAATTTTGTCCTGGTGGCTGCTGTGGTAAAGCAGTGTTTGAATGAAAGTACTGATCGTTACGAGTCCAGCCTTGACGCTGTCTTGGCTCGTAGTTATTATTATTTCTATTTCTGTTTGTGCTTTTGTCGTTCCCTTTGTATCCGTTGTTACCGTTGTAGTTATTACCGCGGTGCCTTTTGTATGGATTGCCGCATGAAGTGTTATTACTGTTGTAACTATTGTTTGTATTGGAATATGCGTGTTGATTTTGATTTCCGTATTGAGACGGCATGTGAGTTTGCTGTTTTTGCTGTACCGCGTATCCAACTGTGGGCGCGCCAGAATTGAGTTGGCAAGCCTGCATGTTTTGCATTCCACTAGTGTAAACATTGTGGCTGCTGTTTTGCCGCGCGAAGCGCTGATCTTCAAGTAACATGTCAACCGAATCTAAAGCTGTTAAGAAATAATCTGAATCGTCATCCGGGATATGTAGGAGTTTTTCTTTAATGTTGAAAGGCAATTTGGCCTTCAACGCACGGAGTATATCGCGTGTTGCGACTGGTTCGTCTAAGAAGTGTCCCATGTTCAAGTATTTTTCAAAATATCTGCGTAAGTTGCCATTTTTACTGTTAAAAATTTCAGGTTCTAGAATTTGTCTTCTGAGTCGCTCCTGGACGGATTGCGACCAGAATTTGTTCAGAAAAGCACGCTCAAACTCACTGTACGTGGTACATACGTCAGCTTGACTGTATGCCCAGACAGCTGCATCGCCTTGGATGTAACCGACAATATATGAAATCTTTTTCCGGTCACTCCAAGTGCGTGGAAATGCGTTACTAAAAGATTTAAGAAAAATCACCGGATGAATGGTTCGTTTTTCTGGGATAAAAATCTGAAATTGCCTGTGTTTCATTAAGCTTTCTTCTTCCTTCGCATTGTGATATGGATTTATTCCACTGTAATTACTGCTATGTTCAGCTGGCGAGTAATTACGATAATGTTGCTGTGGTTTACCATGATAATAGCTTGTGTTTGTATTTGCACATCGTGGTATGTATTGTAGTCGTGGTGTGTTTTGTTCTTGTGTGTTTGTCGTGTGCGGTATGTGTGTGTCATACTCGAATGTATATTGGTTCCTGAACTGTGCATTTTGACTGATATTTTCGTTACTTTCAGTCTGTGGTCGATCGGTGAATTCTCTCATGGGTGCAGTGACGGATTGTACTGCATCACTGATCAGCTGTTTGTTATTAGTCATGTATTCCGCTACGGAGTCGTGCACAATTGTTGGTAAATTTTCACGTAAGCATCTATCAAAATGTTTGTCTTTGTTCACTACCCAATCATGAAATTCTTTATTAATGTTTTGAAAATGAGCTGTGGCATCAGATTGTAAGATGTCAGTCAGGTGTTGTTCAACATTGTCAAATTTATTCTGCACGTCAGTAATTCGTCTTTCAAGGTTGTCGTGCACTAAAGGATATGTTTGAATTTGTTCAGTAAGAACTTCACACGTGACATTAAGGTTTTTTACTTGTGTCTGTAAAAGTGCTACGTCAGTTGTAGTCTTTTCTTGTCTCGTATTAAGCTGGGAAAATTTAGTACTGAGTTCATTCATCTGTTTGGTCAGTGTGGCGTCTATAAGTTCCACACGTTTACATAAAGTGTCATTACCTGTCTTGAGTGCTATGAGGTCAGATTTAATTTCGTCATTTTGTGTCTTTAAGGTTGCCATGTTCTCCGCGTTCTGTTTCATTAACATTTGTAACATGTCGGCAATGTTTACCGTTTGCAAGGTCTGTGCCCCCGCCGCGTCATTAGACGTGACGTCATGCATTAACATGGGCTCTGACTGAGACTTTGAAATTTTTGTGGTGGACGGGCTATTGTCAAAATTTCCGTCAACACTTGCGTCAATGTTTGGTAAATCGTCACTACCGGTTGCTGTCGTAAAGTCATTTTCTAACATTTGTCTCTCGTCCGAGTCGGATTGTGTCTGAATAGTACGTCTTTGCTGTTCCATTTTTGCGTATTGATTTCTAGTTATTACCATGCCACACGTGATATATGTTTCAAGAAAATATTTGACACTGATTTTAAAATAAGATGCAGTTGAGCATGAATCGCTCGTAGCAACAATGGCTGTCCGTTAATTTAAAAATATAAACTGAATTTGAGATTATTGGTAATGGCTGCTGGCCATGTTACATCATATCGTACAGAAGTCGGCCATATTGTACACTCGTGTATTGGTATTGTTGCATACGTTATTGTTTAGGGAAAAGTACTGAGAATGGAATTTATTACTGAAAACTGTTATGCGCGAAAGAAACGCTACAGACTTTACTGAAAAGCTAATACACTGAATTTATATGTCTGGTCAAGCCTGCTAATGCAAAGATGCTGCGTCTTACCTTATTTTGCTGGAAGTTTCATTGCGGCTTCCGGCAAAACTTTAGAATTGGAAAATATCTTCAGATTTTTGTTATCTCTCATACATTCACGTCCAGGTCCAGAAAGTTGATTTTTGACATGAAACAAAAAGAACAATGTAACAAATGACAAAATAACAAGTCCGACACGCAGTCGCCAATATAAAATAAATAAAATAAAATAAAATATTAATTATGTATATTAGTGATAGTGATTGGTTGTAATAAATGTTTGCTTATCTGGAACGTGGACGTTTAATTATTCGGAATCAGACGCTTGACAATGGCTATTTGGTAAAGGCAATGTTACTCGTAGTTGACCGTGAAATAAAACTGAAATAATCGGACTTCGTAATTAAATCGTTTCCAAAGACTGCTGCGGTAGGTACGGACTCATAATCTAATCTCAATATTACAATGATTTGCCAGCCATGCCAATACGTCGTACAGAGGTGATTGTCTACTGAACATAAAAAAGTTACATAGTTAGTTAAATCAGATATATTCAATGAAATTGCCTACAGTTCATAATCCTACTTACTTTTATAAATACAAATTCTTTTCAGAATCGAGTGCCTAGTGTGGTTGCAACTCGCAGTATTCTTCTATAACATGAAAATATGGCGGTGTGCCAGACAATAATATAAAATACGTGCTTCTCGCACCACTTCTACCAGAGCTCCCCTTCTTAATCCAACATAAGAGTAACGTAATTATGCTTTTGTTTTATCAGCGACACAGCGCTGCAGTTGTGTGCCATAGGCTTTATTTATTTGTCACTGATTATTTATTTAATTAATATTTCGCGTTTCCGCGGAAACTCACGCTCGGCATGCAAATGTGCCTTTATAAATACTTTCCATGGGTACTATATTCCCTGAGAAGATTCACTTGATGTTTCTGATCCATTATTGTAAAACTGGCACGGCCTAGAGAAAAATCGATATGCCAATTTCTCTCTCTAAATTCATCTATACCTAGGATACAGTCCTCAACCAATTTTTCTATTACAAGGAACGTGCAATTTATAGCTACATTTCCTATATCTAACTGGAGTTGAGTCTGCACTTTAACCTGAGAAGACTTATGACCAGTAGGACCTACAATTCTACAACATTGAACAGGAAAAATCGGTGGATTTGTTTTCTGAAGTATTCTTTGAAATAACTTCTCAGAAACGACATTTACTGCTGCTCCTGTATGTAAAGTAAATTGCACAGTAATGCCTTCAATTGCCGCCTGAATTTTCGCAACAGGTTCAGTGATATGTTCCTCTTGACAAGGCATCATATCCTGCTGAAGTTCTTCTATTAATAATCTGCCATCATTGTACCGAAAAAAATTCACGCTTGAATTTTCGCCCCTCAAAACTTCCTCGACTGCACCGTCGGGGCTTCTGACAGTCGAGTTTAGTTTGACGATTGTGCATTATTAGTAGATGTCTGCTCCGTTACGTCAATTATTATTGGTGGTTGATTTCTCCATTCATTTGCATTAGCATTTGGTACCCAACCTGAAGTTTGTGGTTGGTTGTGATATTCTTGGGTTGGTTGCTGATGTCGGCGTTTTTTCTGATAATTCCCATCTTGATAGTATCCTTTCCTCTTCTTATTATTCTTCCTCCATTTTCGTTTATATGTTTGTTCACATTGTTGGTCATGATTACACTGGTCTGGATTTTCGTTACCAAATTTCTCGTTTTTCTGGAAATAATTCACCTGTGGGTTTGGTGAATTGTGTGCAAAAGGTTTGTTTCCATATTGTTTGTTGTTACTATTGTATTTGTTAGGTTGGTAACTTGGTTAGTTATAGCGCTCACGTGATCCTTCGAACAGAATATTTATTGAATCCAATGTGACTAGAAAATCTTCCACATGCTGTTCAGGCACATGTAGAAGTTTTTCCATAACTTCAAGTGGAAGTTTGCCCTTTAATATTCGAATGATATCCTGCGTCGGGATTGGTTCATTCCAGTATTTGCTTTTATTTATATACTTCTCGAAATACTTTCTTAAAGATCCATTTTTGAAAGAAAAAGGTTGTGGGTCAAAAACTTCCTTACGTAGTCTTTCTTGTACTCCCTTATTCCAGTATTTGTGCAAGAAAGCGCGTTCAAATTGGTCATATTCTTGACACCAATCGGATGCTTCTGACGCCCACATCGATCCATCTCCATGTATGAATCCCGCAACGTACATAATTTTTTGTTGCTCAGTCCACATTCGCGGCAATATCCCTTTAAATTGCTTGATAAATACCACGGGATTGATTGACTTCCTTTCCGGAATAAATATTTGGAATTGTCGATATTTAAGCATTCTTTCTTCATTCATAGTCACAGGTGTATTCTGGTGGCTACTTCGCGGTGAATGATAATCTCGATAATTTGTTTCTGGTTGATTACGTGAATATGCACCAATACATGGATATTGTTGCATGGATTCGGTTTCACTGGTTTCATCAGGAATAATGTCTGCTTTTGAAAAACTGCAAGTAGTATGTGCCCCTCTAGTATTAACTAGACCCTACTGGCATGCTTTTAATGTATTTTCTATCTTTGCTTTCCAAGCAGGAAATTCATCTCCTATATTCTCCTTAATCTCTTTAACTTCTGCTTTAAGTTGTTCTTGTGCAGCTTCGTTGTTAACTTGCACGTTAGAAACCGTTTCTTTCAAGGTTTTGTCAGCATAATTTCGCACTGTCTCGGTTTGCTCTTTCGCCCGATCTTCAATGTCCTTAGAGAATGCGATCTTATGTACATTGAAAAGTTTCTCTATGTGTTTCTCGCCTTCGAGACTGAGAGTGTCTATCCTCAGAGTAAGCTCAATGACAGCTTGCTCGTTATCGTGCTTAATGGTATTCACATCCTGCGCAATAGTGTTCTGTACATGAATAACTTCTTGCACTTTAGTGTATCTTGACGACGTAAGATGTCTTTGTATTTGTTTGTTAATTCCTGATACTGTTGTTCTTGTGTAACTATGACTTGTGCCTGACTGGCAATCAAGTGACTCTGCTTTGTTTCCAAACTCTGGAATTTTTCAGTAATCTTATGATTTATTTCTTTTAGTTTATTAGATTGCTCCTGAGCCAAATTAAATTGCGCACTCTCCAATACTTGCAATCTACGATTCATGTCATTTGCAAACATGGATTGCGTGGTTTCCAATGCCTGGAATCTGCGATTCATATCGTTTGCAAACGTGGATTGTGTGGTTTCCAATGCTTTAATCCCTTGTGTTATGACAGTCAAATTTGACATCAGCTGGGATAACAAATCGGTATTCTCAGCAATTGACAATTGCACTGGGCTTAATGAGGAACGTACCGACACAATTTTCGGTACAGTCATTTCGTTTTCGCATGCATCTGTGTCAGAGATGAGATTCATGTTGTTTGTTGGTTGCTGCATATTTCTCTGGACTTCTTTCGACATATGAATGTCGGAACTAGCAACCGTTTGTGTAGACGGCGTGGGCGCATTAATTACTGCTGGTTGCTCAGCCGTAATCGACATATCGCTAACTACGGCAGTATTAAATTCTGTGGCACTAGTTGATGATGCATTCACACTATTTAATTCATTTTGTGGCATTGTGATGCGTGCTTGCTTATTGGCTTTGAACATAGATCTAGTTATCACCATGTAAATAAGCAATTGACAGTTTCTCCTCTAGATAAGTCGTACAAAGTGACTATTAAATTTTACACACGCAAAAAACGCTAATGTCCTATTGCTGTTAATGTACACTTTACAATGTGACACAAACACAGTACATAGATAACACATAAAATATTGTCTTACTATATCTACTGAAATACTGGAATTCTAGTAAAAGTAATGTAGCAACACTATTTATACTTAGAAAATTAATACATGAAAGGTCACTTCAATCCATAAATGCTCAAGTCACGGTCGCTATATATAAAGACTCCTTTGAAAAAAAAAAAGAATTTTTTTTTTTGTATATTCACTGTTGAGGATAAATACACTCCTGGAAATTGAAATAAGAACACCGTGAATTCATTGTCCCAGGAAGGGGAAACTTTATTGACACATTCCTGGGGTCAGATACATCACATGATCACACTGACAGAACCACAGGCACATAGACACAGGCAACAGAGCATGCACAATGTCGGCACTAGTACAGTGTATATCCACCTTTCGCAGCAATGCAGGCTGCTATTCTCCCATGGAGACGATCGTAGAGATGCTGGATGTAGTCCTGTGGAACGGCTTGCCATGCCATTTCCACCTGGCGCCTCAGTTGGACCAGCGTTCGTGCTGGACGTGCAGACCGCGTGAGACGACGCTTCATCCAGTCCCAAACATGCTCAATGGGGGACAGATCCGGAGATCTTGCTGGCCAGGGTAGTTGACTTACACCTTCTAGAGCACGTTGGGTGGCACGGGATACATGCGGACGTGCATTGTCCTGTTGGAACAGCAAGTTCCCTTGCCGGTCTAGGAATGGTAGAACGATGGGTTCGATGACGGTTTGGATGTACCGTGCACTATTCAGTGTCCCCTCGACGATCACCAGTGGTGTACGGCCAGTGTAGGAGATCGCTCCCCACACCACGATGCCGGGTGTTGGCCCTGTGTGCCTCGGTCGTATGCAGTCCTGATTGTGGCGCTCACCTGCACGGCGCGAAACACGCATACGACCATCATTGGCACCAAGGCAGAAGCGACTCTCATCGCTGAAGACGACACGTCTCCATTCGTCCCTCCATTCACGCCTGTCGCGACACCACTGGAGGCGGGCTGCACGATGTTGGGGCGTGAGCGGAAGACGGCCTAACGGTGTGCGGGACCGTAGCCCAGCTTCATGTAGACGGTTGCGAATGGTCCTCGCCGATACCCCAGGAGCAACAGTGTCCCTAATTTGCTGGGAAGTGGCGGTGCGGTCCCCTACGGCACTGCGTAGGATCCTATGGTCTTGGCGTGCATCCGTGCGTCGCTGCGGTCCGGTCCCAGGTCGACGGGCACGTGCACCTTCCGCCGACCACTGGCGACATCATCGATGTACTGTGGAGACCTCACGCCCCACGTGTTGAGCAATTCGGCGGTACGTCCACCCTGCCTCCCGCATGCCCACTATACGCCCTCGCTCAAAGTCCGTCAACTGCACATACGGTTCACGTCCACGCTGTCGCGGCATGCTACCAGTGTTAAAGACTGCGATGGAGCTCCGTATGCCACGGCAAACTGGCTGACACTGACGGCGGCGGTGCACAAATGCTGCGCAGCTAGCGCCATTCGACGGCCAACACCGCGGTTCCTGGTGTGTCCGCTGTGCCGTGCGTGTGATCATTGCTTGTACAGCCCTCTCGCAGTGTCCGGAGCAAGTATGGTGGGTCTGACACACCGGTGTCAATGTGTTCTTTTTTCCATTTCCAGGAGTGTACATACAGCGTACACAGGGCGATGTGTGAAACTGACAGCGATCACACGCTTCCGCTGTTGTAGAAATCTGCTCCAGATGCTGCAGATACCGTGTTGAGCTGAAAGTGGTAACCAAAGTACGGAGAAATATTCTTCGGGGCTCTGTTGCATAGCAATCAGATTGCTTTCAGTTCTGAGAAATGTCCAGGTACTATCGTGGATTTGAATGATCCATGAAGTGATTTCTTTTCCGAAGAAAACATCGAAATATTTCACTAGAACTGACCGCTCCCGTCGGAACTGTTCTCAAGCTGGTGTTTATTAGTAAATCACAATAGAAGTATATCGCTGGGTGTATAATAACACGTACCTTCTTGAAATGAACAATATTTTATTGTTCTATTAACTGATTTCCTTCCATATACACTTATATTTTACAATGTGAATCAAAAACTCGCAATGGCGTCGATTTTTACTCTTAAAAAGAACAAAAGCTCTATCTCCTAAGAATAATTATGTGAGCGCTGACCGCCACAGAGTAATAAACAATATCTTTGTCTCTCTCTCTCTCTCTCTCTCTCTCTCGCACTGTCACAGCAAGTTACGCTGCATGATACATCATAATCTGAACAGTTTAAAAACTTAGACCTTTTAGAAATACGTGTTTTCCACATCCCCTCTACGTGCTTTATGTACCCTCCATTGCTAGTGCTGCCTCATGCCGTCTGCACGTTGATGCTGAACGGGTTAACTGAACGTAGGTAACGTAGACATATAGTTTTTTTCAGTGACTGTAAAATTTTACCATGAACGAAAAGAGTGAGCACTGTCGTAGGTTTGTGAGTAGTGGGTTAGGGTGCGGGAATTTGTTCAAAGTATTTTCACTGGGGGGAAGGCAGTGGGAAAGCCAGTGGGCATTCTAGCGAGATCCTCTCCTGCCATTGTAGAATCTGTAGTAGAAATAAGTTGATACAGGAGCAGGAGCGTAAGAATTGAGACCTTCAGGTGCAGTTACAACACGCAAAGGTGGAACTAAATAGGTTAAGGAGGGTGAAGGGTGCTGGGGAGTGGGAACTGACAGATGACAAGAAGGCAACTAGGAGGAGGAGGTACTCAGACAGTTATAATTTGCGTAAATGCAATTGATTTGACCATCTGTCAGAGTTGAGTTGTTGGGAGAGGCCTCTAGTAGCTGTCGGTGTAGGGAACATGCTGCACTCCTCAGAAGTTACGAGGCCTACGTCAGTTGTAAAGTATAACAGAATGAAGAAGGTTCTGCTGGTAGGCAGTTCGCACGCTTGAGGTGTGGGCCAGCAGTTGCAGGAAATGTTGGGGAGTGAATACCAAGTCACCAGCACTGTGAAGCCTAGTGTAGGGTTGGCTCATGTGACTGACAGCAAAGGTGAGTTATGTAGGAGTTTTGTGAAGGAGGATCAGGTATAGTAGGTGGAGCAGGGAACAGTCTTGATAGGGATGGGGAATATGATGTAGGTGGTGATCTGGTAAAGATGGCTACTCAAACTTGTGGCACTAATGTGCATTTCGTGCAACTGTTTCAGCGTAATGATCGGCCTCATCTCAATGCGACTGTTAGGCATGTTACCGCAGGCCTGGAGAAGGCGCTGATGGCAGAGGGCATGGGTGACATTTCAGTGGTGCCGAGTCTGTCAGTAGATTGGGCTTCACTGGGCATGGACTGCACCTCAATAGTTATGGGAAGGGGAGGCTGGCTAAGCTTATAGGTGACAAAGTAGTGGGTGGTGGTGGGATCACTCATGGAAAAATTCCTGTAGCAGTTGGTGTTAGAACTGCACATCTTTTAGATTGAAGTCAGCAGCTTAAAGGAAGTTCCTCTAAGTGCTCACCTTCAGAGGACATCATGTTACAAGTAGAGAAGGAATTAGCATATTTCATTAAAATATAAGAGGTATTACAGACACAGTTAGTGAACTGCTTATAGATGTTGACTCTGAAATTGTTGGTATAACGGAGCGCGACTTAAATAATTTGACAATTCAGAGACTTCCTTTACCAGGATACAGACTATCTGGCTGTTTTTCAAGGAGTTCTTTGTGGGATTGGGGAGTGGCCATGAATGTAAAAAACATTATTCCGTTTGGGTCGATACATGTATCACGGCACTGCACTAAGCAGATATCTGAACGTTGTGCAGGGGCAGTTGAATTTAGTGAAACTAAACTTCTAATTGTTGTTGTTTATAGGTCCCCTAACACTGACTGCAGAGCATTTCTGCTCCAGCTAGAGAGGGTTCTTAATTCATTTTATAGGAAGTACCAGAAATTAGTTATATGTCGTGACTTCAATATAAATGTTGTGTATGATGGTGCAATAAAAAGAATCTTGGAAGATCTCCTAAATTCATATGATTTGATACAGACTGTGTTCCTCCCAACTAAGGTGCAGGGGAACAGTAGCACAGCCATAAACAATATTTTTCTTCATTCTTCATTACTAGATGGGCATTCTGTTAGTAAAAGGGAGACTGGCCTATGAGGCACAAATTTTAACACTATAAGGCTTTTATACTCAAACAAATGTCACATATAATTACAAACTATTTAGGAAAGTTAATCCAACAGGGTAGAGAGTTTTTAAACCTCATCAAGGAACAAGAGTGGCTGGATGTTTATAGCGCTGATAACATAGATGATAAATATGATGCTTTCCTTAACATATTTCTCATACTCTTTGAGAGATGCTTTCCACTAGAACGCTCTAAACGGGGTACTAGCAGTAAAAGGCAGTCCGGGTGGCTGACTAGTGGGTCAAGGATATCATGTAGAACAAAGTGGGAATTATATAAAAATGTTAGAAATAGTCAAAATCAAGCTACAGTAGCACATTACAAAAAGTACCGCAAAGTGCTTAAAAATGTTATTAGGAAATCAATGAGTATGTGGTATGCAAATAGAATAGCTAATTCACAGGATAAAACTAAAACCTTATGGTCAGTTGTGAAGGAAGTGTCTGGTCAGCAGCACAAGGTCGATGATTTAAAGTCAGTTCGCAGTTATGATGGAGTACCTAGCAGAATATTAAAGTACTGTGCTGCACATGTTTGCCCTGTATTTAGCCACATTTGTAATTTTTCCTTTAGGAATGGTTAGATACCTGAATTGTTAGGATACTCAGTGGTAAAGTCGCTTTATAAAAAGAGAGAAATGGATAATGTAGACAATTTTAGACTTATTTCTGTGCCATCAGTGTTCGCTAAAGTTATTGAACAGGCTGTGTTTATAAGGATAATTGATCATTTTATATCATGCTATTTGTTATCAAATGTACAGTTCAGCTTTAGAAGTCGTTTAACAACTGAAAATGCTATATTGTCTTTTCTCTGTGAGGTACTGGATGGGTTTAACAAAAGGTTTCGAACACAGGCATATTTTTTTAATTAACTAAGGCATTTGATTGCGTTGATCACAAAATATTGCACCAGAAGTTGGACCATAAAGGAATATGGGGAGAAGCTCACAGTTGTTCAAATGGCTCTGAGCACTATGGGACTCAACTGCTGAGGTCATTAGTCCCCGCTCACAGTTGTTGGTTCACCTCTTACTTCAGTAAGAGACAGCAAAAGGTCGTTATTCACAGTGTTGAGAATGGCTGTGATGTGGGGTCTGAGTGAGGTATGGTCAAGTAGGGATGCCCCAGGGATCAGTGTTGGGGCCACTCCTGTTCCTTATTTATATAAATGATATGCCCTCTATTATTATGGGTAACCCTAAAATATTTCTGTTTGCTGATGACACTAGCTTGGTAATAAAGGATGTTGTGTGCAACATTGGCTCTATTTCAAATACTGCACTTCATGACATAAGTTCATGGTTTGTAGAAAATAAACTAACGCTAAATCACAGTAAGACTCAGCTTTTACAGTTTCTAACAAACAATTGAACAGGACCTGACGTCTTAATTTCACGGAATGGGCATGTGATTAGTGAAACTGAACTGTTCAAATTTCTGGGTGTTCAGATAGATAGTAAACTGTCGTGGAAAGCCCACATTCAGGATCTTGTTCAAAGACTTATACTATTTGAAAGGTATCTGAAGTGAGTGATTAAAAGTGGTTTTACTTTATCACAACACAATAACTTAAATACATAAATTGTTACCTAACTTTAGCTGAGATGAGCAAGTAGGTGCGGAGCCGTACATCACTCAAATCTAACATCGCCTAGAAGTTAGGAAGACAAAACTCTAGTGGCTCGCCCACTATGAAGTAGAAACAATGTTGCTTGGTCGTCTACTCGGAATCAAATGGGCTGAATCTGGAGCGGCGCTCGTAGAGCTGCACAGCGCCGGCTAGAAGGCGCTGTCTTCGATGTCGGTGTCGTAGTGCCAACCTAAGAACTTTTACCTACGCCGTGGTATCGTAGCTATCGATACCACACTTTGTTTATTTTCATTCGCTTATGTCCTATGGTATTATATTTTGGGGTAACTCTTCCCATTCTAAAAGGATATTTTTGGCTCAGAAAGGGGCGGTTCGGGCAATAAGTGGTTTAATTTCCCAAACAACATCTACTGGAGACATGTTCCCGAGTCTGGGTATTTTGACATTAACATCTCCATATATATACTTCTTACTTATTTCGAAGAAAAAGGAGCTTTCATTCGGTTAATACTCGGCATAAATCAAATCTGCATTTTTATTGGACTTCCTTAATTCTTGTGCAGAAAGGCGTGCAGTATACTGCTGCATCCATTTTCAATAACTACCACTGGAATTCAAAAATCTTAGCAGTAATCCACGCGCTTGAAAATCGAAACGGAAGAGTTTCCTCATGGGTCATTCCTTCTATGCTGTCGAGGAGTTCCCTGAAAAATTTTGCTGATTTTGTTGTATTGTTGACTGCGTTTGCTTAAACGTATGGCTTGACTTTTGTCGTGTTTATAAACGTTTTATATTTATCTGGTATTACTTTTACGTTGTAATTCCATGACCTTGGAGATTTGCTCCTTAATTTGGCCCTACGGTCGTTGACGTGTAAATAAATAAATAAATAAATAAATAAATAACATTGGTGATCGTCACATTAATGTGACCAGACTGTGTGTGTGTGTCAGTGTGTGAGAAACAGCATGGTGTTGTCAGTTTTCTATCAATAAGGAACGTGCCTCCAATTGATATCCGTAGAAGAATAAAGCTTAAGTGCGGCGATGATTGCTTCGACACCAGTTACGTGCGACGTTGGATTGTTGGTGCTCGTAATGAGGGAAACGGTGGTGCTAATCTCAAAGTTTATGACAGACCTCAGGGTCGCTGACAACATAGAGCAACTGGGGACACTCACCAAAAACAGGTCGATGAACTAGCTGGAGAAAATCGTCAGATAACACAGTCGGAGCTCTCAGGTGTGTGTGGCATATTACGAGAGCGTGTACAGGCCATCACTTCAGAACTGCATTGGTGGGTGCCTCCAATGGTTACCCGTGGCATAAAACACACAAGATCGGACATATGTAAAAAGTTTGTTTTGCGTTTTTATTGTGAGGGTGACGTGTTCGTTAATAGCATTGGGATAGGTGATGATACTTGGGCTCACCATTAACCCCTAAAACAAGAGAGCATCAATGGAGTTCCACTGCAAAGGATCTTCGACGCCAAAAAAGATTAAACCCATGCCATCACCAGGCAAAGTCAAGCTCACAGTGTTGTTGGATATTCAAGGTGCTGCGCGTTTGGAATTCATACCTAAAGATACCACCATGAACTCTAAAAGGCACAGCGAGACCCTTAGAAAACTAAAAGCTAGAGTTCCAAGAATTCATCCACACCTGGAGAACACTCTCACCGAACGAGGTGGCGCAGTGGTTAGCCCACTGGACTCAAACACTAAACTCCTCCTCTTCCTCCTCGTCCTCCAGAACGTTCTCCTCCAGCATGACACTGCCATATCACACACAAGCACTGCGACACCTTGGGCTCACTGCCATCGACCCTCCTCTGTAAAGTCCGGACTAGACACAATCCGATTTTCATCTGCTTGCAACATCTTGCAGGACTTCACTTTGGTAGTGGTGAAGCGTTGCAAGCAGAGGTGAAGGTGTGTGGCTTCACCAAAACATCAAACGTTCGAGAAATTGATACCCTGTTGGGAGAAATTTATTCGTCGCCAAGGTGACTACGATGAGAAATAAATATGTAGACATAAAGAATGAAGATGTAAAACGTTAGCAAAGTTTGTTTTATTTCAAAAGCTTCAAGAGTATTCACTTTAAAAATTCAGAGGCTTTATTTTTCAGTACTTCATCGAACAATGTCGGCAGTAAACGGCGAAGTTCTTAGTTAGTCTCACTGAACTTTACTCCCCTCTCCAGTTTCTATTTTATTTTCTTGCAGCTTCCTCAATCTACCCATTAAATAACATCGGGAAGACGCTAGAAATCTGCGTCACTAACTTCCGAACTTCTGAATGCCTTTCACGTCCTTAGAGTCTTTTAACGGGATTCTGATTTTTATACAAGTTGCAAATAAGTTTTCACTCCCTTTATTTTACACTTTATATCTCCATAATTTCAAAGAGTGTATTCCAATCAACGTTCTCAAAAGCCTAATCTAATTCGACAGAAGCTATAAACGTTGCTTTGCCTTTCTTTAGTTTATCTTTTAATATAAGTCGTAGAAACAGTATTGCCTCGCGTGTTCCCACATTTCTCTGGAATCCGAACCGATCTTAAGTGAGGTCATTTTCAATCTATTTTCCCTGTCTTCTGTAAGTAATTTATCTTTGTTTTGTTGTGGTCTTCAGTCCTGAGATTGGTTTGATGCACCTCTCCATGCTACTCTATCCTGTGCAAGCTTCTTCATCTCCCAGTACCTACTGCAACCTACATCCTTCTGAATCTGCTTAGTGTATTCATCTCTTGGTCTCCCCCTAGGATTTTTACCCTCCACGATGCCCTCCAATACTAAATTGGTGATCCCTTGATGCCTCAGAACATGTCCTACCAACCGATCCCTTCTTCTGGTCAAGTTGTGCCTCAAACTCCTCTTCTCCCCAATCCTATTCAGTACCTCCTCATTAGTTATGTGATCTACCCATCTAGTCTTCAGCATTCTTCTGTAGCACCACATTTCGAAAGCTTCTATTCTCTTCTTGTCCAAACTATTTACCGTCCATGTTTCACTTCCATACATGGCTACACTCCATACAAATACTTTCAGGAATGACTTCCTGACACTTAAATCTATACTCGATGTTAACAAATTTCTCTTCTTCAGAAACGCTTTCCTTGCCATTGCCAGTCTACATTTTATATCCTCTCTACTTCGACCATCATCGGTTATTTTGCTCCCCAAATAGCAAAACTCCTTTACTACTTTAAGTGTCTCATTTCCTAATCTAATACCCTCAACATCACACGACTTAATTCGACTACATTCCATTATCCTCGTTTTCCTTTTGTTGGTGTTCATCTTATATCCTCCCTTCAAGACACCATCCATTCCGTTCAACTGCTCTTCCAAGTCCTTTGCTGTCTCTGACAGAATTACAATGTCATCGGCGAACCTCAAAGTTTTTATTTCTTCTCCATGGATTTGAATACTTACTCCGAAATTTTCTTTTGTTTCCTTTACTGCTTGCGCAATATACAGATTGAATAACATCGGGGAGAGGCTACAACCCTGTCTTACTCCCTTCCCAACCGCTGGTTCCCTTTCATGTCCCTCGACTCTTATAACTGCCATCTGGTTTCTGTACAAATTGTAAATAGCCTTTCGCTCCCTGTATTTTACCCCTGCCACCTTTAGAATTTGAAAGAGAGTATTCCAGTCAACATTGTCAAAAGCTTTCTCTAAGTCTACAAATGCTAGAAACGTAGGTTTGTCTTTCCTTAATCTTTCTTCTAAGATAAGTCGTAAGGTCAGTATTGCCTCACGTGTTCCAGTATTTCTACGGAATCCAAACTGATCTTCCCCGAGGTCGGCTTCTACTAGTTTTTCCATTCGTCTGTAAAGAATTCGCGTTAGTATTTTGCAGCTATGACTTATTAAACTGATAGTTCGGTAATTTTCACATCTGTCAACACCTGCTTTCTTTGGGATTGGAATTATTATATTCTTCTTGAAGTCTGAGGGTATTTCACCTGTCTCATACATCTTGCTCACCAGATGGTCGAGTTTTGTCAGGACTGGCTCTCCCAAGGCCGTCAGTAGTTCCAATGGAATGTTGTCTACTCCGGGGGCCTTGTTTCGACGCAGGTCTTTCAGTGCTCTGTCAAACTCTTCACGCAGTATCGTATCTCCCATTTCATCTTCATCTACATCCTCTTCCATTTCCATAATATTGTCCTCAAGTACATCGCCCTTGTATAGACCCTCTATATACTCCTTCCACCTTTCTGCTTTCCCTTCTTTGCTTAGACCTGGGTTTCCATCTGAGCTCTTGATGTTCATACAAGTAGTTCTCTTATCTCCAAAGGTCTCTTTAATTTTCCTGTAGGCAGTATCTATCTTACCCCTAGTGAGAAAAGCCTCTACATCCTTACATTTGTCCTCTAGCCATCCCTGCTTAGCCATTTTGCACTTCCTGTCGATCTCATTTTTGAGACGTTTGTATTCCTTTTTGCCTGCTTCATTTACTGCTTTTTTATATTTTCTCCTTTCATCAATTAAATTCAATATTTCTTCTGTTACCCAAGGATTTCTACTAGCCCTCGTCTTTTTACCTATTTGATCCTCTGCTGCCTTCACTACTTCATCCCTCAAAGCTACCCATTCTTCTTCTACTGTCCTTCTTTCCCCCATTCCTGTCAATTGTTCCCTTATGCTCTCCCTGAAACTCTGTACAACCTCTGGTTCTTTCAGTTTATCCAGGTCCCATCTCCTTAAATTCCCACCTTTTTGCAGTTTCTTCAGTTTTAATCTACAGCTCATAACCAATAGATTGTGGTCAGAGTCCACATCTGCCCCTGGAAATGTCTTACAATTTAAAACCTGGTTCTGTCTTACCATTATATAATCTATCTGATACCTTTTAGTATCTCCAGTGTTCTTCCATGAATACAACCTTCTTTCATGATTCTTAAACCAAGTGTTAGCTATGATTAAGTTGTGCTCTGGGCATCATGTTAACTAGCTTCTAAGCTATCTAACCATTCCTAAAGGAAAAATTACAAATGTGGCTAAATACAGGGCTAACATGTGCAGCACAGTACTATAATATTCTGCTAGGTACTCCATCATTACTGCGAACTGACTTCAAATCATCGACCTTGTGCTGCTGACCAGACACTTCCTTCACAACTGTCCATAAGGTTTTAATTTTATCCTGTGAATTAGCTATTCTATTTGCATACTACATACTCATTGATTTCCTAATAACATTTTTAAGCACATTGCGGTACTTTTTGTAATGTGCTACTGTAGCTTGATTTTGACTATTTCTAACATTTTTATATAATTCCCACTTTGTTCTACATGATATTTGATTGCGTTGATCACAAAATATTGCACCAGAAGTTGGACCATAAAGGAATATAGGGAGTAGCTCACAGTTGTTGGTTCACCTCTTACTTCGGTAAGAGACAGCAAAAGGTCGTTATTCACAGTGTTGAGAATGGCAGTGATGTGGGGTCTGAGTGAGGTATGGTCAAGTAGGGATGCCCCAGGGATCAGTGTTGGGGCCACTCCTGTTCCTTATTTATATAAATGATATGCCCTCTATTATTATGGGTAACCCTAAAATATTTCTGTTTGCTGATGACACTAGCTTGACTTAGTAAATTGCAACTATGTCTTTCTAAACTTGTAAATCGGTAATTTTCACACTTGTCAGCAACAGATTTCTTTGAAATTCGCATTATTATGTTGTTCTTACAGTCTGAGGATATTTTGCCCGCCTCGTGTCTTGCACACCAAGTGGAATAGTTTTTTCAGGGCTTGTCCACCAAAAGATGTCAATAATTCGATGCCATCTACTTCATGGCCCTTGATAGTTCTAAATACTCCCAATCTTATGAGGGTTTACCTAAATATTATTTATAACTTTACTGGACTTAGAATATGTATTTATTCTGACACACTAAATTTCACAGAAGCAGGCTTTGAAATTGGTATGTGATGCCTATAAACTTATACCGGTTATATATACATACACCTCGACATACCCTCTCCATAATTACTGCACAGTGGTTGTTAGAGGTATCATTAAGCCATTATCATTCATTCCAGTTCCTGTTCCACTATCAACAATGCTTTTCAGAACTTGCAGCTGTTGCCATTCTTTTGTCGCTTAACTAAACAGTGAAGCATAACTCCCTGTTGTTGTAGCATTTATGCAATATCAGTTTTAAAAGAATACGTGGGAACTGTTGGTTTCCTTGTCTTGTGCAAACTATTATTGCCAGAGGTATGTGCCAGTAGCCATACCCCAAAATTGACCAAAGGAGGACAGAGATAGTATTGCTGTTTGCCGCTATGTTGCCCCCCATGAACCATGGACCTTGCCTTTGGTGGGGAGGCTTGCGTGCCTCAGCGATACAGATGGCCGTACCGTAGGTGCAACCACATTGGAGGGGTATCTGTTGCGAGGCCAGACAAACGTGTGGTTCCTGTAGAGGGGCTGCAGCCTTTTCAGTAGTTGCAGGGGCAACAGTCTGGATGATTGACTGATCTGGCCTTGTAACAATAACCAAAACGGCCTAGCTGTGCTGGTACTGCGAACGGCTGAAAGCAAGGGGAAACTACAGCCGTAATTTTTCCCGAGAGCATGCAGCTTTACTGTATGGTTAAATGATGATGGCGTCCTCTTGGGTAAAATATTCCGGAGGTAAAATAGTCCCCCATTCGGATCTCCGGGCGGGTACTACTCAAGAGGACGTCGTTATCAGGAGAAAGAAAACTGGCGTTCTGCGGATCGGAGCGTGGAATGTCAGATCTCTTAATCGGGCAGGTAGGTTAGAAAACTTAAAAAGGGAAATGGATAGGTTAAAGTTAGATATAGTGGGAATTAGTGAAGTTCGGTGACACGAGGAACAAGACTTTTGGTCAGGTGAATACAGGGTTATAAATACAAAATCAAATACGGGTAATGCAGGAGTAGGTTTAATAACAGCAAAGTGAACGCATTATTGTGGCCAAGATAGACACGAAGCCCACACCTACTACAATAGTACAAGTTTATATGCCAACTAGCTCTGCAGATGATGAAGAAATGGAAGAAATGTATGATGAGATAAAAGAAATTATTCAGGTAGTAAAGGGAGACGAAAATTTAATAGTCATGGGTGACTGGAATTCGAGAGTAGGAAAAGGGAGAGAAGGAAACATAGCAGGTGAAAATGGATTGGGGGAAAGAAATGAAAGAGGAAGCCGTCTGGTAGAATTTTGCACAGAGCATAACTTAATCATAGCTAACACTAGGTTCAAGAATCATAAAAGAAGGTTGTACACATGGAAGAATCCTGGAAATACTAGAAGGTATCGGATTGTTGTGGTCTTCAGTCCTGAGTCTGGTTTGATGCAGCTCTCCATGCTACTCTATCCTGTGCAAACTTCTTCATCTCCCAGTACTTACTGCAAACTACATCCTTCTGTATCTGTTTGGTGTATTCACCTCTTGGTCTCCCTCTACGATTTTTATCCTCCACGCTACCCTCCAATACCAAATTGGTGATTCCTTGATGCCTCAGAACATGTCCTACTAACCGATCCCTTCTTCTAGTCAAGTTGTGCCACAAACTTCTCTTCTCCCCAATCCTATTCAGTACTTCCTCATTAGTTATGTGATCTACCCATCTAATCTTCAGCATTCTTCTGTAGCACCACATTTCGAAAGCTTCTATTCTCTTCTTGTCCAAACTATTTATCGTCCATGTTTCACTTCCATACATGGCTACACTCCATACAAATACTTTCAGAAATGACTTCCTGACACTTAAATCTACACTCGATGTAGACAAATTTCTCTTCTTCAGAAACGCTTTCCTTGCCATTGACAGACTACATTTTATATCCTCTCTACTTCGACCATCATCAGTTATTTTGCTCCCCAAATAGCAAAACTCCTTTACTACTTTAAGTGTCTCATTTCCTAATCTAATTCCTTCAGCATCACCCACTTAATTCGACTACATTCCATTATCCTCGTTTTGCTTTTGTTGATGTTCATCTTATATCCTCCTTTCAAGACACCATCCATTCCGTCCAACTGCTCTTCCAAGTCCTTTGCTGTCTCTGACAGAATTACAATGTCATCGGCGAACCTCAAAGTTTTTATTTCTTCTCCATGGATTTTAATACCTACTCCGAATTTTTCTTTTGTTTCCTTTACTGCTTGCGCAATATACAGATTGAATAACATCGGGGAGAGGCTACAACTCTGTCTCACTCCCTTCCCAACCACTGCTTCCCTTTCATGTCCCTCGACTCTTATAACTGCCATCTGGTTTCTGTACAAATTGTAAATAGCCTTTCGCTAACTGTATTTTACCCCTGCCACCTTTAGAATTTGAAAGAGAGTATTCCAGTCAACATTGTCAAAAGCTTTCTCTAAGTCTACAAATGCTAGAAACGTAGGTTTGTCTTTCCTTAATCTTTCTTCTAAGATAAGTCGTAAGGTCAGTATTGCCTCACGTGTTCCAGTATTTCTACGGAATCCAAACTGATCTTCCCCGAGGTCGGCTTCTACTAGTTTTTCCATTCGTCTGTAAAGAATTCGTGTTAGTATTTTGCAGCTGTGGCTTATTAAACTGATAGTTCGGTAATTTTCACATCTGTCAACACCTGCTTTCTTTGGGATTGGAATTATTATATTCTTCTTGAAGTCTGAGGGTATTTCGCCTGTTTCATACATCTTGCTCACCAGATGGTAGAGTTTTGTCAGGACTGGCTCTGCCAAGGCCGTCAGTAGTTCCAATGATGTTGTCTACTCCGGAGGCCTTGTTTCGACTCAGGTCTTTCAGTGCTCTGTCAAACTCTTCATGCAGTAACGTACCTCCCATTTCATCTTCATCTACATCCTCTTCCATTTCCATAAAATTGTCCTCAAGTACATCGCCCTTGTATAGACCCTCTATATACTCCTTCCACCTTTCTGATTTCCCTTCTTTGCTTAGAACTGGGATTCCATCTGAGCTCTTGATGTTCATGCAAGTAGTTCTCTTATCTCCAAATGTCTCTTTAATTTTCCTGTAGGCGGTATCTATCTTACCCCTAGTGAGATAAGCCTCTACCTCCTTACATTTGTCCTCTAGCCATCCCTGCTTAGCCATTTTGCACTTCCTGTCGATCTCATTTTTGAGACGTTTGTATTCCTTTTTGCCTGCTTCATTTACTGCATTTTTATATTTTCTCCTTTCATCAATTCAATATTTCTTCTGTTACCCAAGGATTTCTATTAGCCCTCGTCTTTTTACCTACTTGATCCTCTGCTGCCCTCACTACTTCATCCCTCAAAGCTACCCATTCTTCTTCTAACGTATTTCTGTCCCCCATTCCTGTCAATTTTTCCCTTATGCTCTCCCTGAAACTCTGTACAACCTGTGTTCTTTCAGTTTATCCAGGTCCCATCTCCTTAAATTCCCACCTTTTTGCAGTTTCTTCAGTTTTAATCTACTGGTCATTACCAATGGATTGTGGTCAGAGTCCACATCTGCCCCTGGAAATGTCTTACAATTTAAAACCTGGTCCCTAAATCTCTGTCTTACCATTATATAATCTATCTGATACCTTTTAGTATCTCCAGGGTTCTTCCATGAATACAACCTTCTTTCACGATTTTTAAACCAAGTGTTAGCTATGATTAAGTTGTGCTCTGTGCAAAATTCTACCAGGCGGCTACCTCTTTCATTTCTTAGCCCCAATCCATATTCACCTACTACGTTTCCTTCTCTCCCTTTTCCTACTACCGAATTCCAGTCACCCATGACTATTAAATTTTCATCACCCTTCACTATCTGAATAATTTCTTTTATTTCATCACACATTTCTTCAATTTCTTCGTCATCTGCAGAGCTAGTTGGCATACAAACTTGTACTACTGTAATAGGTGTGGGCTTCGCATCTATGTTGGCCACAATAATGCGTTCACTATGCTGTTTGTGGTAGCTTACTCGCATTCCTATTTTCCTATTCATTATTAAACATACTCCTGCATGACCCCTATTTGATTTTGTGTTTATAACCCTGTAGTCACCTGACCAGAAGTCTTGTTCCTCCTGCCACCGAACTTCACTAACTCCCACTATATCTAACTTTAACCTATCCATTTCCCTTTTTAAATTTTCTAACCTACCTGCCCGATTAAGGGATCTGACATCCCACGCTCCGATCCGTAGAACGCCGGTTTTCTTTCTCCTGATAACGACATCCTCTTGAATAGTCCCCGCACGGAGATCCGAATGGGGGACTATTTTACCTCCGGAATATTTTACCCAAGAGGACGCCATCATCATTTAATCATACTGTAAAGCTGCATGCCCTCGGGAAAAATTACGGCCGTAGTTTCCCCTTGCTTTCAGCCGTTCGCAGTACCAGCACAGCAAGGCTATTTTGGTTATTGTTACAAGGCCAGATCAGTCAATCATCCAGACTGTTGCCCTTGTAACTACTGAAAAGGCTGCTGCCCCTCTTCAGGAACCACACGTTGACGGATTGATTATATAATGGTAAGACAGAACCAGGGATTAAATTGTAAGACATTTCCAGGGGCTGATGTGGGCTCTGACCACAGTCTATTGGTTATGAGCTGTAGATTAAAACTGAAGTAACTGCAAAAAGTTGGGAATTTAAGGAGATGGGATCTGGACATACTGATTAAACCAGAGGTTGTACAGAGTTTCAGGGAGAGCATAAGGGAACAATTGACAGGAATGGGGGAAAGAAGGACAGTAGAAGAAGAATGGGTAGCTTTGAGGGATGAAGTAGTGAAGGCAACAGAGGATCAAGTAGGTAAAAAGACGAGGGCTAGTAGAAATCGTTGGGTAACAGAAGATATATTGAATTAAATTGATGAAAGGAGAAAATACAGAAATGCAGTAAATAAAACAAGCAAAAAGGAATACAAACGTCTCAAAAATGAGATCGACAGGAGGTGCAAAATGGCTAAGCAGGGATGGCTAGAGGACAAATGTAATGAGGTAGAGGCTTATCTCACTAGGGGTAAGATAGATACTGCCTACAGGAAAATTAAAGAGACCTTTGGAGATAAGAGAACCACTTGCATGAACATAAAGAGCTCAGATGGAATCCCAGTTCTAAGCAAAGAAGGGAAAGCAGAAAGGTGGAAGGAGTATATATAGGGTCTATACAAGGGCGATGTACTTGAGGACAATACTATGGAAATGGAAGAGGATATAAATGAAGATGAAATGGGAGATTCGTTACTGCGTGAAGAGTTTGACAGAGCACTGAAAGACCTGAGTCGAAACAAGGCCCCCGTAGTAGACAACATTCCATTGGAACTACTGACGGCCTTGGCAAAGCCAGTCCTGACAAAACTCGACCATCTGGTGAGCAAGATGTATGAGACAGGTGAAATACCCTCAGACTTCAAGAAGAATATAATAATTCCAATCCCAAAGAAAGCAGGTGTTGACAGATGTGAAAATTACCGAACTATCAGTTTAATAAGTCATAGCTGCAAAATACTAAATGGCTCTGAGCACTATGCGACTTAACTTCTGAGGTCATCAGTCGCGTAGAACTTAGAACTAATTAAACCTAACTAACCTAAGGACATCACACACATCCATGCCCGAGGCAGGATTCGAACCTGCGACCGTAGCGGTCGCTCGGCTCCAGACTGTAGTGCAAAATACTAACGCGAATTCTTAACAGACGAATGGAAAAACTAGTAGAAGCCAACCTTGTGGAAGATCAGTTTGGATTCCGTAGAAATATTTGAACACGTGAGGCAATACTGACCTTACGACTTATCTTAGAAGAAAGATTAAGGAAAGACAAACCTACGTTTCTAGCATACTCTCTTTCAAATTCTAAAGGTGGCAGGGGTAAAATACAGGGAGCGAAAGGCTATTTACAATTTATACAGAGAGCAGATGGCAGTTATAAGAGTCGAGGGACATGAAAGGGAAGCAGCGGTTGGGAAGGGAGTGAGACAGGGTTGTAGGCTCTCCCAGATGTTATTCAATCTGTATATTGAGCAAGCAGTAAAGGAAACAAAAGAAAAATTCGGAGTAGGTATTAAAATCCATGGAGAAGAAATAAAAACTTTGAGGTTCGCCGATGACATAGTAAGTCTGTCAGAGACAGCAAAGGACTTGGAAGTGCAGTTGAATGGAATGGACAGTGTCTTGAGAGGAGGATATAAGATGAACATCAACGAAAGCAAAACGAGGATAATGGAATGGTCTCGCGGTTCTAGGCGCGCAGTCCGGAACCGTACGACTGCTACGGTCGCAGGTTCGAATCCTGCCTCGGGCATGGATGTGTGTGATGTCCTTAGGTTAGTTAGGTTTAAGTAGTTCTAAGTTCTAGGGGACTGATGACCACTGCAGTTGAGTCCCATAGTGCTCAGAGCCATTTGAACCATTTGATAATGGAATGTAGTCGAATTAAGTCTGGTGATGCTGAGGGAATTAGATTAGAAAATGAGACACTTAAAGTAGCAACGGAGTTTTGCTATTTGGGGAGCAAAATAACCGATGATGGTCGAAGTAGAGAGGATATAAAATGTAGTCTGGCAATGGCAAGAAAAGCGTTTCTGAAGAAGAGAAATTTGTTAACATCGAGTATAGATTTAAGTGTCAGGAAGTCGTTTCTGAAAGTATTTGTGTGGAGTGTAGCCATGTATGGAAGTGAAACATGGACGATAAATAGTTTGGACAAGAAGAGAATAGAAGCTTTCGAAATGTGGTACTGCAGAAGAATGTTGAAGATTAGATGGGCAGATCACATAACTAATGAGGAGGTACTGAATAGAATTGGGGAGAAGAGGAGATGTGGCACAACTTGACAAGAAGAGCGGACCGGTTGGTAGGACATGTTATGAGGCATCAAGGGATCACAAATTTAGCATTGGAGGGCTGTGTGGAGGGTAAAAATCATAGAGGGAGACCAAGAGATGAATACACTAAGCAGATTCAGAAGGACGCAGGTTGCAGTAAGTACTGGGAGATGAAGAAGCTTGCACAGGATAGAGTAGCATGGAGAGCTGCATCAAACCAATCTCAGGTCTGAAGACCACAACAACAACAACGCTATGTTGACTATTTTGTGCTCTCCCTACAATACTCGCTGACGCCGGACCAGGAGAAAATCTAGTGTATTCAAAATATTCGGAGTAAGCACCAACAGCCAAGGCTATGTTTAATTGGTAGCAGCTTTCCACACCCTTACACCAATGGTCACATGTCCTAGAGGGATATTGCCATGGCCTTACTGTTTCTGATGTCACAAATTGTCTGGAAACACTGCCAGTTAGACTAACGTCTGGCGCCACAGCTTGGGATAAGAAGACGACTGTTTCTTACAGGGTATTTAAGTGATTTCAATAGTGATACATATGTAGCAACACACATTGGTTAACAGAATGTGAAGGGTGTGGGTTGGTGCAAATGGCTCTGAGCACTATGCGACTTAACTTCTGAGGTCATCAGTCGCCTAGAACTTAGAACTAATTAAACCTAACTAACCTAAGAACATCGCACACATCCATGCCCGAGGCAGGATTCGAACCTGCGACCATAGCGGTTGCTCGGTTCCAGAGTATAGCGCCTAGAACCGCACGGCTAAAGTGTGTGGGGAAGAGAGCAAAACAGTCTGTACTCCAATGCCAAGGGCTTTGAACACACAAATCTAAGGTGATTCTGAAAGATAATGATCATTAGTAAAGCGATTCTTGGAAGGAGAAGCACAGTTTTGTTTACAATTCTTGTGCCGGCGTAAGCTGTCGCCAGCACTCCGATCAGCAAAGAGGCTGGAAGAAGATCTATAGTAGTCGAAAGTAGGCACCGGAGCAAGCTCGGCTATCAGGCCAACGACAGACTCGCTAGTAAGTAGGTCGCCGCCGCGGACCAGGTGGCCCAGTAAGGCAGACATCCAGTGAGTCAACAAATAGAGTCATCAGTCGCAGCCCAGTGGGAGTCGCAGTCGCAGTTAGTTGACCCGTAGCTCAGAGTCAGACAGCACATAGCGACCTCAGTAGTGTGCATAGCGGGACTTCCTACTTAACAGCAGTGGGGCTAACGGGGACTATTATGGCGAGCTTGTACTACAACACCTGGACTATCTTGAGTTAAGCAGCTTCCTCTTTAAGTTAATAAAGAACCATGTTAACACATGCGTGCAGCTCTGTTACGGAAAGTGGATACCGGCCACCAAACAACATCCTCTTCTCGCTTCCCATGGTACAAGCCTACACTGACAACGAGATGGCACAAAAAACTGGCAATAAATATAATTCAGTGCCGCGCGGAATTAGCCGAGCGGTCTGAAGCGCTGCAGTCATGGGCTATGCGGCTGGTCCCGGCGGAGGTTCGAGTCCTCTCTCGGGCATGGGTGTGTGTGTTTGTCCTTAGGATGATTTAGATTAAGTAGTGTGTAAGCTTAGGGACTGATGACCTTAGCAGTTACGTCCCGTAAGATTTCACACATATTTGAACATTTTTATAATTCAGTGCAGATTTTATTTCCTTCACTTGCGTTTTAGCTTTCAGGGATTTCTCACTGCCAACTTCTTGTTGTCTTCTTGCATGTATTCCTGGAGGGGAGTCGCAGAACTAATCAGATTTCTCTTTTCCGAGACTTTGCTTGCTTTTTGATATAAGATATTTGTGTAAACAATGGCTACCCCACCCCTCCACCCCCTGCCCAGCGCCACAGCTGCAGACGGCCATTGTGACGGATCTAACACAAGCTTGCTGATGACACTACAACTACTGTCTGCATAAGCCGGGTCGGACGCACAACAGACAAATCGACAAACCCACTACGTGCCGCCGACCACCATACCACCGTTCCGACAATTTAACGAAACCGAAGAGGAATGTGCCGAATTCCTGACACGGTTCCAAGCACATTGTGAAGTTCATCGAGTTCAAGGTACTGTTAAGCTACATTATTTTCTTTCTATTGCCCCGTCCCTAGTGTTCACGTTAATACAAAAAACTATTCCCAACTGCGACTCCCGACGCACACGGCTCTGAATGTTCAAACGTCTGTGGATTCCTAAGGAACCAAACTGCTGAGGTCATCGGTCCCTGGACTTACACACTACTTAAACTAACTTATGCAAAGAACAACACACACACCCATGCCCGAGGGAGGACTCGAACCTCCGGCGGGAGGGGCAGCGTAGTCCGTGACATAGCGCCTTAAACCGCGCGGCCACTCCGCAGCTTTGACAAAGTACTATGACCAGCAAGTTCAAGAAGCTGCAGCCAGGTATCAGTTCTTTCGCTTGCAGGACAAACCAGAACAGACGTACCGTCGGTGATACACAGACCTAACCGGCATGGCTATGAAGTGAAATCGAAGTGTACTTGCGGCAATTTTACAGTGAGTTAATGATTAAGGATGCTATAACATTCCATGTCCCAGATAGTAGAATACAGGAACATTTCCTAAAGTACTCTGATCCATCCCTTCCCCAATAGTTGCAAACCTTAGAGCAATATGATTCGGGTGCCACAGCGGCCGATAATTCTGACCATGCCCAGATTTGTAGGGTCGAGTCGGCCCTTGCTTGCGACCGCCCCAAGAAGCCACATAACGGGCCCGTACACAGCCGCGCTGACAGCCACGTGGACAGCTAAACAGACCTGTGAACTCCGTCAAGTCTTGCCCTAGATGTTTTGCTCGCCATAAAAGACAGGACTGCCCATCTCTTAACGTAAAGTGTTACACGTGTGGAAAAAAGAGGCCATATTCAAGCAGTTTGTTTGCAACGGCACAAAAACGCCAAGTATGCCAGCTCTCAGGAAAAACTGGCTCGTGCACATGCAGTGGACGCTGTGCTTTCTAAACCTATAACAGGTACTGACATAACCATGATTAAGGTTGTGCCTCCTTCTCGCCCTACCGCTGAGCAATGATGTTCGAACAAACTATTTGTCTCACTACTAATTGCTGGCTATCGTGTGAACTTTCAGTTAGACACAGGTGGCTCTGTAGCTTTGCTAAATCGTGCCACATACGAACAGTTAGGTTTACCACCCCTTTATAAATCTAGCAACTCCCTGCTTACAACGGACAGGAAATTCCCGTACTTGGGCAGTGCAGTTCGCTTGCTACTTAGAAATCTCCTTAGAAATCTGACACTAGGACAATGAATTTTACTGTGTTGAAATCAAGAGACAGTGAGAACATTTCCGTTTTAGATGCCTTTGACTTGCTTGACCTTAGCTTCCAAGACAATTTGCATTCCATATCAGCATTTGCACCGAAAGACTGTGTCGCTAACTTGCTTAAAGAATTTCGTAAAAAACTTTCAGAAGCAATGAATGGGAAAAGATAATAACTTTGCTGCGCTTGTTACACTAAAAGGCAAAGTTTTTCCAGGCGTACCCCGTTACAGTTGCTTTAAGAGACAAAGCAGCCATTGTATTGAAAGAATTGCAAGATGATACTGCAATTGCTCCCACTGAAACTAGTCAGTGAGCAAGTCTTCTCATTTTGTTGCCCGAACCTTCTGTTCACATTCGCATTTGTGTTGACTTCAAGTGTACAGTCAACCCACAGACAGTGGTTGACAACTTATCCGTTACCTCGTCCTGAGAAAATCACGGACAGGCTTGGAGCAGGGCGTTACTTTTATAACATCGATTTGCGTGATGCATACTTGCAAATTCCATTGGATGAAGAGTCACAGAGAGTGTTTGTTGTAAATACACACTTAGGACTGTTCAAGTATTTGCGCTTGCTCTTCGACAGTGCTTCCGCAAACGCCATTTTTCAACTTTACTTGGAACAGCTGGCTGCTAAAGTGCCATTTTTTTCAAACTGCCTTGACGATATTGTCTCATACGTACACGTGACTTTTTTTCAAACTAAACTACAGTAATTAGGTCATGTAATAAACAGTGAAGGTGTTCACCTTCTCCAGTCTCGGTGAGCTGCTTGTTTCTCTCAATGTGTCTGAATGCAGGATGCGCGCAGGTTCCAGTGATCCCTCGGCCATGGGTGTGTGTGTTGTCCACAGCATAAGTTAGTTTAAGTTAAATTAAGTAGTGTGTCGGCTTAGGGACCGATGACCTCAGCAGTTTGGTCCCGTAAGACCTTACCACAAACTTCCAAAGAACTGAACATCAGTCAGCAGTAGGCAAGATGACATACAACAGTCAGTTCATACCCAATGCCACTCAGCGGCCACATTGCATTGCTTGCATCACGGAAATGTACATTTTGTGTATACTAAAGACTGTCAAGACACATTTCAGAAACCCAAAAATGCTTTGCTTGGTGACAGACGTTTAGTGCATTTTCACCCTGCCAAGCCGGTAGTTTTGCAAGTCCATGCTTCTTCCTACGGCATCGGCGCTGTGCTTTCACACAGAGCTGGTGCACGAGACAAACCTATTGCTTCTGCCTCAGTGTAGTTAACTCAATCTCTGTGCAATTATTCTGAGTAGCTCTTACTATTGTGTATGGTGTGGCAAAATTGCATCACTATTTGTATGGTCGCAAGTTCCATTTAGTGACAGATCTCAAGCCATTGCAGTCCTTGTTTGATCTTTCAAATCCAGGTCCTACATGCACTGCTCAAAAATTTCATCGTCGGGCTTTGTTGCTTTTGCAGTGTCGGTATGAAATTGTGTACGGATCTACAGCAAAGCGTGGCAATGCAGAGGCCCTATCTCGCATTCTGATTGGTTCAGACACTGATATTGATTCATCTGCAGCATCTTGTTGCCAAATCGATACGCAGGCCAGGGAAGCAGAGCTACATCTCAAGATTTAATTGAATTATCTTCGCACGGCTTGGCCCCGTTCATTGAACAGTGTCCAGAACCCAGTTGTCCGCTGATACTTTGCATGTCGGCATAGTCTTTCAGTTCTACATCTACATCTACATCTACATTTATACTCCGCAAGCCACCCAACGGTGTGTGGCGGAGGGCACTTTACTTGCCACTGTCATTACCTCCCTTTCCTGTTCCAGTCGCGTATGGTTCGCGGGAAGAACGACTGTCTGAAAGCCTCCGTGCGCGCTCTAATCTCTCTAATTTTACATTCGTGATCTCCTCGGGAGGTATAAGTAGGGGGAAGCAATATATTCGATACCTCATCCAGAAACGCACCCTCTCGAAACCTGGCGAGCAAGCTACACCGCGATGCAGAGCGCCTCTCTTGCAGAGTCTGCCACTTGAGTTAATTAAACATCTCCGTAACGCTATCACGGTTACCAAATAACCCTGTGACGAAACGCGCCGCTCTTCTTTGGATCTTCTCTATCTCTTCCGCCAACCCGATCTGGTACGGATCCCACACTGATGAGCAATACTCAAGTATAGGTCGAACGAGTGTTTTGTAAGCCACCTCCTTTGTTGATGGACTACATTTTCTAAGCACTCTCCCAATGAATCTCAACCTGGTACCCGCCTTACCAACAATTAATTTTAAATGATCATTCCACTTCAAATCGTTCCGCACGCATACTCCCAGATATTTTACAGAAGTAACTGCTACCAGTGTTTGTTCCGCTATCATATAATCATACAATAAAGGAACCTTCTTTCTATATATTCGCAATACATTACATTTGTCTATGTTAAGGGTCAGTTGCCACTCCCTGCACCAAGTGCGTATCCGCTGCAGATCTTCCTGCATTTCGCTACAATTTTCTAATGCTGCAACTTCTCTGTATACTACAGCATCATCCGCGAAATGCCGCATGGAACTTCCGACACTATCTACTAGGTCATTTATATATATTGTGAAAAGCAATGGTCCCATAACACTCCCCTGTGGCACGCCAGAGGTTACTTTAACGTTTGTAGACGTCTCTCCATTGATAACAACATGCCGTGTTCTGTTTGCTAAAAACTCTTCAATCCAGCCACACAGCTGGTCTGATATTCCGTAGGCTCTTACTTTGTTTATCAGGCGACAGTGCGGAACTGTATCGAACGCCTTCCGGAAGTCAAGAAAAATAGCATCTACCTGGGAGCCTGCATCTAATATTTTCTGGGTCTCATGAACAAATAACGCGAGTTGGGTCTCACACGATCGCTGTTTCCGGAATCCATGTTGATTCCTACATAGTAGATTCTGGGTTTCCAAAAACGACATGATACTCGAGCAAAAAACATGTTCTAAAATTCTACAACAGATCGACGTCAGAGATATATGTCTATAGTTTTGCGCCTCTTCTCGACGACCCTTCTTGAAGATTGGGACTACCTGTTCTCTTTTCCAATCATTTGGAACCCTCCGTTCCTCTAGAGACTTGCGGTACACGGCTGTTAGAAGGGGGGCAAGTTCTTTCGCGTACTCTGTGTAGAATCGAATTGGTATCCCGTCAGGTCCAGTGGACTTTCCTCTGTTCAGTGATTCCAGTTGCTTTTCTATTCCTTGGACACTTATTTCGATGTCAGCCATTTTTCCGTTTGTGCGAGGATTTAGAGAAGGAACTGCAGTGCGGTCTTCCTCTGTGAAACAGCTTTGGAAAAAGGTGTTTAGTATTTCAGCTCTACGCGTGTCATCCTCTGTTTCAATGCCATCATCATCCCGGAGTGTCTGGATATGCTGTTTCGAGCCACTTACTGATTTAACGTAAGACCAGAACTTCCTAGGATTTTCTGTCAAGTCGGTACATAGAATTTTACTTTCGAATTCACTGAACGCTTCTCGCATAGCCCTCCTTACGCTAACTTTGACATCGTTTAGCTTCTGTTTGTCTGAGAAGTTTTGGCTGCGTTTACACTTGGAGTGAAGCTCTCTTTGCTTTCGCAGTAAAAGGGTGTGGCTCTAGTTCAGAATAACAGTGGACAATCGAGTGTTCTTATTCCCAAAGTGTTTCAGGTGAGTGTGCTGCGATTGCTCCACCAAGGATATTGGGGAATCGTTTGAACTTAACAGTTAGAGAGCCGGCACTGTACTTGTCATGAACAGGTGACGTCACAGTCTCGCGCATGCGCGGAGTACCAATCTGCTCCGACACAAACCTTCTCGGCTAGACCTAAGACTCATTCGCTATGGCAACGTGTACTCATAGACTTTACAGTATAATTTTGGAACACTCTTTGGCTCATAGTGGTAGACTCTTTTAGCAAGTTCCTATTTGTTGTGTCTATGGCTTTTATCACATCACATAGCACCAATCGAGCATTGTCCTCCATATTTTGCGTAGAAGCTTTGCCGGAGGTACTTGTGTCGGACAACAGACAACGGTTCACTTCACGTGATTTTGAAGAGTTTTGTGAACGAAATGGCATTAGTCACCTAACAAGTCCTCCGTTTCACCCACAGTCCAATAGAGAAGCAGAACGCTTCGTACGCACTTTCAAGCAACAGATGGCTAGGATTCGCAGCACCACACACGGGAATAGGAGCTGCAACTCTTTCTCGCCTCCTGTCACTCCTACCCACCAGACGGACCATCACCAGCGACAATTCTGCGTGACCGCCAGCATCGGACGCTACTGCACTTGCTACACCCACCACTGTGGCTCCGAGCACTATGGGACTCAACTTCCGAGGTCATTAGTCCCCTAGATCTAACTAACCTAAGGACATCACACACATCCGTGCGCGAGGCAGGATTCGAACCTGCGACCGTAGCGGTCTCGCGGTTCCAGACTGCAGCGGCTAGAACCGCACGGCCACTTCGGCCGGCCTCACCACAGTATCTGGCGGCGGCAATGGTCTGAAACTATCGCTTTGCGCCGCGAGATCTTGTTCTTTTCAGGATTAATGGCAACCGTGAGTGCTGGAAAAGAGTCGTAATCCAGGAACGCATTGGGTTTTCTATGTACTCGATTGCAGGTCCCGCCACCAGCGCCGCCACCAGAACGAAATTGGCGGATGTCATTTGCCCGTGATTCTGCTGCTCTTCTCCCCCCCCCCCCCCTCCCCACATTCACGGAACCGTGCAGCCTGCGCTACGGTCCACTGGTTCCACCAGCCCACCCCAGGAGGAGCGGATGCGCCCCCGCCGCCCCCTCTCGCAGACCTCGTGAACCTGGCTGGACCTGCCATCTCCGTCGTCGTCGTCGCCCCAGGACACGTCCTCCGGCTGGACATGTGGCCCGGCGGCAGTTTTCCGGAGGATGTTCCTGTCGCTTCAGAAGCCAGATGGCGGGGTAAGGTCGGGTGTACGCCGTCCTCCACGGCTGCGGCCCCCAGCTCAGTCTACGTACAGCGTCCGGCCTTGCTCCCCATTGTCGTTCGGAGCCTCACTGCACGACCCACGTTGCGCATTTCAGGTGGGAGAAACGTGCTGGCGTAAGCTGTCGCCACCATTCCGATCGGCAAAGAGGCTGTAAGAAGGTCGATTGTGGGCACTGGGAGAGGCGAGCCTCTCGGACGGAGGCCGACGACGGACTCGCAAACAACGCGCCGCCAGCGCACTCTCAGCCACCGGTATTTGGGTCGCCGCCGCCGACCGGAGGGCCCAGCCAGCCAGCCGGTCATACAGTGAGTCAGCGAGTCGAGTCATCAGTCGCGGCCCAGTGGGAGTCGCAGTTAGCTCAGCCTCTGGCTCAGAGTCAGACAGCACGTAGCGGCGAGGGTGGTGTACATAGCGGGACTTTGTACTTCACCACCTGTGAGGCTGACGTGGGCTGTTGTGGAGAGCTTTAGTTAAGTAGTTTCCTGTTTTAGTTAGTAACGAAAGCTATTAATACATGCATTTAGTCGTGTTATACAAATAGGATACTGGCCACCTAACAACATCCTCTCCTTGCTTCCTATAGTACAAGCCTTCAGTGACAACGAAACGACACAAAAATTCTGGTGATGAACAAGACGAAAAACGATGTCGATAAATAAAGTAGACGCATACAGATTTATTCTATGTAAACCACGTTACTATTTGAGCACTCGGAAAATAATTTTAGGCAGCGTGCTGGATGACATCGAATTTGTCCGTATTTATCTTAATTTCGCGAATGAATTAAAATACAATGTTCTCTGACCTTGAACGTACGCTCTCAGATGTTTAACACATAACCTTAGTGATGCACAACACCTCGCTTGCAGAACCTGCCACTGTGTATGGGTGACTATCTAAAAGTCGTTATCTTGGTTGCTAAAGGAATTTGCGTAAAAATGTGCTGTTCTTCGCTGGATCTACTCTAGCTGTCTGTTTCTGTTAATCCCACCTCTTGAAGATCAAAGACAGTTGACAGCTGTCCCTGAATCGGCCGAAGTAGGGTCCTACCGTTTACTATACCTACAACTGCTTTTACGCTCTCAGTACACTTTAGGTTGCCTCGAACGAATACTACTAGCATTTGTAATTGTTACTGTTTCTCAGAGACAGAGACTTAAACGTCTAATCGAAATACAAAGGATCTCTTCACAGTTTTTGTGGTTAACATGTAGCATTTGTTTATACTTCAAATAACTGGCTGTTTTGGAAACAAAGTCGGTCCTCTCAGCATAAGCTAGACTAATAAGAAAAAAATTGAAAGTTAAGACGGTAGTTTTAATGCTTCACATGTTCTACATACTCTGTCCTCACTTTAGTACAACGCGCAGAACGTTCGTACCACGATGTAATACTGTCTGAGAAGTCCTTCTTTGGGCTATTCTTCAACTCGCGCATAACAGAGCCTTGAATGTCGATTACGTCATGAAAGCGTTGACCATTTACGTGAATTTCTGTACTTCTTCGTTCGTCCGTAGGTTAGCATAGATTACGCCAAGTGTCGTGACCCGTGGTGACTTCCTAGAGAAATAATAGTCCACCGCGGGGCGGGCGTCCACGTGTCGTTGTTTTTGCTCAGGAAATGTCTTGAACACTTGATGTAGAAATATTGCTCCGCTGCAGTTTGTGACACAACAGTGTCGACACGCTATGGTCGCACGTACACTACTTAACTCTGCTTGATAACGACTGCTGGAATGCACATATGTTGTTTACATTTCTTAATTCAAGCCGCCAAACTAGCTACTGCGCTGGCGTCACTTGTTGTTGTTGTTGTGGTCTTCAGTCCTGAGACTGGTTTGATGCAGCTCTCCATGCTACTCTATCCTGTGCAAGCTTCTTCATCTCCCAGTACCAGGCGTCACTTATACAGCACAAATAACGTCAGTGTTGGAACTTATTGGACGGACGATGGATGTTGCGACTGTGCCCTATGTAGCAGCATCAGCCACTGTCTGCCTTGCGGAGCATCAGGTGTTACCAATCAGTTCATTAATAAAACCTACTCTGAGAAGTGCTGCACCGCTAGCACGACTGCGGACATGTGTAGGCTTAGATTCAAAAGCAGCAGGGAATTAAGGAATAAGTTTGTTGGATCTAAAACTATAACTTTAATGTGGAGTAGAAACAAAACAAAAATAAAATACTGTCTGTCCATTCAAAATGCCACATCTTGGAGTATTCAATTTCTGTTGGTCCGTTATGGACAGGGGACTTAGGCTGGCTAAGTAATTTTCAATGTCAACAAAATTCACCAATAACCGTGTAACTTAAGATATTATTTTATTTTGTTGTGAAGGCTATGAATTTCAGCATTTTATCGTGCACTCTTATGGGGCTTAAGTATGACATAACGAAATGGTGCAACTGATAGCCTTCACAATAAAATAAAGTAATATCTTAAGTTACACAGTTGTTGGTGAATTTTACTGACATTGACAATTCTTTGGGATTTGTATAATCAAAGTCTTTTGCTACGTGGGGCTGTTGATGAAAACATATCCCAGTATATCGATATTTTCTCGATTATATATCGATATACATCGGCGACACTTTTGGCGATGATATATCGATATACCGATATCAAAACGGCAATACCTAGAGCCGTTAGTTTTATTTTATATTACCCTTTTTTCACAATTTTCGGTAAATATTTGAAATTGTGTTCCAGTGTAAAGTAAAGTCAAGCGCCGGCACGCCAGACGGGAACGTCACAGCAGAGGGGGCTGTGAAGAAGACGTGTAGCCAATAGTACGCCGACTGACCCCTTCCTATGACGACAGCGCCCCCTAAGCGAACATAAGCGCTGCAGTTGAAGACTGGCCAGTTCTGCGACTTCTACAGCAGTGAGATCGAGAACAGCATAGAGACTAGTCACTTCGTTTCTACTGTGTAGCATTGTCTACACTGAAGAGATTCCTTATCTTGCCTGTCACCATTTGCTTGCGACACATCTGTATTTCACAAAGTAAGTATTATAATAATTTCCCTTTGCAATATATTTCATTAATACTATTTGCTTGAATTGTAGTCTAGCGATCAGAGAAAGAAGTTTTCCTAGGCACTCCGTATTTGACGAGTAGGCAGGGTACAACCAGACGTCTTACTACTTTTTGAGATTTCATCACTTTCAGTCTTTCTCTCTGACTGTGTGAAGCAAGTATAGATGACACCAAAGAAGAAGTCCGACTGTGGGGGGTGGTGGGTGGTGGAGTGAGTGGATTGGATTGGATTGTTTGGGGGAAGAGACCAAATAGCGAAGTCATCGGTCTCATCGGATTAGTGAAGGACGGGGAAGGAAGTCGGTCGTGCCCTTTCAAAGGAAACATCCCGGCATTTGTTGGTGTGAATGGGACAACAATATTCCCGACGTGAGGAAATAGCACACCAGTTGAGTTAAAAAACTACTTTTAACCCAGCTAGTGTGCTGCTTCTTCACATCGGCATTTTACAAAAACAGTTGTTGAAAATGATGAACAAAAATATAAACGACAAGACTGGTTTGGTTGGACGGAGACGTGTGAGAGGAAATGTTGACGTAGTCTGTGCTTGCAACAGCAACTACAACGTTTGACTACACCACGCAATTTTGACACTACATATGTTAGGTCGCTGCCGTTGGCAGAAATGAGAAAACTGGGAAGTCTATACGAAGTATTCTAGACAAATCTGATACGCGACGAAACCGAACAACGGACTCATCGACCACCTTTTATGGTGCCCCTTACACGCAGTTACCATTACTAGCAAAGAGGTTATCGCTAAGCGTGAACGTGCATCGTTTTCCTTTCAATTATTGCTCTAAAGCCGTCGGCACACGGACCGTGCTGTCGAACGTGAACGTTGAGCGTGCCAAGTTCAACGTGCTGCTGAACGCTCAGGAACGATGCGACATGTGCATACGGTACGTGGGCCCCAACGTGGTATACGCGATCGCAACGCGCTCCAGCGGCAGTCGAGGGATGTTTCTAGTTCGTAAATCACACTGTTTACTCAATGGGCGCGCATAAAATTCCCACGTTAGCTCTATTAAAACGCACGTTTCCTCCATCGTCCACGAAAAGGAAAGTACCACGTCCGATCAGTAAGGACAGAGACATATAAAAGTTCCATTACAAACAGTGCGCTACCAATTTGGAATACTTCTCCGCATAAGATAAACATTATTTTATCATTCCCACATTTTAGTAAAACCCCAAGGTCAGTCTTAGTTAATCACTGTTCCTACCCAGTAGCAGAATCTTTGCAACATGTGAATTACGAAGCGTAAAAGAAAAAGGAGCAAAATATCTTTATACAAGTAGAGCAAGCTGTCCTGTAGATTAATCCAATCGGACAAAGTATATACTTGTATTAAACTAATGATAAATTATCATAACCTAATAAAAACACGAATGTTAGGATATAAAATATAGTAGTGTCAAGACGCGAACCTCCGCCCACCAATCAAATCAGTAGAAGACTGTGACGCTACTCACTACGCTAAACTAACAACACACGAAATGTTAGAAATCAAAGTATGTTACCCGTTGCAGAAAACCTTATCGTAGATATGTTACTAATTGAAATTTAATTATAACAAATTGTACCAAGAACAATGCGTTTTGGGTGGATCTTCCGTGTGTCGCTGCCTTCAAGTAGTCTACTCTCATAATACGCAAGTTACAGTAAATCTTTTGCCATAATTATGATGTTTCTTGTTATTTTATTGGAACGAATCACACAGTTAACAACGGGTTTTCCAGTGATTCTGAATTTGCTGGTGCTCAGAAACGGCATATATACATATAATCTTGAAATGAATGCCAATATGGCGCCTCACAACTCTGTACTGAAGGGAGACGGCGTGCGTGTGACGTGGTGGTGTTGTGCCCTCTCATTGGTCAACGCTCCGACGCACGCTCAGAATATCTGACATGCAAGATACTGCTCTGCACGTTCGGAAAGACCCCCGAACGTGCTATTCCACGCTATGACGTCAGAAAGTCGGCACGCTCAACGCTCAACGTTCGGATGCACGGTCCGTTTGCCGACGGCTTAAGGGGAATAGGCAGACTGCTAGCTTCTTGATGTACAGGATATCTAATAATAAATCACTACTTACATATACAGCTCTGAAACCTGCTATATACTCACAATGTGCGGCCGATATTTTTGTAGGCCGGTACGTTGATATTTTATCCGCCCTTATGTCGATATTTTTTTCGTTGTATCGAAGCCGACAATGATATTTCCTTAAATACAGATATATCGGAATCCCCATACTTTTAGAAAACACCAGTTGTCTTACTACCACGTAAAGTTCAGTACCGTGTTGATACACCTGTGAAACTGTAACATGCTTCCTCAGGATGCGGTCCATAACCTGGTTGAGAGCGTTCTTCTAATCTGCCCCATTCTTCGATGGCGGGCCTGCAGAGGTCATTATGTGTGTGTGAAGGGTTCCTTCGACGAAGCGTTGCGTGTTTCAACTCATCGGTGCAGCACCAATTGGATTAATTCCGACAGATACTCCAGGACACTCCTTTCAGTTGTTTCCTGGTTCTTGGATGAAGGTGTTCACGATATTCTTGTGTACTGACGTCCTGAAAGACTAGCTGTTGATTGTAGGGTTGGACGATAGACTGTAGGATCCTGGAGGCATTGTACAAAACTCAGCATCGTCTATGACGGTGAGAGACGTAAGCTCTGTCCACGATAGTCGACCAAAACTTGATTCCCCCGTCTCCCTGCCTCTGAATCAGAGTCTTACAGGTACCTCATGTTGCCCTCATACTGTTTAGCGATTTTCATGAGATCCCTGTTTGTGGAGCAACTCATGATTTTTACAAATCGATGTCATCTGTTTTCGAAACACAATGCACGAAGCGGGTTACATAATTCATCAGCTTTGTGATGATGCTCTCTTCACTTTTATAGTGACTTTCTGGCATCGGTGTGGAATCCGGTGGATCTTTCCCGCCCTTCACAAAGTCTTTCGGCGCAAACCTGTCTACAGTACAGTGTAGAAATCTCTTGCAATTCGTTAAGATCATACAATCACCCATAGAAATGAATATGTGAAGTTGGCTGCTCAAATAATAAGTACTATCTGTCTTCTCATACTAAGCAGAAATATTTGCCTTTCCGTAGATTTCATTTAAGTAGCTGTAATATAATATTCCTATGGTTACCCATTCCTCTGGATACAAACTGAATTGATAAGTAAAACTTTGATGACCTTCCGGGTATTTAAGATTCTGGTCTTTGGAATTGGTTTCCTTACTAATCAAGATAACATTCAGATAGGATATTTACTACTGATAACACGAATCTCTGTCCATGTAATTTGTTCTAATCACTTGAGCATCCAAAACTATTGCTAGCAATCTTACACGTCCCCACATTACCAAAGTATAATCAGAAAAGTTACGTGTGATGTTTTTCAAATTTTTGATGAAGGCCTCTGTCAGTATTGCTTCTGAGGCGATGAATGTATAAAAGTATTAGTGTACCAGTTTCCTAAATAGTCTGATAGAGGTTTCCCTTTGTGATTAATGTTACTAAAACGCTCCTTTTTGCGAGTACACCAAGTATTTCACTGTCGGGCAGCTGGACGTGAGAGGAGTGTTCCTCTGATACAAAAATAATAATGATCAATGAAAATAATAATGATCAGTGAAAGTAATAATGATCAATGAATCCTCGTAAAGTTAAGGTAATTTCAAAATGTGTGCCTTAACTCTAGTGATAAACAAAGTGCTGGTAGTATTTCACCAATGAACACTTAGAATATTAACATTGGTACCCGATCGCATGGAGTATTTGCTACCTTTAGGAATGGTATTAAAGTTTATTAGGGATTCTGTTATAATAATTATTATTCCACGTAGCTTCATAAGGTGTCTCATGTCTCTTAATTTGACTCCACTTCAGGGACTTAAGCTTTCCTTTGCAGCGTGCCGTTCATGGTGAATCTTTACAGAAATGAGAAGTGTAGGCTAGAGTGAAAGCAGACTGAAATATTGGGTGGTCCGTTCGGATTTCCATCCAGCTATCTAACGTTTCTAGGAACGCACATCTATCACTAGACCACCAGCACTGACAGCCCTTCCCTTGCAATATCCCATCTTGTTAAATGATAGTTTGAATGACATTTGAATTCTGATTTCACACAGAAAGCCTGACATGTTTGTCAGTTTAGTTCGGACGCGTTACACACGTTTCAGTTTTCTAAAACAGATTTTATTTTTATTACCTTATCTTTTGACTATCCTCTCAAAGCCCTATGTGAGTGCATTTTCTTATACAACTTTTAAAATTAGATTTTGTTTATGAGAACGTGTATAGAGTCTCTTTCGCTAAGAGGATTAAGTTGCTGTCGACTACACTGTAATAATCCATTTTGTTCATATTTTTCTTGCAGCTTGAACGGAGCATTACTAAAGAAATGTAATGACTTTTAAACAAAAAACAGTTTGACAGCTAATCACTGTGTGGTACCTCATGTGAAGAGCTTAAAATAAAACAAATATTAAAAGAATATATTTCTGATTAATGGGATTTCATGACATTACGAAGATTTTATTCTTTTTTTGACCCTTTCTCTGTTGATTTCCTTGAGTCTGATAGATTTTCTCGATAAAGAATTGAATTTCTTTTCCTAATATGCGACAGTTAGTGCGATGGATCAAATTACGTAAAATGTTGTGCGAAATTTTAAAGATTTTGCAGAGGTAAAAACGTGTAAGTTTTGCGTATGGTTGATTTAAGCTTACACATTGCAGTGCAGAAAACGCACGTCCACACGACCACAGCGCCGGCTGAATGGCGAAGCAGGGCGTGTATGCACACCCACAGCAGCCAAAGGTGGCGCAGTGCTTAGCACACTGGACTCACATTCGGGAGGACGACGTCTCAAACCAGCGTGATTTACATTTTCCGTGATTTCCCCTAAATCGCTACAGGCAGATGCAGGGATGGTTTCCTTGCAAGGGCCCGGCCGACTTCCTTCCCCATCATTCCCTAGGGTGATGGGACCGATGACCTCGCTGTTTGCTTCCCTCCTCCAAATCAACCAACCACCCAACAATTCCGTGCCTCTTGCAACTCTTCATTTTCGCTTTGTTTTCTGTACGATCAAAAATTTACGTTCTAAACGATTTTATTGTAGATACCAACAAAACATTCATTAGCTATAGGTCATCAAGAACCTGCTGTTCGAATTATTGCCACTTTGGTACCTTGCACTTAGTCTTTGTGAGGAATCAAAAGGAAACTGTATTATCTGGTCGTCACAGTAGTCTCTTTCTTTTGTTGACATATTGGCGCAGTGGCCGGATACACATAAGGTGTATTAAATATGTACTTTGTGTTATTGTTGTATGTTGATTGTATGTGTCCTTTGGAACCGTATCTCACAGTGCACTGTTGCTGATGCATGCTCGAAATTCAGATTTGAGAGGCAAAGATTCTGTTTACAGTGTGCTGACAATGCTAGGAATGGAAAAGATGACACTGACAGCAGCTGGCCATGAAATGAGTCGAAAGCGGTGTAAAAACTTAATAAACTGTTCAAAACAATGGTATCGCTGTTTACTGGTTTTACATGGGATTGAGTCAGTCGTGGTTAACTATTTTTGAGGTAGAGTCAACTGGCTGAACTGCGTATTTTCAGTAAAAGTGATGCGCGAACAGCCATTGGGAGCTATATTGGTGCTAACCGCAGCGGTGTATTAGCACTTGCGTTGCATAGTGAATTAGATTCTTCTTCGTACTTGGTTGATTTGAAATAGTCGAAGGACATTTACTGCACGGTTCCGTTTGTGAACTCTTAGTAAATGGTGGACGTGGAGAACAGTTAAGTAACGACGGAGATCTGGCTATTTGTTAGTGAGAGGAGCGGATAAAATATTTTATTGGAAGCCAGAGTTCTAGCAAAGATGATGAATCAACGGTGCACGTGGGCGCACTTTATGATTCCCATAACTTAAGAAGGTCTTTTTTAATAGGAAGATAGATTATAATGAGGAAATTTATTGAGTTTCATAAATTCTTTAGATACTTACAAACATTTGCTGTGAGATTTACGGCAGTACCGAATGTGTAGTGCGTGTAGCCTTATTCACTATACGGAAAGAACTCAGTTTAAATTGTGGTTACTATAAGGGTGTACAACAGGTGTGTTAAATAAAAACAGAAGCGTATACATTGATGTGCTAGCTTTTACTATAGCGTTAGCATCGATTCCAAACTTGCAAATTTACACGTACGAACGAAATGGGCTAGAATACTGGTATATCTGATAATTGTCGATTCAGATGCGTGGACTGAGATAATAGTCTGTATGGCTTTAATAAATTAATAAGTAAAATCACCTTTAGCTGGAACTGAGAAATCTTATACGAATAATTTGGGCAATGGCACACATTTGTAATGTTGTCGTGTGCAACAATTATTAGTCCATTGTGTCACAATGTAGCATTTGAGATATAGAATGAGATTTTCAATCTGCAGCGGAGTGTGCGCTGATATGAAACTTCCTGGCAGATTAAAACCGTGTGCCATACCGAGACTCGAACTCGGGACCTTTGCCTTTCGCGGGCAAGTGCTCTACCATCTGAGCTACCGAAGCACGACTCACGCCCGGTACTCACAGCTTTACTTCTGCCAGTATCTCGTCTCCTACCTTCCACACTTTACAGAAGCTCTCCTGCGAATCTTGCAGAACTAGCACTCCTGAAAGAAAGGATATTGCGGAGACATGGCTTAGCCACAGCCTGGGGGATGTTTCCAGAATGAGATTTTCACTCTGCAGCGGAGTGTGCGCTGATATGAAACTTCCTGGCAGATTAAAACTGTGTGCCATACCGAGACTCGAACTCGGGACCTTTGCCTTTCGCGGGCAAGTGCTCTACCATGTACCAGGAAGTTTCATATCAGCGCACACTCCGCTGCAGAGTGAAAATCTCATTCTGGAAACATCCCCCAGGCTGTGGCTAAGCCATGTCTCCGCAATATCCTTTCTTTCAGGAGTGCTAGTTCTGCAAGATTCGCAAGAGAGCTTCTGTAAAGTTTGGAAGGTAGGAGACGAGATACTGGCAGAAGTAAAGCTGTGAGTACCGGGCGTGAGTCGTGCTTCGGTAGCTCAGATGGTAGAGCACTTGCTCGCGAAAGGCAAAGGTCCCGAGTTCGAGTCTCGGTCGGGCACACAGTTTTAATCTGCCAGGAAGTTTCATTTGAGATATAGTTTGCTACTTAAGTTATAGATGATATTTGTTGTAAGAAGCTTATACTGGTAAAAGGTTTGGTACATTAACAACTGTTTAAAGTTAACAGCTGCCCGAATTCCGCTCCAACTAAAACAGTATATGAAGTGGCTTAGCGACTCAGACCTGCTCCTTGTTACGACACATGAAGTGTAAGTAGAGCATGAGTACGTTTGTCGGATATGATTGTCACTTCTGCATATCAGTAATTACCAGCGACAGTTTACTAGACAAAAGCATAACAGTTGTTCCGTCCCAGTACACCGTGCAGTTTCCAATGCTGATACCGCATGTAAAAAACCGTACTACTTAACCAGTGGTACTGAAAGAAGTTACGGGGTTAAATTCATATTCACTACCAGACATCACTTTCACACTTGACGGTTTGGTAGAGTTCTCTTCACCTGAAATGCTGTTCATTCATAGGCTTTTTGTCGAGTATGATCATGTTATTTAGTAACACACATGATTTTAAATCGTGTTGCCAGATGACCTATTGTATCAGCTACACATGTATCTGTACATAGAAGTAAAAGGAAATGTGATAAATGCAACATATCCAAAACATGGTGATATTTGCCATCGTGGATTTTTCTTGATCCCACAGTCTCTACTTGAAAATGGCCCAAGGCTGAAATTGTAAGATATTACAGAAAATAAACACTTATAAAATAAATAATAGTGACCGACTGCCTGCATATCACTAGACAGAGGTGACTGACAATGAACACTCATGAACTGTTACCTCAAAAACTGCTACTGTATCCCTAAAATAGGTCAGTACTACACTAAGCAGCACGTGTGTAAAATTATGAGTATTTTACAGTTGTCGGCAAAAACTGTAAAACGTGATGTGAACCGAAAGGTTACTGCTACAGTATATGGAAACATATCAGCCAAATTCAGTTCCGTTAAAATATAATGACAGATCATTTAGCGACAGAAATTTTATATGAGGTTGAAACAAATAATATTTTGCATTATTGCTTGCTATCAAGGATGTAGGATCTCATTGCTATTCTTAAATAGCTGGATAAAAATGTAATTGTAAGAAGGTTCCGTTTGAAAGTGTGAACTAAAATATATTTGGATTTATTGTTATTGTCTTAAGATAACTGATTTGGTTTTAACGATGTTTACTATCATGTATCTTGACGTGAAGTCTGCCACATTAAGTTTCGTTCCGATGCAAATAGTCACTGATACTTTTGAAATAACGGCTGCTACCAGGGATGTATGAAAGCTTCCTCAGCTGGGAAGTATCTTCTGCAGCAGGTGACTGTTGCAGGATCTATAGATCATGAAATATTCTGCTGTCCACAGATAGCTGCTAAGATGTCAATGAGTCTTTGCGATAATGACCAAGTTGGTTTAAAAATAGTGTTAATTCCCACTGTTGCTCAGATACATCATGTTGTTGTGTAAACTTTAGTGATAAAACCTTTTAAAACTGTTCATAAGGGAACCTGGAATGGGATGAACTGGACTAATATATAGACGCAGTTTTAAGCATACCAATGGACACCAACGTACAATACGCTGATTGGCCTGGACGTTGTGTTCTTGTGCCTAATAGCCGGTATGTCCACTTTTGGCACGGACAGCAGCGGCGACGCGTCACTGCATGGAAGCCGTGAGGCCTTGGTAGGTTGCTGGAGGGAGTTGGCACCATACCTACGCACACGAGTCACCTAGTTACCGTAAATTTCGGGAAGGGTGGCGACGAGCTCTGACGCCATGTTAAATCACATCCGAGATGTGTTCGATCGGATTCAGATCTCACGAGTTGGAAGGCGAGCACATCAATTGGAACTGGTCATTGCTTTCCTCGTATCACTCCTTCACACTCATAGCCTTGTTGAAAAATGCTACTGCTGTCGGGAAGCACGATTGTCATGAAAGGGTGCAGTGGTCTGCGACCAGAGTACGATACTGCTGGGCCGTCGTGGTGCCTCGCACGAGCTCCATGGACCCACGTACGCCCACGTAAACGTTCCGCAGAGCATAATGGAGCGGCCGCCAGCTTGTCGCCGTCCCGCAGTACAGCCGTCAAGGGGCTGTTGCCCTGGAAGACGACGGATTCGCGCACTCCCATCCGCGTGATGAAGTAGGTATCTGGAGTCATCAGACCGTGCAACAGTCTGCCACTGCACCAACGGCCAGTGCAGTGCCGACGGCCACGCATCCTTTTCGTTCACAGTTGCCGGTGTCGTGGTGCTAACATTGGCACGTGCATGGGCCGTCGGCAGCGGAGACCCATCGTTAGGGTTGTTCGGTGCACTGAGTGTCGAGACTCACTTGCACTGTGCGCAGCATTAAAGCCTGATGTCAGTTCCGACACAGTTCGCCGTATGTCCCGTTTTACCAGTCTGTCCAGCCCACGATGTCCGACGCCTGTAACGAGAGGTGGGCGCCCAACCCCAGGAACCTGGACACGGTTTCATCTTGGTTTCGCCATGTAGTGAAACCACTCGTCACATTACTCCTTGAACGCCCGACAACTCTTGCAGTTTCCCAAATGCTCGCAGCGAGCCTCTGGGCCATCAAAATCTGCCTACGGTCAAACTCAGACAGATAGCACGCCTTCCCCTTTCTGCACACAGACAGCACGCTTACTGATACTAGATGCACCGTGCGTGTGTCTAACTAGCAGCCATTCCTCACCAGGTGACGCTGCTATCGCCTGTACGGCTTTAGGCTTTATACCGACAATAGGTCAGTGTCATAATGTTCTGTCTGATGAATGTGTAAGGTGGCAGAACAAATGGTCAGATTCGCACCTTACATAAGACCTTTACAAATCGCAATGAGAAGGTGAAGATGACGCCTAACGTATATCGACAGTTATGAGAATATTTGCCTATCAATAAGTAATGGAAAAAGGGATGACAGTAAATCGACAGTAATTAACACACCATTCCTATACAATGCATGTCTTTCAGCAGAAGGTGGTACAGGGAACGCGACTCGAGTCGCTTTCAGTTATGAAAAGCCACCTCCACAACGGCGTAGCGAAGCCGCGCTGCGGGAGGTACGCCGGCGACCACCTAGGACGGGTGGCAGGAAAGAGGACAGCGACCCCACGCCAGGTAATCCAAGCTGGAGGGCCGCCTGTAGTGAGGGAATAGGTACAAGAGCAGAGAAGAAGCTTTACAAAACTACGTTTCGAAATTCCAATGGGATACGAACAAAAGCAAGTGACGCATTTTCGTCCAGCAAGTGCGACACACGGAAGGTCAATTACTTTAAGCGTCTAGAATGGGCGCAAAACGTCCGATTGTCGGAAACTCACTAGGAAGGATAAAACTACTGAAGTTTCGAGGCAGTTTGATAGAAGAGACATTGCGATTGGTAGAGTGTGCTTCTACAAAATGAGAGGAACGTTCCTATTGGTCGAAAAAAGCCGTGACGTAAAAAAGGAACCCAAGTGGAGGGAGGCAGTTCTGCCACGAGTAGGACAAGAGAGAAATTTTGTAGGGGACTCTTCTCTGAACTGGCGTCAACTGCAGAACGGAGCGCTTAACGCTCCGTACGATGCAGAGAAGAAGTTGGTGTGGACACTGCGATCACAGTGGCTGCACTCCAGCTAAAATTAGCTGTAGCAACGTTTAGCTCCAACTGTGGAGAAACGAACCAGCCAACTTAGTTAATTGTTCTTGCGAGAACTGAGAGGACACTATAACATGCATGCTGCTCCACTCTGAGCGTGTATATCGCCACATAATAAGACTAGGGCTGAGTACGTGTTTTCTCGCATAAGGAAAAACATAGGGAAAGTTCAGCAAAGGCCAGATTAGTTTTGTAGGAATTTCAGTGGGAGAGAGCGGCCTTGCAGACAGCAGCACGTCGCAGCTTCGGGTAAATGCCACGTGCAGTGGCGTAAACGTTGTTGGTTCACCAGCTTGCGTCCACTGTAACCTCGAGCAGCCTTGGGTCACTTGACTAACCATCCACCGTAGACTTGATTGTCATACTAAATAGTACCGAACTACATCATAACGTATCTGTAGGAGCAATTTTCTAATGAAACATCCAATTAAACTTTCATATTATTGTGCTTAGGATTAATGTAAAGAAATTTCCAATTAAACTTTCATAATATTGTGCTTAAGATTAATGTTCTTTCAGAGATTTAATATTTAACATTGTTGTGTATAAACTTATTTCACTTTCTGATGTTGGCAAGATGCGTTATCCATTGCGCTGTTTTTATGTTGGAGAGTTGAAAACTGTGTGAAAAGTTGTAATGTGGTGAGAAATATTGCGACATTAAACTTGTCATTTCATCTCACACAGTTGTTCTCAATTCACGAATAAGCAAGCAAAAACAAAAGAACCCCTGCAACCTTAGAAGTGTAATTTGAGAGCAGTGACAGTGTTCACAGTCCGTTTTCTCAAATGTTTAAATCAACAAACAGTCACTTGTTATAGACATGGTCCGCACTATTTCTGTAACTCAGTCTCCTTTCTTTCTAGTTAAAAGAAATCCATCATTCATTTCGTACACACTCTCAGTACGATGTATACTCGCGTTTTGGTCTTGAAAAGTTTTGTCTCCTTCTTCGATTGTCTAATGAATTTTTCTGTCTCTGAATTTGTCTCTTCTGTCTTCCTTCTCTTCCGGCTTCCCTTCTGCGTTGATAATTTCAAGAAGTCATCGTCTGGTCTAAAATTTTGGTATTTCTCTGCAAAATCACTGGAATGATAAGTCGTTGATCAGTTCTTCGTTTTTCCCGTCTCTGCACGCTCAACGGCTTCCACTGCATCCGTCCTCGACTTCTCTCTCTACATTACACCTTCCAACTGTTACTGCAAAGCAAATTCCCTCTTTTCCACAAAATTGTGTCTACATTCCACTGACAGAACAACATCTCCTTTCCGTCCAACTGTACAATGCCATGCCGCAGCCTCAGCTGTTCACTGATCATTATTTCGATTCTCATTCCAAATTTCTCCGTCCATTGTGTACCAAGAAAAAATCTTCTTTTCGGAAAGCAGTACTGATTTTTCCGTTAATAATCCGCCATATCCCTTCGATCCATGTTTACGTCTCAGAATCCTATCATCAACTTTCCATTGTCACTTCTCAGTGCTCTCCTAATGAAACTTCGCACAGTTTACATTTTTCCAAGTCCAAGCATTCTCTTTTGCATATCATATACAATCGAAGTAACATAGAACATAAGAAGAAGTTGAAACATTTCCTACTATCATCCTCATAACGTTCTCTACAAAATTAATGTACAAGTCCAATCCTCTCATCTGTCAAATAGCAAAGTTAGCGTCTCCTGTCTTGCTCCTGAGATGCCTTCCTCTTCATCTATCTCTATTAGCCGCGCAATCTTCTATTCCTTTATATTTCCTTAATTCTGTTTCATCATGTCTCTATTCTTCTCCTCCTTTCACCATCAGTCTCCCTCATACACCCTGCCGCTAGCACTCATATCTAAACTCTGTCTATTCAATAATGTCTAATTATAACAGTACTTATGATCTACGAATATAAACTGTATATGTATGTATTTTTCCAGCTGTCCCTTTGTAATTGTTTGTTTCACTTTTTGTACTGGATGTAGTTTAACATGCCTACTAAAACATATGAATGTAAAATAAGTAGAATGCCTGGTTACATGTGAGAGACGGCCTGATGGCCCTAATCTTGCGAGGTTAAATAAATAAATAAATAAATAAATATTTACAGAATACACTTAATTCGTTCACATTTACTTTAGAAACAAAGGCCCATGAGGTACAAATTATCTTGAACAGTGGATAGATATATCGTTTATCATTGAAAACTCGCTGTGTTGGTTTGTGATGAAGAAAATCTCGCTCGAGAGAGATGATTAGAGAGCTAAGTGACATGTTGAGTTGGTCATGGCTCCTTGGAAACATTCCAGAACTTCATATTGATTGCAGTGACTCCTTTTAAATCAGAATTACAGGATGTGAATTCGCAGGTGACTTCATTTCATCCACGGAAGTCACGGAGCGGCTGCGATTTTTTTTTTTTTTTTCTGACAGGGAGAACGTTCGTTTTGATGGTGCCAACAAAACATTTCCAGCGCAGAGCCGAGGGGTACAACGGCACGGACACCTGTCGCCCTTGACCTACTTCGGTATTGACGAGGTCGCAACCCGGCCGTGTTATATGAAACGAAGTCGCCGTGGCAACGGGGCCCGGCGCGGCGCGGCGCCGGCCGTTAAGCCTTTTGTGTGGCTGACGGCCAGTCACGCACGGGTCGGCGACCACGCGGGCTGCCCGTCCAGCGCGGCTTCTGCACGGCGTAGCCTCGCAGGCAGAGACACGGGGAAGCGCTCTCTGCAGGCAGCTGGCGCACTCGCAGTGAGTCTACTGGGCACTTCCACTGTGTATTCTGCACGAGTCCCCAACTAACGGATGGAGTAGAAGTGTTTCTAACAGGTCCCTCAGGTGTCAAATGAAACAGACCAGAAACTAAGTGTCCACTAAGATTTGTTCTTTTGCACTGTCAGACTGGTATAAGGTGTCGTCAATATCGTCTGCAGGGCACTGTCTGAACCGAGACCTTCCTGTTCTGCAGTGGAGCATCAACTTGTTGTAGTCACAAACGCGAAACCGTGCGGATACGTTAGGGGGCAGCAGGAGACTGTTCATTCACATGACTTGGCTTATTTTTTATTCTTACGTCCATCCGGGAGGAGGTACACTTCTGTCAATTTTTGTGCTTACTGCTGTATACTAACGTATTCTAATTTTTTTGTGTAAACTTAAGCACATTTGCATTTTGTAAGCCTAGTGTCACCATAGTAACACAGAAGTACTTAGATTGCACGTGGTGACTGCTTCGGTTAGGGTTATATTCTTCGTGGTTACGAAAACAACGATGGTGTGGAACACAGCTCGCTCTGTACCTGTCCGGCGACCAGTCTTACATCGTGTTGCTTCACTTTCTGGAGACGTTCGATGCAGCTCCACACTGCCACCTAATAAGCAAAATACGAGCGTACGGAATATCAGATTAATTGTGCCGTTGGATTTTAGAGTTTGTGTCAAAAACTCTGCATATTATGAACGGAGTGTTCAGACGTAAAATTAGCTTTGGATGTGTCCGGGGGAGTGTTACAGGGCCATTACTTTTAGCAATGTGTATAAATGACCTACTAGACAACGTTGGAAGATTCGTGAGGCTTTTCGAGATTGGTATTACATGCAGAGAACCTAAAACCGACTCATTATTTTTGAAAAACTCGTGTGTATTTGCAATTATTATTTGTTCTGCTGAAGGACGTACGGAAACATGTGACGTTGCATCTATGGCAACAATATAATTATGGTTGAGAACAAAAACAAATTAATTACTCTTCCTACAAATTATAAAGAAATCAATTCCCAAGTATCTGACTACAAGTTTTAAAAATTCCCTAACAACTCCTGACAACCGTTCTGCACTACCCCTGCGCACAACAGACAAATTACCTCGTCTTGCCACTGCAGCTTCGTGAACAGGAACATGCTGAACTATTTCAAAAGCAATACTGCAATCCATGCAAAGTTCAGTGCGTGGTCAAAATAACTGCTATAACTACTCCCATATTTTGTTTCCAGAGAAATTGAATGAGCAGGAGGGATTTGGTCGACCAGCCTTAAAACGTCGTAAAAGAATGAAAGAAACCAATAAAGACTTTACTTTACTGTACTCGCAATATAGATTATTTAAACGCTTACAATGCTTACAGATTCAACTATTCCACAATGTCTATAATCAATAAACACGTCTCTGGGCACAACAAAGATACGAATATATGTATGGATTCCCATATCCCAGAAAATCCCTCCAGTGCGCAAGCGAGCAACAACTACTTGCAGCAAAAAGGTATATTACTAAAAATCTTCAGTTGATACCCAAGTCTCCCCCGGCGTTACCAGCACGAGCACAGCAGGCTGCGACTTGTCATGTCGCGCCGCTTCTCTTCACTTCAGGCTGCGTCCAACCACTGCCAACTCCTCTCAACAACTGTTCGCTCGTTGCTACTCGCGATAATAATATCTCAGAGTTTGTGTATGCACACCACAGCAGAATCATTGGTCCACTTTGCAAAGAAGTTTTAACATACAACTTTCATGATCCCCGCTCACCATTTTTAAGAATTTTGTGGGATGATCCTCGTCTAATATGTTTGAAAGGAGCAAATGCATAATTCTTATATAACAAAATTGAGAAAAAAAATCAGATGTTTTACAAAATTGGTCGAATACGTAAATTAAGCATAAGATTACAAAAGTCATGTACATAATAGGAAACTGATTAGCTGTACAATGCAGTCAGTAATAAATTATAAACAAGCATCCTCTTGTGCATCTAAGCACGCATCTCCACCTGACACCGATAGTTATTTGTTTGACAGGATAACAAAATGCTACTTATAATTCACCAAAAGTGTAAAAAAGTTTTTCAGTTGTGTAGCTTTTCGACTGAACTGCAAAGGCAAGCAGTCGTATCTGCATAACTTGGGCGGTAGTTCATTTGACACGATAAGAAAATGTTATTTACAGTTCTTCAAGATAGTAAAATTCATCTGAGAATAGTAAACTGGGTAAAGAAACACATATTTTTGGCTCAGCTGACCCAGGGAGACCCCACACTTTGTCCACTGACAACCACAGCGAAATATTAATATATTCGTTTGACGACACACAACTTTGTTGTGTAAGCAGACTCAGAGACTCAGTACATATATTATATCCTCTGACAACCAAACCAAAATATTTTAGTGTGGCAATCCTTTTCATATTCATGTAAAGATACTGTACAGAATCAGTAGTAATACTATAAGGCATTACTATACCATGTTATGTACCAAACAATTCATGAAGATCATAAAAGCACTGGTGTTGTATACCTTTGAGAAAACAGGTTCTCATAACTGACACAGAAGATCAGAAGTGTCGTATTTGACACAATAACAGGAACGAATCATAGTGATTAAATGAATAACAGTACGTTATATACACTTGAATATAAAAGTCAACATTATGTGAATAGGAACATAAAATCAGTGCTCAGTTAATGACACAAAACATGAATGACCACAGATAATTACATAAGTTTGACAGGATTCTTGAAGTACAGTTGTAAACATGAAGTTGAGGACGACCACACAGTGGCAAACTTGTTCTATATAAATTCATTTTCTGGTGCTACAGTACACAACATACAGTAAAGTACAAGTTTTTATCCAGAACATGCGAAATGTGTGACATATAGCATCACTGAATGACATACAGATTTGACCAAAGACATCAGTGGTGTCATATTTAAACAATACTACAATTAATCATGGATCCCAGCGTTGATATATACATAGTAATTACAATTGATTTAAATTTTCACAGTCAGAATTACGGGTCACCAAAAAAGGTATTAGTTCATGCTATCCAATTTCTATATTACATACATAAGAAATATATGTGTGTGAGCATACATGCAACTCCTTCATATAGGTTATAAGGGATTTGAGCTCAAGGTATCACCCTCAGTTCAGATTTCATAAACACTTTCTCTTACTAATTTAACCATTCAGTAGGGGGAAGTGATAATTACAAGTAAATCCTTATTATTACAGCACAGTTATTTCATTTTTCAAAAATCATAGTAATGTTCGTACGATGATTATCGAATATAAAACTGCAAGTAGCATCACAAGATCAGTATCGTCAGATGTTAAATGTCAACTTGTCTGCGTGTATAGAGTCAGGATTGTATAGAGTTATAATCTTATGGAATCAGAATCGTATGGTGTCATTATCTTATAGAGTCACAATGGAGCCATAGTCTTCTGGAGTCAGAATCGTATGGAGTCATAATCTTATGGAGTCAGAATCGTATGGCCATTAATCACAACAGCAAAATAAACACAACATTCAAAAGACATATCTTATAAAGCAACTCATGATGACATAATTTACTCTAAGATGCAACAGAAAAATGATGTATCCTCAAACTGTACAGTAGTAACTGAAAGAAATGATTTATTAACGGAAAATGAAGCAAATAACTGCTCTTGAGCTTCAGTATTGATAGTAATAAGAGAGAAAAAAATCTTCGTCTTACAGTCATTAACATGATAGAATCAGCACTGTATCACTGCTGTAGCAGAACCAAAACAAAAAGTCCGAAATCAAGTTGTTTAAATAGAAAGACACTAAAGTATTGAAGTAACTTATTTTACAAAATTACGTGCAATAGCCATGAAAGGTAGCTGACCAGCTTGCATCAAGGCGTAAAAATACAACAAACTGAAAAGAAAAAATTCCAAAATGCGTAACATATTTTTATATACAAATCACAGATCAATGTTTTTAACTCGACGGACCACTGCAACATGTGTATTGTTAGAATGTAACTCGTTCGCTAAGGTGGCGCAGTGGTTAGCACACTGGACTCACATTCGGGAGGACGACGGTTCAATCCCGTCTCCGGCCATCCTGATTTAGGTTTTCCGTGATTTCCCTAAATCGTTTCAGGCAAATGCCGGGATGGTTCCTTTGAAAGGGCACGTCCGATTTCCTTCCCAATCCTCCCCTAATCCGAGCTTGCGCTCCGTCTCTAATGGCCTCGTTGTCGACGGGACGTTAAACACTAACCACCACCACCACTCGTTCGCTACGTACGTTATCCTCCGATATGGAAATATTGTTTACTTCATACAAATGCACAGAGTTCTGTGTTCTTCTTTATTACTTCTGCAATAGGGGAAATTCACTTACGACCATGTCGTGCACAACAGAAATACCTTTCTCAATTCAGACCCACTCATACACAGTATCTCATATAAAATGAAGTCAGCAGTTACACCAGTATAATTCATGACCTACTTCACAAAATATGTACCTACAGAAAAAGTCACCTCATGTAATAACCTCAAAAATAACACAGGGCTCTGTCTGGTAGAAGTAAAGCAAAATGAGCATCATAAACTACCACGTGGCACAAGAAACTTCATTGTATGTGCAAATTGCCTTATTATCTTAGATTTTCAAAGCTAAGTCTACTCTTCTATACCAAGATCTCAAAAGAGACGTTCCAAACTAATGAGATAAGATAATAGTATTGCATTTCAATCAGATACTTCACCAGTAAACTCAGAATAATACCAGTGGACCATAAATTGTTCACAGATGGTTTACCATTCCATATTGTTATAGCGCAAATATAGATGCAGAAAAATTGCCTACTTTCACTGTGTTATCACCTTGTCAGACTATGCTAAGCAAATTCAAAGTCCTTTTCCAGAGACAACACAAATCATAGATAGCCGCTATTTATAAGAATTCCCTATTAAGCTGTTTGACAGAAAGAGATACATTAACAGATATACAGATTAGTCAAAGAGTATGAGACGGTGCTGAAAGCTACAGTAAGAAAATGTACAGCTACAGCTGGGGCATCTATGCTCGCCACTGCACATGTTTCCCAAAGTACAGTGAACCCCCTAGGGTACTCTTCTTTGTACAGTATCCAAATAAGAGTGTTAGGACATCTACGTCTGGATAAAATGTTGTTACGTACAAGGTGAAATGTTTTATCGCAGTATTTGATTTGTTTTGCCATTTCTCCTTTATGTCTTTACAGACTGGATCCTTCTCCTGTTCATGAGCAATATCACATAACGAAGATGAAAAAAAGTTTTCAAAGGCCATTTTTTTTCCATTTATAACAACTAAAATTATTTTCTTTGCATTCTTCCTCATTACTCTGGTCTAAACCAACAGCTGCACGCGAAAGTGCATGAGGAATAATGCTTTCTGAACCTGGAATGTATATCACAGTGAAACTGAATTCCTGAAGGCACAAAGTCCAACGCCTTAAACGATCATGATTTAGTTTAGCTGTCATCAGAAACTGGAGTGCCCGACGATCGTTATGTACCCTAGTGTATTCATCTTGTAGAAAGTAACGAAATTTATCAAATGCCCGAACTTCGAGCTCAGTGACAGAATAGTTCCGTTCGTCTTTTGTTATGACTGGACTGACAGAAGCTATACTTTTCTGTATAAGAATTCTATTTTTACACCAAGACCGGATTTTTAACTGTCTGTGGAAAGGCAAAAATCAAGAGACAAAGTGTGACAAATCAAGAGTGTGATAATACGGGTGCATTAAGCAATACAGTTTACAGAGCATCATATTCGTTCTAGACGACGTCATCCCAGTCCCAAAGTGTATTTTTAACTGTGAGTTGACCTGTGAGGTGTAGATAAGTTCTTTAAGCAGATGAAACTTGTATAAAAATTGACGAGACCTAAGAGTCCTCTAAGTTCTCCTTTGTTTATAGGTACATGCATTTCGTAAATTGCATTCAGTTTTTCTGGATCTCTTGATATACCTGTTGTAGAAACAATGTCGTCAAGAAATTTAATTTGGTTTTACCAAATTATGATTTTTTTCCAAAGTGACTGTAATGCCATGCTCAAGGAGTGTCGGTAATAGTTCGCTCAGTACCTGGTTGTTCTGTCCACGAATTTTCCGCAACCAAAATGTCGTTAACATATGTGCTGATCCTGTCTTTTAAATGATTAGGTAAGATAATATTCAGACCTCGTATAAATGCAGAAGATGATACATTGAAACCAGACAGTACTTTCCAAAACTGGTAGTAATTTCTAAAATGGGGAAAGGACGTATATTCCCTACATTCAGGATGTAATTCGATTTGCCAAAAGCACGATCGTAAATCAAGGGAAGACATTACGTTCCTACCATGAAATTTCTGTAATAATTCGTTCAGTGTTTGTGGTCGACCTGTTTCTTCTTGTAATATAGTGTTGATCAGTCTGTAATCGACAAATGGCTCTGAGCACTATGGGACTCAACTGCTGAGGTCATTAGTCCCCTAGAACTTAGAACTAGTTAAACCTAACTAACCTAAGGACATCACAAACATCCATGCCCGAGGCAGGATTCGAACCTGCGACCGTAGCGGTCTTGCGGTTCCAGACCGCAGCGCCTTTAACCGCACGGCCACTTCGGCCGGCCTGTAATCGACAACAAGTGTAACAGAATCGTCGTTCTTTTAACAACAGGTTATTGTATGAACTCATAGCGTGCTCAGTTATTCCCTAATCTAGCATCGACTACATTTCCTGCTAACCTTTTCTCTATATGTTAACAGAATAACATAAGGCGGTATAAAAAATTTATTATGTTCTTTAATCTTGCAATTCATAAAGAAAATTTCATATAGTTCCTGTATTGTGAGAAAAAATTCAGAATGTCACTGTAAAATTTCTAATAATTCATGTGCGTTTGCCACAGAATCTACTTCATTTCTGAATACTTTCCTTTTAACTAACTGTTGTGTGGTAATAGATTGTTCAGCTTCACAACGAAATGTTGTTATGTCAGTCATGCAATCGTCAGACAAATGCAATGAGTGTTGAGCATCGAGCCGATAGGGAAAATACAAACAGTTCATGTCTTCATCTTCCTTTGTCAACCATCCTTGAAATTTAAGAGTTACGGGTACCATATTTTCTTCTAACGTTACTTCAGCATCGCAAAAAATTTGACATCGCTTTATATTCATGCAGAAACTCTACACCCAAAATTGCTTATTTTGACAAAAGAGAAACTAAAAATTTTCAGAAAACTTGTGGCCCTGACACATGAAAACTAACGAAGTTTGATTACGTATATCTACAGTCTTTCCTTGAATCACACCCTTCAGATTAGTTCTTAATAGAGGCAAAGTTGGACAAACAGATGACTGAGCACGTTTACTAAACACTAGCTCACTAACCATATCAACTAGGCTACTAGAATCAAATGCAGGAGGAAGCGAAACGTTTCCTATTGAAATTTTTACGATAGAATGGACAAGTGTATTTTCACGCTCGTCATTTTCTCCTAACAAAGTGTCTCTAATGTCATAAAAACCGACAAAATTAATATGGTTCGTGTGCACACTGTCGGAACTGCAAACGGTTCGTTTGCAGGCGTGGCTGCTGGTCCTTCTTGCGTCAGATCGTTTTGCCTGAAGTTGTTGCATGGGTTGGGAGGTCTGATTTCTACAGTTGCACCACACACAGATTCTGAAGTCCTACAATCACGTATATTTTGGTTTGATATGTCAGCATAATTACTTCATCTTCCGTAACTGTTATTAAAATTAGTGTTCCGTGGGCTCGTTGCCCTGATTTCTACAACCTGAGCACCATGTTCGGAATTAAAATTTGTGCGATAACGCCAGTTTCAATTTACTCTGTCATTGCCATTACGTTTGACATTGTCCTTACTGCCATAACGTATACGTTCATACGATCCACGAATTGTATTCCTGTACCTGCAATTCCGACGGTCACGAGAGTCGTTTGTGGTGCACCTGTAATCTGTACGGTAGGGTCTAGGTGTCACATTGTGCCTATTTTCGTCGCGTTTCTCATCGTATCTTTCACGCAAATTGCATCTACGTGTTCGGTTGCACTGCTGATGGAATTTTTCCGGTATTCTTTATTATTGGCCGGCCGTTGTGGCCGAGCGGTTCTAGGCGCTTCAGTCCGGAACCGCGCGACCGCTACGGTCGCAGGTTCGAATCCTGCCTCGGGCATGGATGTGTGATGTCCTTAGGTTAGTTAGGTTTAAGTAGTTCTAAGTTCTAGGGGACTGATGACTGCAGATGTTAAGTCCCATAGTGTTCAGAGCCATTTGAACCATTTTTGATTATTATTGTCTCTTTTGTGTTTTGTCATTATTGTCAAATCCAAGCTCTTGGAAAAGAGCTCGAAAAGCTTCCAAGTCATCCTTACAGCGTCTGCCAAAACTATGTGGCGGAATCTGATAGGTAATTTAGTCAGACAAATGCGGATTAACTCCGACGGCCTGTACGGATTAGCTAAATGTCTGTTTATGCACATAAAAATACTGCGCAGGAGTTGAGAAATTCGATTGTTCGTAATTTTGCATCATGATATGTTTTGTTTCCCGCGATCTAGATTTCTTTCAGACCAGTTAGCTTCCAAGAATGCATGATAAAAATCACCGTACGTATGACATTCACGTGCAGTCGATCTCATTCTTTTTGCAGGTTCTCCTTCGAGATAACTGCTGATGAATTCAAGTTTGTGGCCAACTGGCCATGCTGGGTGGTAAACAATAGTCAAATCACTCCATAGGGTGTATTCCATTGCTAGCATTGCGAAAAATCTGTGAGAAAATGTTTGTAATCAAGCTGTGAGGACGGGGCGTGAGTCGTGCTTGGGTAGCTCAGTTGGTAGAGCACTTGCCCGCGAAAGGCAAAGGTCCCGAGTTCGAGTCTCGGTCCAGCACACAGTTTTAATCTGCCAGGAAGTTTCAAAAACATCAGTTTTCTGAACTGATGACACTTTTCTCATTCCGTAACTCGCATTCCAGTCAGTGTGACGTGCAAACATATCACGTCCACGAGAGAAGTGATTAGCATTTCAAAAGTAGTGCGTGCGCTGTGATTTCCAATGTGATAATCACTGAACCTACGTGTATCGTTATCACGACCGATATTTTCTTCGGTATTGGTTAAGCTGTTACTGTATCTTTCTTACGTCACGTTTATTTTGCTGATTAATCGTCGTCTGACTTTCTTTGAAACGTTGCAGATATTGAAGTTCTTCGGTACAAGCAAACGGCTCCGACTGAGTATGCTGTGACCTTTCGTCTGAATCGTTGTTCTTTGCGTCACTCTCACGGGTAATTCTTCGACACGCTTTGCAAAAGTCATCAACTGATTTTGCGTCTTTGAAACTTCAGTGTTAATCTGTAATTGTAATGACTTCATCTTTTGTACTAATTCCTCTATTTGCAATTATTGTTGTATCGTCTGTTGTCTCAACTCCTCAACATCAACAGACCATACACGGTTAAGTCTGGACTCAAGATTACTAATATCAGACTCGAGTTAATCGCATACCTGAGTTTTTAACTGTTCTGATTTCTTCGAATTTACGATTTAAATTGTCACTAATCTCATCTCGAAACAAATTGAAGTTCTATTCCTGTTTCCTACTAGATTCCTTGATCTTGTCATTTATCTCGTCACGAAAAAATTTGAACTTCTCTTCCTGTACTTGAAATTTTGTTCCTGGTTGCTACTAGAGTCTTAGACTTCACTACGAAATTCGTAGTTAAATTTGTTAATCTCATTATTAAATTCTCTAATTTCTTTACTGGATTTTCTAAACCATTTATTATTGGATTTTCTCATGTCATCAAGTTGAGGTAGTATTAATTATGTAGCATGATTATTGAAAGAGGGTACGATAATATTATTTTGCTCTGTAGAAGTAGAAGCAATACCTGAATCTGTCATAACAAAATCGGAATGTGTTACCGTGTTTTGACTGCATGAATTCAGTGTTGTTCCCTGCAGTTCGTCACCCATCACCGGCAAATAATTAATATAAATTCTGATTATTGACAATATTGTTCGTATGTTCCCTGAGGTCATCATGCCAGGAAGAAGTTTCTACATTGTGCCCCAAAATTTCCAACACTTCATTTGAAGCTACCTCTACAGCCGTGTCCATTGCTGCCTACGCTCTAGTATTCTTTGTCGTTGTAGCAATAAAGAAAATACAAAATGCAAAACAACTACCTTACACAAAACCGTTAACTTCACTGTTATAAAGTAAATCCTGAACTAGGAACATTGCTGAAATCGTTTTGAATTAATGTGAAGCAGTGCGCAAGCAACAAAAATGCTATGCAGCAACTACTGTCTAATTAGTATTGCATAAAATGAAAATGTAGCAGCAACAAGAAGCATCTCTAACTGTGAAATCGTACAACGAATCGAAATCCTGTCAGGGTTGCCAGGTGAAACTCATTCTTAATTGTTTTTAAGAACTTGTATATGTTTGTAATTATTCTTTGTTATGCTGAAAGACGTACAGAAATATGTGATGTTACATCTCTGACAATAATACAATTATGATTGAGAACAAAAAGTAACAGAAATTAATTACTCTTCCTCAAGTATCTGACTGCGATTTTTAAAATATTTTCTAACTGCTACCAACCGTTGTGCAATTCTCCTGAACGCAACGATCAACCTCCTTCATCTTGCCGCTGCAGCTACATGATCAGCAAAATGCTAGAAATATTTCAACAGCAATACTGCAGTCCATGCAGAGTGCAATGCATGGTCATAATAACTGCAACAACAACGTCGATATTTTTTTATAGGGAAATTAAATGATCGGGTGAAGTGTGATCAACTAGCTTCAAACAGTGTAAGGAAGTTAAAGAAATGAGTAAAGACTTTAATTCATTATATTCGCAAAATAGATTATTCAAACTCTGGCAAACTTTATAGAGACTGTAATTATTCCACAATGTCTATACACAAGTCTGCTCCGGCGTCACCAGCACGACGATGGCAGCCTGCGACTGCTCATGTCGCGCGGCTTCTTTTCATCGCAGGCTCCGTCCGACCACTTCCGTCTCCTCTCAACAGCTGTTCGCTCGCCACTACTCACGATGGTCATACTGAAACTCAGAGTGCACACCACAGCAGAATCGTTGGTAAACCTTTCAAAGGCGTATTAACGTCCATCTTGCAAACTCGCAGTGTCAGCAAATTATATCGAACGTAGGAAATCTGCAGAGGATCGAGGAGTTGTGCAAGGATTGGCAGTTTTGTCTCAACATAAAGAAATATTACATAGTGCACACAAATTGGCTGGAAGTCCCATTACTCTGTGATTACACGATAGCAGAACAATTACTGGAAGCAGTCCCACCCATAAAATATCCAGTAGTATCCGTACGGAGTGATTCAAGATGGAATGACCACATAAAACCAATAGGACGTAATGTAGGTGCCGAATTGAGATTCACTGAAGAATCCTCAGGAAGTGTGGTCCAAAAACGAGGTAGATTAAAAAACCATCGTTCGACCAAAAGTTATATATTGACTGTCAGTCTGGGATCCGTACTGGATAAGAATGGCAGAGGAAACAGAAAAGGGCCAAAGAAGAGCTGTGCGTTTCGCTCCGGGTTCAAATAAGGAAGCATGGAAGCGTCACGGAGTTGGCAACTTCAGTGGCAGACGATGCAAGAGAGGCCTCCTGAACCACGGCGTGACTCGCAGTTGAAGTTCCGAGCGAGTGCGATTCTAGAAGTGTGGACCACTATATTGTTACCTCCTGTGTACATAACAAGAAAAGAACCGGAACATAAAGGCAGTGCGATTCGAGCTGGCACGAAGATTTGCAAACAGTCCCTCTTGCCGATTCTCTACTCGATCAGAAAAGGGGCAACTGGCAGTGGCAAGGAAAGTGCACTCCGCTACACACCGTAAGGTGGCTTGTGGAGTATGGATGTAGATGTAGATGTACATGGGTATGCAGGAGCTTAGAATTTGAAATGTAACAGAAGTTTAAAAATATTGTCTGTGGGGAGCGCTTCGTTCTGAACAGAAAACATCGATGCAGTCATTTTTAAATTTATTTTTAGTCAGAAACCTTTTCAGAAACCCTCGTCTGTTGTCAGCGACAGATTCCAGTTTTTTCTCACCTTTCGTACCAGGTTACACTTTGCTGTATATGTAGAAGATGCAAATTATTTTTCAACTGCCATTCTGAACAGATAATTACATTGTGAAACTGGCGCTATAGACTATAACTTCGGGCAGGGGTCGATCATACGAGGCCCGCCCACGGCGTTTCCAACACCACCAACCACTCGGCAGTCGACAAGAGGGGACAGTCAACGGAAGAGTTACTTAACTGTAATAACCATGAAATTTCATCGTGTGACGCAGAAGTGGTAGGGGAGACGGGAATGAAGAACAAGGACAGTGCGGTATCAGGCGCTGCGCCAGCCGTCGGCTTGAAATGACGTGACAGGGAGTTAGCAGCGCACCTCGACACCAGCCACATTCCAGTTGAGCGAGGGATCGCGCAAAACCCTCCGGAGGTAACTGGCGAAATATGCGCGATAGTGTGGGCGTCGTTCAGCCACCGAGCGTTCATTCTGTAGGAGGGACCAAAGACCGAGCCGCCATTTGTCCCCGTCTCCATCCTTTGACACTGACTATCGCACGAGTGTTGGCTGTGGGGAAAGACAGGTCCTTTGGGAGAATGAAAGCGTGCGGTTCGACCACGGATGGAGGGGCGCGGAGGAAAGAGGCGTCCATTTGCCGCCAGAGTCCAGACTTTACGAACACCGGCGCAGCTCAGCGATGGGCGTCATCGTCCACTGAGTGCCAGGTGGAGCATAAAGGAGCGTCCCTTAAATCAATCACATGTAAACGCTGGTTAGTGACGAACTTTTCAAAGGTGACGTCATACAGTGTCGCTCGGACTGATATCGGGGGTGACAGCTGATGGAGACAGCGCCGCACCGTCGTCCACCTCGTTAACGGATACCTGGTCTCAGCGTCGTTGCAAGGAGGTAGCCACGCAGTAATTGAAGGTACAAACCCTTTCGAGGTGTGGGGGGGGGGGGGGGGAAGAGGGGAGTGCGTACATACATAGCTAAGGTCCACAAAAAAGACAGAAGACCACCGCAGGACACCCGAGGTTGGTGAGTCTAACTAAGCCACCCGACTTTCCGGGGAAGGCCGAGTGTACCATTTCACGTTAAAAATGTTACAGCCGTCAGGAGGTAGCCCAAGGCTTCGAGCACGACTCACGACCACAGCTAAACATCCGTATGTCGTCCACCATGGTTCTATCATCTGTGCTCGTACATCCATTATGTATATTCCCGTACAGGAGAGACATGTCACTTGAAAATCACTTGCCCAGTGTAGGCAGGTAAATACGATAATGCAGTGCCTGTGTTATTCCGAACTGCAGTGTAATGTCCGAAGGAACTTTGCATCGTTATTCGCAATAACAAAGGTAGCGCGATATCGTATATTATAAATACGTCCACCAAAGTTTGTAAGAGCGACGTGAAGGTTTCAGCTACTCTAGCCAGACTACTACCACTCACGTTGTTTCTTTACACAGAATGCTACTAAACCAGATTTTTGTTTTTACGACATTACTGATACGCCCTTACTGTAACGGCATAATGGCCTTAGGAGCCACCCTATGTGCAATGCATAACAGAACACCACTGGTGGCTTGAAATGCCTTCCGTTTATATTGCTGTTGTTGTAGGAATCCCTCGAACTTCTCGTTCTCAAGTTGTTGTGGACATTACATATTACGGATTACTTCATTTACAATACAGGCTGTTTCAAAACGAACATACCGGATTTAAGGAGTTGTAGCATTCATTACGTTCATCTTACAGTGGTAGATATAACATCAAATTGAAAAGCAACTCAAACAGTTTTGTTTGTATACCTGTGCGTAATAGGAAGAGTATGGAATGACAAAGAGTGACAGAGACACGTGTTGAACGAGTGCGAGTCTTTCACGCTTAGCCCCAAGAAATATTCCCGCAGGAAGTTTATGGGCCTTTCTTTTTCGGTGAATCAAATGGAACTGATGTTTCTCATCTTGATGTGCTGCAGCTATGGCCCAAGCGTCAATGGGAAGGAACTGAACAACACATCTTCATTTGGGAGCAAGATGGTGCGCCGCCTCACTCGCAGAACTCAGTACGCGGTTAAACGACGTTGTGTCCACCGGCCGCTGTGGCCGAGCGGTTCTAGGAGCTTCAGTCCGGAACAACGCGACTGCTACGGTCGTAGGTTCGAATCCTGCCTCGGGCATGGATGTGTGTGACGTCCTTAGGTTAATTAGGTTTAAGTAGTTGTAAGTCTAGGGGACTGATGACCTCAGATGTTAAGTCCCATAGTGCTCAGAGCCATTTTATTGACGTTGTATCCGACCGGTGGATCGGGCGCAAGGGGCCGGTTGATACAGCATTTTATGCATGACCTCCACGTTCGCACACGATCTGACGCGATCTTGTGCTTGTGCCTCCGATACCAGCTGATCTATCCGGCTGTGGAAACAGTGTTATTACAACAGTTACTTCCGACATACTGATCAAGGTTTCGGAAGAACTAGCCTATCGACTCAATGTGTAATCGGTGTTCACACTGAATAATTACAGGAAAAACTGTGTGTGTTTCTCTTTCATTTGGTTGGTTCAAATGGCTCTGAACACTATGGGACTTAACATCTGAGGTCATCAGTCCCCTACAACTTAGAACTACTTAAACCTAACTAACCTATGGACATCACACACATCCATGCCCGAGGCAGGATTCGAACCTGCGACCGTAGCAGTCGCGCGGTTCCGGACTTTGCGCCTAGAACCGATCGGCAACCGCGCCCGGCCTTTCATTTGGTGTATTATCTATAATTGTAAGGTGAATGTAATATATGCTACAAAGCCTTAAAATCCGTACATTCATTTTTAAACACCCTGTATTTCTGAAACAGAAATCGAGGACGATTTTGACGCTGCAGACTGAAATTCGTTTACAATGATAGTTTTCAGTTACAGTTATTCACTCTTCAATCAACATTCAGAAAATGCTGATGTGTCGTGTTTTACTTTACTCTATGTGTTCTGTGGCAGGGTTCCTCAAATTTTTCCGTTAGCGTTTTTGTTTTCGACCATACGCAGCTAGAAGCGACCCCCACTCGGTGTTATACATGTTGTTAGTATAAGCAACGTATTCAAACAATCAATTTACTTGTCTCCATCCCGAAGACCCTCTTTCTTGAAACCCTGAGCGATTAAATTCGTCCGCAGAACATTTCACAAAAAGTTACTTTAGCTAAATACTTAGTTAATACTTTATGATAAAAACAGCAAATTAAAATACCAACAACTGAAATGAAGAGTAAGGGGTGGGTAGCAAAATTAAAAAAAGAATATGCTATTAAATAATTTGTAATATACTATTTGACCACAACTAATGATAGTTCATTGATAGGTGGGACAAGGTAAATTTGATTTTAATGCGATGGATGTGGCTGCCTGTTCTCTCACGGACGAATGATCGTCCCTATAGGTATCACGTGACTTTGTGTCTGAAGACGTGAGCAAGGCTTTCATTCAAAGGCTTCCGTTTTCGAAAGTGACAACTAAGTGACTGGAAACGTCAGAACGGTCGCTCCTAATTCCAGCACTAAGAGAGTTCTGTCGTAACGTCAAACCAAAAAGTGTCCAACATTTCCCTGCGAATTCATGTTTGGCTTGAGTAACAGTAACATTCCGTAAACGTTCCCTGAGACGGTAGCGGGAGATGTTTAACATGTTGCATTACTTTGGAAAAATGATTCTGAATCCAATGTAAGATTCTGGTACCACATACTTCAGGAAATTATTTTCCATACATAACAAAGGTACATGAAAACATTTCATACTACTCATTTAGTTTAGTTTCGTTTTATGAGCAAGGACGTTGTATTTCTGCTTAGAGACGTTCATGTTCATACCCCGAAGAGACGTACATTCTTGTTGTGTTCTCGAAATAATTCCGATAGATAACATAATTTTAATAGTAAATTTACTTTACGAAAGAAACGACATTTTCAGATTTATTTTGGAAGAAAATTTTTTTTGTGCTACTTTTAATTCTAATAGCCGTTGCAGGGCTCATGTTGTTGACAGCCGTCGCACTTCCTTATGCAGAAAAGTGTGGCAGAATGGCATTCTATTTCGTCACTTAAATTTGAAAAGAAAAGCCACAAATCTAAGTCCACGGTTTTTAGTATGACTGATAACCAACTCCGTTTAGAACTAAAACATCCAGATCTGCAGAAATTTTATCAGCCACTGACGCTCATCAGTGTCACCTACAATGTGAAAAACAAAGGACCATTGCTTCGAGATACATCTTCAGCATGAAATCCAGCTATTCCTCCTGTCATTGCTGCTACTCCCGTGGCGCACACTACGAGGTATTTAGTTTCCAGCCCCTATCAGTCAATATTTACATCGTTTTTTAAATACCTTTACCTGTAACGGGCATCATTTGTGGCCCAGAAACAGCGAATCTTGCTGCGCACTCTCTGTATAATACAGTCTGACACGTGTCAACAGCTAAGGAAAGTGATTGCTAATATCCAAAATACGTCTACTTTCTGTATAATTTGATTTCGATTTTTTTTCCATTCGTCTGTTAGATGAAGACCTCGGTTAAGGTCATACGTTCTTACTGAAGCTGGTAGCTTGATATTTTCGCCTACAGTAGAAAGTCTTCAAAGTTTAACACTGAATGTTTATGAAAAATTCTGAACGTGTCTTGTCATTAAAATTACCCCGAAATTATTCTCCATAGTCCGCTGAAACTATCGTCCGAATCAGATATTAATAATTTGGATGTAGCGGCACTTCTGCGCGCCAACAAGGGGCTATGCTAGAAAGATTCTGAAAGATTTACGTTTAGAAACTGATAACTAACACTACATAATTAACTACCGTGGTGTCTTGAGCCTTCAATTACAGACTCAGCTCCTGCAGGGCAAATGTTCTTACCATCTGTATGTAGCCTTCAGTGCATCGATAATCTGACAATTCAGGAGCTGGAATGGCGGAAATACTGAATTTTGGTGATGCAGTTTCTGAAAATGTATGTTGGGGGAAGCAGATCTCGTTGCCTTACCCATAATCGTGTGAATTCTAAAGAAGACAGTAGCTAAGGTGCTGTACAATTAAATGCTGCTGCCCACAAAAATAAACCATTGTGGAAAAGTGAGATATGTTTCCATGAAGCAACTCTGACATGATTGTGAACAGGTGAGGAACACATTGCCGGAAGAATATACAAAGACAAGTATGTAGAGTAATGAATTTATGGACACCGAAAGTGCTGAATAAGCATTATAATGATCCCAATGGTAGTACAGAATTAGTTACCATCGTGGGCGAGTAGAATGCATCTGAGGCGTGATGTTCAACATCCCAAATTTACAGGGTGAGAGTGACTGAACTCAATAAAATCAAATCGTCATAACTTCTGAACGGTTTGCGTTATGAAGTTCGAACTGCACAGTTGGCCGGGGGGCATGATGGGAACCAGCATGCGCATGCGTACGTGAAGCTCACTTTCATTTGGAACGGTTCGTCAATTAGCAAAATTGGCGCATTTGGAGGTTCGCGATCGAGAAGTCTCTTCACCCTCAACATGTAGCTGTGTGGTGTGCAATGTCCAGTCACAGAACAATCTGTGCAATATTCTTGATGGCACTGTAATTACCGAACGGTACTTGATGGTTTTGGTAGATGATTTCATCCTCATTATGCAGAGTGCCCGCGATTTCGATAAGAAGTGGTTCATGCAAGACGGAGCTCGACCCCGTCGCAGCATGAGAATGATGTCCTGGAGGAGCACTTTGGGGACTGCATTCTGGGTCTGGGGCACCCAGAGGCCACTGGCAAGATTCTCGATTGGCCGCCACATTCTCTGGATCTGAACACATGCAACTCCTTTTAGTGGGGCTATATGAAAGACAAAGTGTACAGCAATAACCCGAAAACCATTGCTGAAGCGAAAACAGCCATTCGCGAGATCATCGACAGCATCGATGCTCCGACACTCCAGCGGGTCACGCAGGATTTCGCTATTCGTTTGACCCACACCATCGCCAGTGATGGCAGGCATATCGAATATGTCATAAACTAAAGCCTAATATCTGTAGTGACGTTTACATGTTGAATAAAGTGTTTTCACTCCCAAGTTCAATAATTGTCACCCTGTGTGTCGTCGCACAAACGTTTATAATACTAACACATAGTTCATCACAGTGATTTTAAGAGACAGAGAGACGAATAAGTCCAATAAGTCACACATTCACGTGTGGACACAAAAAAACTGGATTCTGGGTTCCTCTAGCAGAGGCGAAATGAAATGGAGCACAAAGAACACTAGATCCCCCTATAAATCAAATGCAAAATGCGATATGGGCAGTTAGTTCGATTTAGCGTAGCTTCGAAAGCACTTGAAGTCTTAGCAACGTCAATGATACGCGAACGGACAAAGCAAGCAGCATCATACTGAACCATAATACTGAGTGCTTCCACCTCGAGACAAGCGTCTGCAGTGAACACATTCGACGAACATGCGGCAGCCAGAGTCCGGAGCAGAGGCCAAAGCAAACCAGAGTACGGACTTTATTCCACAACATGCCGTCCCTTAATTGAATTTTAGCGGCCACTCACCTGACTACCTGCCAAAGGTCAAAGTTTCGCCAACGACGAAGAAAGTTCTTCGAGAAAGAAAGTTCTTCATATAAAGTCCTTACGATATTCTGTGTAATATTTCTAACACGGTTTCAGTTTTCTCGCCTTTGTGGTATTGAGGTTTCAGTAATATTGGTGCGCTGATGTTGGAAATGACCGGCCATGAAGAAAATAATTAATGTTGTTCCCGTTCTTTGGTTGACAGGCTCTTGTGTGTACCGTTGTCGACTAAGGAAATTAATTATCCTCACCAATGAACATTTCATACTGAAACATTTGCATATATGAATTTCACATAACGTCTAGGATTCTAAGGTCGTAGTCAACATTGGCACTCTAAGCCGCCGCTCCCGTAAGTAAAATTTAACCAAATTTTTGGGTTTATATAGAAACTAGACGAATTACTATCACTGCTTCCAATGCGTTAATCAAATCTGGTGATAAAATTTCGTCCTTCATGCTCACTATAGAAATTGTTGCAATGGGCACAGGTGATTTTCTATGCTCCACGAGCAGCATATTCTGCGATTTATCATGTGCTTGAACGCAGTTTCGTTATAAAATTATTATTTGTACGAAACCCACTTGGTTCAAGAATCATGAAAGATGGCTGTATACATGGAAGAGGCCATGGAGATACTGGAAGGTTTCAGATAGATTATATAATGGTAAGACAGAGATTTAGGAACCAGGTTTTAAATTGTAAGACATTTCCAGGGGATGATGTGGACACTGACCACAATCTATTTGTTATGAACTGTAGATTAAAACTGAAGAAACTCCAAAAAGGTGGGAATTTCACGTGATGGGACCTGGATAAACTGAAAGAACCAAAGGTTGTACAGAGTTTTAGGGAGAGTATTAGGGAACGATTGACAGGAATGGGGGAGAAAAATACAGTAGAAGAAGAATGGGTAGTTTTGAGGGATGAAATAGTGAAGGCAGCACAGGATCAAGTAGGTAAAAAGACGAGGACTAGTAAGAATGTAGAAATCCTTGGGTAACAGAAGATATATTGAATATAATTGATGAAAGGAGGAAATATAAAAATGCAGTAAATGAAGCAGGCAAAAAGGAATACAAACGTCTCAAAAATGAGATCGACAGAAAGCGCAACATGGCTAAGCAGGGATGGCTGGAGGACAAATATAAAGATGCTGAGAAATATCTCACAAGGGGTAAGGCCTACAGGAAAATTAAAGATACGTTTGGAGAAAAGAGAACCACTTGTATGAATATCAATAGAAACCCAGTTCTCAGCAAAGAAGGGAAAGCAGAAATTTGGAAGGAGTATATAGAGGGTCTATACAAAGGCGATGTACTAGAGGACAACATTATGGAAATGGAAGAGGATGTAGATGAATATGAAATGGGAGATATGATAATGCGTGAAGAGTTTGACAGAGCACTGAAAGACATAAGTCGAAACAAGGCCCTGGGAGTAGACAACATTCCATTAGAAGTACTGCCTTGGGAGAGCCAACCTTGACAAAACTCTAACATCTGGTGAGCAAGATGTATGAGACAGCCGAAATATCCTCAGACTTCAAGAAGAGTATAATAATTCCAATCCCAAAGGAACTAGGTATTGACAAATGTGAAAATTACCCGACTATCAGTTTCGTAAGTCACTGTCTCAAAATACTAACATGAATTCTTTACAAACGAATGGAAAAACTGGTAGAATCAGACCTCGGGGAAGATCAGTTTGGATTTCGTAGAAACGGTGGAACATGTTAGGCAGTACTGACCATACGACTTATCTAAGAAGATAGATTAAGGAAAGGCAAACCTAAGTTTCTAGCATTTGTAGACTTAGAGAAAGCTTTTGACAATGTTGACTCGAATACTCTCTTTTAAATTCCGAAGGTGGCAGGTGTAAGATACAGGGAGTGAAAGGCTATTTACAATTTGTACAGAAACCAGATGGCAGTTATAAGAGTCGAGGCGTATGAAGGGAGGCAGTGATTGGGAAGGGAGTGAGACAGGGTTGTAGTCTATCCAAGATGTTATTCAATCTGCATCTTGACGAAGGAATAAAGGAAACGAAAGAAAAATTCGGATTTGGAATTAAAATCCATGGAGAAGAGATAAAAACTTTCAGGTTCGACGACATTGTAATTCATTCAGAGGCAGCAAAGGACCTGGAAGAGCAGCTGAACGGAATGGACAGTGTCTTGAAAGGAGGATATAAGATGAACATCAACAGAAGCAAAACGAGGATAATGGAATGTAGTCGAATTAAGTCGGGTGATGCTGAGGGAATTATATTAGGTAATGAGACTCTTAAAGTAGTAAATGAGTTTTGCTATTTGAGGAGCAAAATAACTGATGATGGTCGAAGTAGAGATGATATAAAATGTAGACTGGCTATGCAATGAAAGTGTTTCCGAAGAACAGGAATTTGTTAACATCGATTATAGATTTAAGAGTCAGGTAATCTGTACTGTAAGTATTTGTACGGAGTGTAGCCACCTATGGAAGTGAAACATGGACGATAAATAGTTAGGACAAGAAGAGAATAGAAGCTTTCGAAATGTGGTGCTACAGTAGAATGCTGAAGATTAGATGGGTAAGTGACATAACTAATGAGGAGATACTGGATAGATTTGGGGAGAAGAGAAATCTGTGTCACATCTTGACTAGAAGAAGGGACCGGTTGGTAGGACATGTTCTGAGGCATCAAGGGGTCACCACTTCAGTGTTGGACGGCAGCGTGGAGGGTAAAAATCGTAGAGGGAGACCAAGAGATGAATACACCCAGCAGATTCAGAAGGATGTAGCTTGCAGTAGGTACTGGGAGGCGAAGCAGCTTGCACAGGATAGAGTAGCATGGAGAGCTGCATCAAATCAGTCTCTGGACTGAAGATCATAACAACAACAACACGAAAGCCAGTTGTATGTATCTGGATTTGAATAGTGCATCTTATTTGATATTCGTCCAAGGGAAATTGTAAGTGTTTAGGTTGTTCTATGTTTTATTAAGGTTTTTCTAGTAAAATTTATGTCATTATGTATTGTGATCGGTTTCGGTATATTTTTAAACAACACTGTTCCGGTATGTTGTTGATGTTGTTGTGGTCTTCAGTCCTGAGACTGGTTTGATGCAGCTCTCCATGCTACTCTATCCTGTGCAAGCTTCTTCATCTCCCAGTACCTACTGCAACCTACATCCTTCTGAATCTGCTTAGTGTATTCATCTCTTGGTCTCCCTCTACGATTTGTACCCTCCACGCTGCCCTCCAATGCTAAATTTGCGATCCCTTGATGCCTCAAAACATGTCCTACCAACCGATCCCTTCTTCTAGTCAAGTTGTGCCACAAACTTCTCTTCTCCCCAATTCTATTCAATGCCTCCTCATTAGTTACGTGATCTACCCACCTTCAGCATTCTTCTGTAGCACCACATTTCGAAAGCTTCTATTCTCTTCTTGTCCAAACTGGTTATCGTCCATGTTTCACTTCCATACATGGCTACACTCCATACAAATACTTTCAGAAACGCCTTCCTGACACTCAAATCTATACTCGATGTTAACAAATTTCTCTTCTTCAGAAACGATTTCCTTGCCATTGCCAGTCTACATTTTATATCCTCTCTACTTCGACCACCATCAGTTATTTTACTCCCTAAATAGCAAAACTCCTTTACTACTTTAAGTGTCTCATTTCCTAATCTAATCCCCTTAGCATCACCCGATTTAATTTGACTACATTACATTATCCACGTTTTGCTTTTGTTGATGTTCATCTTATATCCTCCTTTCAAGACACTGTCCATTCCGTTCAACTGCTCTTCCAAGTCCTTTGCTGTCTCTGACAGAATTACAATGTCATCGGCGAACCTCAAAGTTTTTACTTCTTCTCCATGAATTTTAATACCCACTCCGAATTTTTCTTTTGTTTCCTTCACTGCTTGCTCAATATACAGATTGAATAAAATCGGGGAGAGACTACAACCCTGTCTCACTCCTTTCCCAACCACTGCTTCCCTTTCGTGCCCCTCGACTCTTATAACTGCCATCTGGTTTCTGTACAAATTGTAAATAGCCTTTCGCTCCCTGTATTTTACCCCTGTCAACTTCAGAATTTGAAAGAGAGTATTCCAGTTAACGTTGTCAATAGCTTTCTCTAAGTCTACAAATGCTAGAAACGTAGGTTTGCCTTTTCTTAATCTTTCTTCTAAGATAAGTCGTAAGGTTAGTATTGCCTCACGTGTTCCAACATTTCTACGGAATCCAAACTGATCTTCCCCGAGGTCCGCTTCTACCACTTTTTCCATTCGTCTGTAAAGATTTCGCGTTAGTGTTTTGCAGCTGTGACTTATTAAACTGATAGTTCGGTAATTTTCACATCTGTCAACACCTGCTTTCTTTGGGATTGTAATTATTATATTCTTCTTGAAGTCTGTGGGTATTTCGCCTGTCTCATACATCTTGCTCACCAGATGGTAGAGTTTTGTCATGACTGGCTCTCCCAAGGCCATCAGTAGTTCAAATGGAATGTTGTCTACTCCCGGGGCCTTGTTTCGACTCAGGTCTTTCAGTGTTCTGTCAAACTCTTCACGCAGTATCTTATCTCCCATTTCATCTTCATCTACATCCTCTTCCATTTCCATAATATTGTCTTCAAGTACATCGCCCTTGTATAAAGCCTCTATATACTCCTTCCACCTTTCTGCCTTCCCTTCTTTGCTTAGAACTGGGTTGCCATCTGAGCTCTTGATATTCATACAAGTGGTTCTCTTTTCTCCAAACGTATCTTTAATTTTCCTGTAGGCAATATCTATCTTACCCCTAGTGAGACAAGCCTCTACATCCTTACATTTGTCCTCTAGCCATCCCTGCTTAGCCATTTTGCACTTCCTGTCGATCTCATTTTTGAGACGTTTGTATTCCTTTTTGCCTGCTTCATTTACTGCATTTTTATATTTTCTCCTTTCATCAATTAAATTCAATATTTCTTCTGTTACCCAAGGATTTCTATTAGCCCTCGTCTTTTTACCTACTTGATCCTCTGCTGCCTTCACTACTTCATCCATCAGAGCTACCCATTCTTCTTCTACTGTATTTCTTTCCCCCATTCCTGTCAGTTGTTCCCTTATGCTCTCCCTGAAACTCTCTACAACCTCTGGTTCTTTCAGTTTATCCAGGTCCCATCTCCTTAAATTCCCACCTTTTAGCAGTTTCTTCAGTTTCAATCTGCAGTTCATAACCAATAGATTGTGGTCAGAATCCACATCTGCCCCTGGAAATGTCTTACAATTTAAAACCTGGTTCCTAAATCTCTGTCTTGCCATTATATAATCTATCTGATACCTTTTAGTATCTCCGGGATTCTTCCAGGCATACAACCTTCTTTTATGATTCTTGGACCAAGTGTTAGCTATGATTAAGTTATGCTCTGTGCAAAATTCTACAAGGCGGCTTCCTCTTTCATTTCTTCCCCCCAATCCATATTCACCTACTATGTTACCTTCTCTCCCTTTTCCTACTGACGAATTCCAGTCACTCATGACTATTAAATTTTCGTCTCCCTTCACTACCTGAATAATTTCTTTTATCTCGTCATACATTTCATCAATTTCTTCATCATCTGCAGAGCTAGTTGGCATATAAACTTGTACTACTGTAGTAGGCATGGGCTTTGTGTCTATCTTGGCCACAATAATGCGTTCACTATGCTGTTTGTAGTAGCTAACCCGCACTCCTATTTTTTTATTCATTATTAAACATACTCCTGCATTACCCCTATTTGGTTTTGTATTTATAACCCTGTAATCACCTGACCAAAAGTCTTGTTCCTCCTGCCACCGAACTTCACTAATTCCCACTATATCTAACTTTAACCTGTCCATTTCCCTTTTTAAATTTTCTAACCTACCTGCCCGATTAAGGGATCTGACATTCCACGCTCCGATCCGTAGAACGCCAGTTTTCTTTCTCCTGATATCTGCATCTAAATTATTGCTGTATGCTGTGCAACAGAGCGTTTCCGTTGTTTGCGAATAGCTGGTTGTTTTAAACGCAAACTGATTATTCCATTAACCATACAGTGGAAGAAGGCGTGCTTTTGTGTTTTACAAAGGAAAGAGTAGGCATTTATTATGTTATCTGTGTTCGTAAGTTTCCTGTATATGTCAAATATGTGGCGGTTGTTGTCTTTGCTAATTTCAGGTTTTCTTAGTTTGTTGAATTATCTATTTCCAATTCCACAGTATATCTAATATTGGGATGGAGGTTGTTAAAAGTGCCTGATACCCTATTATTGATGTCTGTATAGTTTCCATCAGTCTTCATTAATGTGTCATCTACATGTCTATAACAGTAGTTGAATTCACTGAGAATTGTCCATTGTGAACTGAAAAATGTTTCTTGTGCTGTGTTGTGAAATATATCTACAATTGTACCAGCTACATAGTTTCCCATAGCTACTCCATTTGTTTGGGTGTAAATTATTCTATTGAATTCGAAATAATTTTTTGTTAAAGAGGTCTTAAAGAAATCTATTATTTCATAAGTTACTGTGATAGAAGTTTCTCTTTGTTGTAAAGTATTTTCTTTTAGAATTTGTATTGTTACCTTTACTGGAATGTTAGTATATAGATTTTTAATGTCAAAAGAGATAATTATGCCATTAAATTTTATTCCTTTTACCAAAGTACGAAAGTTTCTTTTGGTATGTTTCTTATTGTAGTATGTTCAATTTTTTACTTATCAAGTATGTTGGCGTTTTGAGACAATTCACAACTGGGCACATCGGAGACGATATTTTATGTCTCTTTGCTTGAGCACATAACATTGGCGAGTGTGGGTTCATATTAATACAGGATTTACGCCATAAGTAGTTCATCACTATTTTTGATAGTTTTCTTTAGTTGTGCTGCATATTTGTTGCTAAGTTATGTTGTAGATCTGTGATGTTGTTAGTCTTTGTCCGATTTTACTGCTATTGCATCGTTTGCTTGTAATTATTGATCTATGTGTTAGAAAAACAGTGTGTTATGACTTTTGGTTTTTTATGTACTTTGGCTTTATTTAACTCCTTTTCCACAATTTTTGATATATTAACTACTAGTTCATTTTGCTTTCTAATTGACACTCTTGTCATGTCAGTTGCTATATTTTTAGTGGTTGTTAGATGTTTTGTGTAATTGTTGTGTAATCTAGGTTCTAAATTACATATCAAGCCTTTGGTAAGTTAATTTAGATTTGTCGTTGTGAAGTTAATATTTGTGATATTTTTAATCCTTGTATGAAATTGGAATGGAGAGCGATAATCTTTCACCGTTTGCTTATGTAGTGTTGGGTTCGCTTTAAATGGTTCAAATGGCTCTGAGCACTATGGGACTTAATATCTGAGGTCATCAGTCCCCTAGAACTTAGAACTACTTAAACCTAACCAACCTATGGACATCACACACATCCATGCCCGAGGCAGGATTCGAACCTGCGACCGTAGCAGTTGCGCGGTTCCGGACTGCAGCGCCTAGAACCGCGTGGCCACCGCGGTCGGTGGTTCGCTTTAGCTTATGAAACTTAATAATATAAAAATCTCTAATTTGTCTACTAGATAGCCAGATGTATACATTTAGATAAGTAGTCATACTTATATTATTACTTAAATGTAAATGAGCTACGTTTACCTTCTGGTTTAACAAATCGTTCCTCAAAACCAACTCTTACAAACCCCAGGCAATAACTGTAGGATGAACCACCCACACCTTCCACCTCCTTGACTTCTACCTTCCCGTTTAGGACCACCCTACCCAGTTAACTAAAACACTAAAATATCTTCGACTGATAAGATGGAAAACATCATCTACTGATATAATTGCATAGGCTTCCGCGGCCAGAGTCAGACGACATAGAAGTTTTCTGGGTGTGGTACCGCGTCATAATGTGTAAACCAACGCTGCTGGAGAAAAAAAACCAACGTTTCACCACGGCTGCAGCGGCCTTCTTCTAAGCCGCATTATGATGCGGTACAACACCCAGAAAACTTTAATGTCGTCATCTACTGATCATGCGCCAAAAAGCGAACAATACACTAAAACGGGTAACAGGCCAAACTTGGGACCTGCGCCCTCCTCTGTCCTACACACCTACAAAACCTTTATTCGATCCATCCTTTCCTACGCCAATGTTGCATGGATATGTTCCCTTCAAAGTTCTATAAGTCCCTCCATATCTTTGAACATCATGCACTCCACCTCGCTTTCTGGATCCGTTTATCTTCCCCCACATGGATACTTTACCACTTCGTCAAATTCCCACTTCTCCTCAGTCACATTCAACACGTACACCATCCACAATCTTGACTCCAACAACTCTTCAATTTTCCCTCTAATTTACAGTCGAAGTACGCAGCCATGCCTCTGTTTGTATGTCCCACCAAGCCTACACCTGCATATCCTCCACATCCTCTGCCAAAGAAACTACACCCGTTTCCCCCTCCTAGACCAGGAACTCCGTCCCGACGTTTACCCTTCCTACCAACCTTAAAATCACCCTACCCAATCTACCATATCAGAAAGCCATTCCCCTCCCATCCTCACATTCCTCTACCCCTTTCCCCCTTCCCTTTTCTCTCCGATATCTCCTTTCGCCTTTAAATTATAGCCTCACCAGTATCCCTCCCTCCACCTCTCTGCTTGGCTCCCAGCGGCCAATCCTACCACAACAATCCGAGGCAGCAGTTCTTCATCTTTATTCCATCACCCTCCTACCTTCCTCAGCCACCAACCTTTCCCCCCTCAACAAAATACTAGCTGTCCCAGGGCAGATTATTCCCGTTTTAGTGACAGAGAAGAGCTTCGTGGTAAGATGAGCATTTTTTACATCGCATTTTATGTGAACTACTGTTATCTTTCATTTTACAGTTTACTATTACTGCCTTAAATTAAACATGAAGAAAGCCATGTTTCCTCCACATGTAAATACTTCGGCTACTTTCAACCTCATTTTTTTTGGGGGGGGGGAGGAGGAGGGGGGGGGGAGGCAAGGAGGAGATAAATAATAATAAGAAAACAAAAACACTACATCAGCGAAGAGCCGATGGAGCGCGCTGTGGTCGCTCATACCACGTTGAGGCACACGTAGCGCATGCACGAGGCCGGCCTTTTTTGTGCTTTCAGCAACTCAGTAGATATCATATCTTCACGTTGCACATGGAATGCTGCGGCCCAAGTGACGATGAATTTACGCCAGCAGTTTAAAGTCAGCCGAAGTAGGGGCAACAGAGCCACAAACCGCCACAATAGACGAGTTTTTAAGTTTCATTACTACTAACTGCTGTTACTGTTTACAGTAAAATATGAAAAACTGTGAATTGTTACAGTTCTTTACGTTTTAATCCACAAAAAATGCTAGCACGATTGCCAAAAGCGATAGATAACTTTAAAAAAATCCTTATAACAGTTTGTTCAGATCATTACGCGGACCCCACAAATGTCCACCCTCCCCCCAACCCCCAATTTGTGAAGCCTCGTTCAGTCTCATTGCATCAGATCCCGATTTACGAAGTCTATGATATTGCCCTGGAGTAACTGTTGTGGTCAAGGGGCGTCGAAATCGAATATATATGGGTTTTTGCTCGAACGAAAGATCACACACTTCTTTGGAACACTGGAAACAAGAAAGAGCGTAATAATAATGAAAATTATGACGAACACTATTTAATTCTACGCAAGTTCTTCAAGCTGAAAATTACATTGTTTTAATATGGCTATAGAAAAACCTATAGACACATTAACTACTTGTGACAGAGCGATAACAAAATCTAGAAGTTAAATTCAGCATTGGAATGATTCTTCAGTGGGTAAACTCTCTGTAATCCAGCATAATAAATTTTAAGTAGATATATTACAGAAAAATACCACAGCGATGTCAGATACCTTAAAAACGATCTGTCTGCTGGTTTCTCGTCTGATATAACCGTGTAGTAACATTTCCGTCTCTACTTATCACAGCAAACATCGTCGATAATCTGTTTTCTAGATTCCGGTATTTATTTGACCTCACACTTTTTATTCACTGCTCACCTTTCATGGTTTCGAATCAACAATTCCTAGGTGCTGCAATAGAAAATCAACTCAACCTTCCTAGGTGCTGCAATAGAAAATCAACTAAACCCTATCCAACTTTCTGGTGAGAGATGGCTATATATTATTTTATTATAATACCTGTTCACCTAATTGTTAACACCCTCCTTTAACTCCGTACGCCAAACAATTGGTTTACTCGCAGTTGTCCCTATGCTTCTGTACCACAATCTTTCGAAACTTCCTTCTGACTTAAGTACTAATATTTGATAAAAGTGTAGAAGAAAGATTTCTTCTACCTCGAGAATTTACCTTTAATATCTCCCTTCAACCTTCGTTAGATTTCTTCCTCATTAACGTAACTCGTCCGCTTCCTCGAGAACTGAGATTTCGATTTTTGATGTTGTTCGACTTTGTCGAAGCGTACTATGTACTGCTCCTGTATTTTGTGCTAAATGTAGTGTGCAGAGAGAGATAATAGTTCGTGACAACAATATTTTACAATTATTTAAAATCTACCTTACTGTCAGCCAGAAGGGTATCTCGTTCATGAATCTTGGTAGTTGTGTCTCTTCCGCTTGTATTTCTAATGTTCTACAATTTTGTATTACATTCTTCGCTGAAGCAACCTTGGCGATAACTTGCAACCCAAGTTATATTCAAAATAAGTTGCTTGCTGATCTTTCACTTGTGTTACACATAGTATTTTTGCACGTATAATATATTACTGCTCTGATCGTTCAGGATTTTATTACACAACCCCATACATAAGTCGTCGAAGGCTTGGCATATTCAGATATTGTACTCTGTCCAGTCATCCTTCCATTACTACCATCAATTGAGAGCTACTTGTCCACTATCTTGTATGTAAACTGGCACTTGATAACCATCATCCATTTTTTCCTTTTGTTTGTACAATATTATAACAGCCTACAAGCCTAAGATATCAATAAGTTCGTATCTTTGCTTCGGAATTGATCGCTATTGGCTTCTGAATTAATGTATTGGTAACACTTTGTTTGGACTTCCTGCGTAGTACTAATAACCTTCTGGTCCTCCCAATTTCCCATGATTTTACTTGCTTCTAAGGCGTATATTTCACTGTTGCTAATCTACCTAAACTCTCGCTATTTTTTGTTTAGATTTGCTGGATCACCTTTATCACTCGTACCACGTTTCTCCTATTGCGCTACTTCCTTCTGTCGTTGCAGTGTGTGTATTGTCATCAACGCAGTGCCTGAATATGACGGTTTTTTAGAACTCTCAGGAGAAACTTCTGTAGGTGGCTGATGCGGCTGGTCCCGGCGGAAGTTAGAGTCCTCCCTCGGGCATGGGTGTGTGTGTTTGTCCTTAGGATAATTTAGGTTAGGTAGTGTGTGAGCTTAGGGACTGATGACCTTAGCAGTTAAGTCCCGTAACATTTCACACAGATTTGAATATTTTTGTAACTGGCTGAACAACAGTTTTCTTTTTATATGTTGTATCTGTGTCTTTCGGGTGACATTATCTAGACTAAAGAAGGACAAAAGCACTAATGCTGCGTCTCAAAACATGTACGATGAGTGCAGTTACTACGAGTATGTGCTGTTCATGTGCTACCTATCTGTGCTGTTGAGGTGGAGCTGCAGAAATCCGCGTTACCGGTACCCACACACGAGGGACGTTCATGGTGTGCAACACATGGACACCAGTTGTGGTGATATGAAACAAGCCGTGGTGGACCTCTTCAGCTCAGAAATCGCAACTAGAGTTTTGTGGCCACCGTAGAAGACGACATGAGGTTTGTGCGTCAGCTTCTGCAAATTTAAAAACTGCTACACATTTCTATATAGTATAGCATTGTTACGTTTACATCTTATGTGATGGGGAATTTCCTCTTCTTGTAGGAACTATTTTTAAGAATTTAGAGAACTAGCATTAACAGTAATAAGAAATGCTAATTGCCACTGAATAGAACGCGTTCTTTAAAGAAGTTTATCTTTTATCTTCATTGTTATTCTGATTTTCTCTTTATTATTTGTAAGTTGTAGCCTTCTACAACCTGACAGAACTCATTGGCATAGGCGATAACATAATAATCTCTACCCAACAGAAGGATTTTACATGTAAGGAATAATTAATATTGAAGAGACGTTTAGTCATCTCAGCCAGTAACGCTCAGAACAGAAATATAAGTCCGGGAATCACACCACCTTACCACACCCGTTGCTGTCCCTAGGAATTCCCTGGTCCTCGTTGTGATTTAAACATCCAGCCACCTGTTTGATCAGATACCAGCCAACATGCTGCCCTCCCCGCTAGCCAGGTGTCTGTGCTGTGTTGGTGTCACCGGTGCCGACTGACTGGCACAGCTGCTGTGTTCCAGGGGTGGACAACTGGGACTCTTCTGCCTGGTCTGCCTGCTCATCCTGCTCATCGTGCTGCTCCGCTTCTCTAAAAGGCTCCGGCAACAACGTGAGTTCAAGCAGTAGTGTTAGTTCTCTCCGCGGTATGAAGCATTTCGATTTTCATACATTCTGTGCGCTCGTCTCAAAATGTGAAATCACACGTAAAGCAGAAATAAACAGTAACACAGCAAAAATCATAAAACAAGAAATATTAGACACTTTTCGAATTAACTTTAATATTGGTTTGCGGACTCTGTGCAAATTTTTCTACTCTATCTTTAAAAATAAGCGATAGGCACGTAGAGAAAAATTATATACATTTTTATATTGGCAATGTGTGAAAGAAGGCGCCAGTCAAAAGCGTAAAGGAAACAGTGAACGGAAAGTTAGGGTCAAATGTATATGGCATCAATACGAACAGCACAAAGTAGTACAGTGGGCGTCCACTGTAATTCTACTACACAGATTAAATTCGAGTGAGGCCTTGTCCCACGTTAATGCATATCTTGACTAGTTACACATACCTAAGGTTTTCCATTCTTGCTGGTATGTATGGAACATGATGAATAAATGAATGAATAAATAACTGATTTGTAATTAAAGTAGCGTCAACCTCAAGGTCATTTCAGACGAAGGGCGAGCTCGTGTTGGATCACGATGGGGAAATAAACGTAGGGTGGCACTTTGGAACGAACTGTAACGAGACTCTGGATGCACGGAGAGGAAGAGGCCGTTCGTCCTGAACTGGAGTCAGTTCTCGTTCTGTGAAAGCAAAGGACAAAGTGAAGGGCTTAACATGTAGGAGACTATTAGATGCGAAATAATCCAAAGGTAATAGGAGGTGAATGGGGTGTCTTACAACACTCTTCATTATATCGAGACAGTACTCGGTTCCGCCGGAACTAATCTCTGAAAAGCAGGCGTGTGCAGAATTTCCCGTCTGGGTTTCCTGCGTTATACAGACCAATCGAACTGTGAATCGCCAATGCCTTGGTATCAGTGGTATAGTTATCTTTTCAGTTAAGCAGAGACACAACGGTAATGTATTCTCCATCTTGAACTATTTACAGTTATTTCAAAGTAATGCCCCAGACTTCTGAGACGTGACGGTCAAAGAACCTTCCGAAATTCTCTTTGTCAAATTATATACTTCCATTTGCAATCTTTCGTGATTCTAATTGCTTACTTGGAGTTTTACAAATCTTGTGCGAAACTACCGATGTTTAATCACTATTCCACTGAGAAGATATTATAGAGAAATTCAGTATGTTCTCGAACCTTTCACATTCATGACTTACACGAAAGTGTCTTAAAAGCCACAACTGTTCTTGAGTGTCTTCTAAATTCGTGTGTTAATGAACGGATCTGTTATCGAATAACACTTGATCCTTATTACGTTTCTGTATCCAGAACACAGACGACAGGGTGTTTTATGTGTCAGTCTGCAGTGTTTTCTTACACTTAAATGTTTTATTTTCCTTGGTGTTTCTTTGACAAATTTCTGGGTTTTTATACATCATAAAAGTAAAGTGTCTCCGTTCTGCACTTTATCTGACTGCTTAATCATGTAAGAGAGATCGTAATGACGTTATAATCTTGTCAGGAAAAATAAACAGAACTAACAAAATAAATTTCCTTGTTAAATCTCGCCTCTTATTTAAGATTAAAACATTTATTTTGTTTAAGTGACTTTTCTATCTGTGCCATAGTTTTATTTAAACGTCTTTCTTCATTTCTACATTATCTGCATAGCTCTCTGTCAAGAAGTAGTAGTTCATGTAATGGCCAACAGTTAGTCTCGTAATTTGGGACGATCTTATTCTCCCTTCTTCGCCTGCTGAATCATCTATACTTTTCACTAACAGACGTTTATTCAGATAATTATGAACTAAAGCACAATTTGGATAGTGTAGAGCTCTTAATGAACTATTCGAACTGTGTATAATTGGTATTATCCAGTGATAGGATTACGATACGTCAAATTAAAGATCAGCCGTCCAAAACTGCTACAGGAGCAGAAGGAAAGAATGTGGGCTTGTTGGAGGACGATAAATCCATTACTATAAAGACGTCCCACCAGATAAATAAATAAATATCGTAATTCTGGTGATCCTATTAAGTTAAATGAATGGGCGTTTTCTCTTATTTCAATATTATTATTGTTGTATTTTTATACTTCGTTCGCAAACAGCGACATCAGGGGTTCATCTCTCAGAAATGCAGACTAGCTAGACTGCTATGTTAAACTGTCAGAAATGATTTCGGAGTTTACTAAAGCTTACGTCGAGGTCGCACCTTGTATTTGTTCAATAAAGGCTGCACAACGCACTCCAGTATGTACCCGTCTTGAGATACAAACTGAGACAAGAGCGCGTTAAACAGGCTCTTTTGCAGAGCATGCGGTGCGTGTCATTTAACGAGCGCTAACGGCCAGCCTAAACATCTCACAATATATCCTAAACGGCGTCTTCGTCTTATACCTAACTTTGCTGTACCTTGACAGAAGTCTATCAGGAATTAAATAGCTTAAAGGGGTCATTCAGCAACACGAGTGCCACGTGAGATCTAACGTCGGCTCATACGGCTTTACAGCATTCAGGCCCTGTCAGTACGCAGTGGACTCACTGTCAACATATCAGTCTTCATGGTGTAAAAATAGCACCCCATCTTCCATTTACATCCATGTTAAATTGATGTCAATTTGATCTTGTCTTTTGAATTTAGTGTCAGTTCCAGTATATCAAGAAATTTCAAACATATTACTTACTGTTCATTGAGAACTTTAATTTTACCTACATTTTCAAATGTGGTTAGAAGAACTACGGAAGAGAGGTAATTCACATGTACTTCTCGGTATTACTCCGAATAAAAGAATAAAAAGAAATAGAGACAGGAATGAACGCAACTCGAATTTTGGACAGGAAAAATAGTCTAGTTTGGAAAAACAACACAAGCTTTATTGATGCGTTTCGCTTTTTTGTGACATCTTCAGAATTCGTGTAGGAACTGCGGGTAAAGCATTAGTCGTAAGCGATGTAAATTTTGGTATGTACCTTCAGCGAACGCATGCAGCTATGCTTAGACAGAGCCCCACTGCCGTAAATATTGATGTACAAATTGTAGTGGCCGTGAATACGTCGGCCACCGCGCGTACGCGCTCTAGGCGAGACCGGCGGGCAGCACGCTGCCGATGCAGCCGAGAGAAGCTCCACTGGCCTCAAAAGGCGAGACGCGACACTAACGCTTCTGAAAAGACACTGAAGAGCCAAAGAAACTGGTACACTTGCCCAATGTCGCAGGAGTCCCGCAACAAGACGTGACACGGACTCCACTAATGTCTAAAGTAGTGCTGGAGGGAACTGACACCATGAATCCTGCATGGCTGACTGGCTGACTATAAATCCCTAAGCCTACGAGGGGGTGGAGACCTCTTCTGAACAGGACGTTGCAAGGCATCCCAGGTATGGTCAATAATGTCCAAGTCTTGGAAGTTTAGTGGCCAGTGTAAGTGTTTCAGCTCAGAAGAATGGTTCTAGAGCCACTCTGTACCAATTCTGGACGTCTGGGGTGTCGCATTGTCCTACTGGAATTGCCCAAGTCCGATGGAATGCAAAACGGACATGAATGGATGTAGGTGACCAGACAGGATGCTTATGTACATGCCACCTTTCAGAGTCCTATCTAGACGTATCAGGGTCACGTATCACTCCAACTGCACACACCCCACAACATTACAGAATCTCCACCACGTTGAACGGTCCCCTGCTGACAAAGGGGTGCATGGATTCATGAGGTTGTATCCTTACCCGTACACGTCCATCCACTCGATAGAATTTTAAACGAGACTCGTCTGACCAGGAGACATGTTTTCAGTTATGAATATTCCAATGTCATAGTCGACGGGCCCAGGCGATATGTAAAGCTTTGCGTCGTGCAATCATCAAGGGTACACGAGTGGTGCTTCGGCTCCGAAAGCCCATATTGATGATGTTTCGTTGAATGGTTCGCACGCTGACACTTGCTGATGACCCAGCATTGAAATCTGCACCAATTTGCGGAAGGGTTGCTCTTCTGTCACGTTGAACGATTCTCTTCAGACGTACTTGATCCCTTTGTCTGTGGGATCTTTTTTCGGCCGCAGCGATTTCGAAGATTTGATGTTTTACGGATTCCTAATATTCACAGTACACTGGCGAAATTGTCGTAAGGGAAAAGTTCCACTTCATCGCTGCCTCGGAGATGATTTCCCCCCATCGCTCGTGCGCCGACTATAGCACCACGTTCAAACTCACTTAAATCTTAATAACTTGCTACTGTAGCAGCAGTAACCAATCTAACAAGTGCGTCAGACCCTTGTTGCCTTATATAGGCACTACCGACCAGCCGGCCGCGGTGGTCTAGCGGTTCTGGCGCTGCAGTCCGGAACCGAGGGACTGCTGCGGTCGCAGGTTCGAATCCTGCCTCGGGCATGGGTGTGTGTGATGTCCTTAGGTTAGTTAGGTTTAAGTAGTTCTAAGTTCTAGGAGACTTATGACCTAAGATGTTGAGTCCCATAGTGCTCAGAGCCATTTGAACCATTTGAACTACCGACCGCAGCGCCGTATTGTACATGTTTACATATCTTTCTATTTGAATACGCGTCCCTATACCTATTTTTTGCCCCTTCAATGTATATCAGTTTCATACAACATAAAATAGTGCAGAAAAAGTATTGCCCTGTCCTGCAGTACATAGATCTTTAATCCGATCTGTCGTCATCTGAGCGCTGTGTAAGCAAGTAATGTTTCTACGACTGTGCACCGGGTGGAAGGACACCGTTATAGAAAGAACAGATGCTTCTATAGGTGCCTACATATTCAACGCCATGTGCTTCAGGACAAACGCCAAACAAAGTTAGAGCCGTGCTTCCGTAGTCGTGTCGCTATGCAGGCGACAGTACTCACTTTACTGCGCTGTGCTGTGACATAGCGTGAACTCAGCTTATCCGCTGAATCATAAACGCGGCGACCGTGTTAGGCTACCTCCGCTTTTATAAATGGTTGTTTCCAGAAGTATTTTCTTGCACGATAACACGCGAAATCACAGGTGGCTTTGTTCCGGGCAACAAGAGATGGCAGCAGACTGCTCTAGGTCTTCGACCACCACCCTCAGCGGCTGCTATCTAGAATGCACCGCCATATCCTCGTGAGATCAGCGGGTAGTACCAGTGAAAGCGAGCCGCGGCTTCAGATTGACGTTTTGTGAGCAAAGGCTCTGTAGACACGTGTGTCATATCCGTCATGGGCGACCCTCCCCTCCAACAGGTGAGACGCGACACGCCGAAGTGAGACACGGTTCGCAGTGCCTTCAGCACAGGAGAGCCAGCTGCTTCACGTCGGTAAGAGGGTTTCCTACTCGACGAAAGAATTATTATAAAATAGGCAGTGGGTGTCGTACTGTGCTACAACCGGCGACCTCCATCGAAACATTTCGTCGTCGTGTCCTGTCATTGGAAGGTCTGCTACTCTACTCGTTGTGAAAGAACAGACGAATTGTTTCTGAAAATATTTATATCAATACGAATTTGTCAAAATATTTTATGTGAAAAATACGAAAAGTTCAAACAAATACAGAACCAGGTAAGCAGATTGAGTTTCAACTGCCTTTGTCGTTTCGTCTACAACATTTCTTTTTCTTTTCCTAAGCGGTGCACGTCTACTTGCAGTCAGTTGCCCTCTTAAAGGACGTTCAGCTATCTGAGCGTAATAAACGTCCGCTCCTCAGTCAGCGTCTGACACCTTTTAGTCACATATTCATCGACCTTTGTCTTTCCACAACTTCTGCTGTCTCACTCAGAGTGTAAGACGACCTTACAGATTTACTCTGTGCACACTTCTCGTAATAAACAATACTGACCGTTTCAGAACAAGATATTTTAAGTCACACGTAAATTAACTACTGTACCTTCAGCTGTGTATGTATGAAATGAAGGTATTAAATTAAATGATGTAATATCATCGAGATTGATGGTTGTGTTGTCAGTGATTTACAATGCAATCGTCAAAGACAGCATACTATGGCAACTAAGTACCAGCTAGCACAATAATTAGACATGACTGTGATAGCTTTTTAATACATAATACTTTCAAAGTATTTCGTAAAGCGAAAATACGGCCCCACAGAATGAATTTTATTGCAAAATATCATTAATGAATTTCAATTATACTAGCCAATATTATCATATCATATCAATGCAACAGTTAATTCTTTCAACTACTTTTATGGTATTTCATTACAGAGATAATGTTTCATGAAGAGAGAAATAGTCATTAAAGCTCTGAAATTATTCACAACTATTTAGTTGAAACACAATACCGTTCAGCAGAGGTCGAGAAATGCACTATGAAGGTTTACACGCTTGTGTGTGATGTTGCAAGTACGCGTTATTGAAGTAATTTTACTGGGTAGATGGTGACAGCCTCGACGTGGCCTACCCCCCCCCCCCCCCCCCCCAGTATCGTGCCGCACAACGATCGCATTGCGAGAAGAAAATCGAAATGCTCAGAACGAGCTGCGACACGAGAAGCAAATGTCACCACCAAACGGCGGCCGGACGTAGTAATACCTCCCGGCCCTCACAGGCGAAGTTACGCAAGAGAGCGAGACAAATGCCTCAGTTTCCCCCCCGGAGCCAAGTGCGTGGACGAATACGTATATGCCAAGTTAATATAGAAGAATACACGAGGACAAAAGGAGACATCCTCACAAAGCTACTAACAGAAGAAAAAATTGATGTGCTGACCTTGCAGGAAACACATCTATCAGAAGAAAATATCTCGAGACTTCTAATACCAGGCTATGAAATTGTGGGCTATAAAGCCCATAATAAACACGGTATTGCAACACTGATCAAGAAAGAACTGGTTGATAATATTGAGGAAACTATGCACCACGATTTTGCCGTGGGAATCAAACTAAACGATATGACTGTGTATAACGTGTACAAGCCACCTTCAGAAAAATGGGAACAACCTGTTTTACCTAACCCACAACACCCTGCAGTCATAATTGGCGATTTTAACTCCCACCACCCCAGATGGGGCTATCAGTCTTGCGACAAAGAAGGACTCATGCTGGCAGACTGGGCAGATATAAATAATTATACATTAATATACGATGCAAAAGATACCCCCACCTTCTGTTCAGGAGCGTGGGGCACAACATCAACGCCCGATCTTTGTTTTGTCTCATCTGGAGAAACTGGAATAGCACTTCCGTCTAAGAGAACTGTACTGAGCCGTATTCCTCGGAGCCAACACAGACCAGTTATTATAGACCTTGGGATCCAAATACCAGTAATAAAGAGCCCCCCTATAGCCCGCTGGAACCTCAGGAAGGCTAACTGGGTTAAGTTTAAAGATACCATTGAAAATAATGTAAACAGAATTCCCCCAATTCCAGAAAATTACGACAGATTTACGAAGTTAATTATTAAAGCGGCACATAACTCAATACCAAGAGGAGCGCGGAAAGAATACATCCCATGCTGGACAAAGGAGTGCGAACAACTACTCGATGAATATAACAAAACAGAGAATCCAGAACTAGGAGAACAGCTCATAAGAGCTATGGACGAGGAACGCAAACAGAGATGGCAAAAGCGGATGGAACAAATGGACTTTACGCACTCCTCACAGGAGAGCTGGAGTCTACTGAGGAAACTTGGCGGAGCACAATTCAAGGGACGGAACATCAATAATAAAATGACCCCTAACAAGATATGCTCTTCTATACTACAAACATCCAGAATCCATGCCTCCGCCTCGAAGAAAAAAGAACTGCACCAACTGATGAACGAAGAGCTAGATGCAAGCGAGGAGGAAGCAGGTTTAGCGAACTGGGTAACACAAGAAGAGATAAATATAGCACTAAAGAAAATGTCACCTGGTAAAGCAGCTGGCTGTGACGGCCTTCTTCCAGAATTCTTGAAGAACTTCGGGCCAAAGGGAAGAGCATGGCTGTCTTCTCTTTTCTCTAATATCATAGATACCAGCCGGTTACCAAAGCAATGGAAAAACGCACAAGTCATAGCCATCCAGAAACCAGGGAAAACAGGAGAGAATGCTAAAGATTATAGACCGATATCTTTATTGTGCACCACTTACAAGCTGTTTGAACGAGTCATCCTAGGCAGAATAGAAAGTAAAATAGAAGCTGCTCTTCCCCCAGAGCAAGGCGGTTTTCGAAAAGGAAGAGATTGTTGCGACCAAGTTCTCGCCCTAACCACTTTCATTGAAAGAGGTTACCAAAACAAAAAGAAAACGGGCATGGTATTATTAGATCTCACCTCAGCATACGACACCGTATGGACAAAAGGGATACTGTATAAACTGTCAAAAGTCGTGAAATGCAAGAAGATCATAGATCTAGTCAGAAATATGTTGATAAACAGGAGATTCAAGGTATCTCTGAATGGGAAAACAAGCAGCTACAGGACACTACAAAATGGCCTCCCCCAAGGGTCTGTGCTGGCTCCATGCCTTTTCAATTTATACATAGCGGACATCCCAAACCTGGAATCTCGTTCTTTTATGTATGCAGATGACATCGCTATCGCGGCTCACGCCAACACTTTCGAAGAACTGGAAGAAATTTTAAACAGGGATCTGGAACGACTACAACAATATTATGACAACTGGCACCTCAAAGTAAATCCGACTAAATGCGTGGCATCAACAATGCACTTGTGTAACAAAGATGCAAATCGTGAGCTAAAAGTGCAAATAAAAGGTAAATAGTTGAAAAACGATAGAACGCCAAAATACCTGGGTGTTAAGCTAGATCGCACTCTCACATATAAGAGCCACCTGTACGAAGTCGCCCAAAAAATGAAAACAAGAAACAACATCATAATGAAATTGGCAGGAACAACCTGGGGATGTTCCACTGAAACTCTACGCACATCAGCACTGGCACTTCTGTATAGTGTAGCGGAATATTGCGCACCCGTCTGGGCCCGCAGTAGGCATATCAGATATATCGATGTGCAACTTAACGAGACAATGAGGCTCATAACAGGAACAGTAAGACCCACCCCGAAACCTTGGCTGCCCGTCCTTGCCAATATCGAACCACCCTCGATTAGACGTGAAAGAGCAATCCAGAGGTACAAAGAAAAGTTCAGGGACCTACCTCCTCCCCCTGACAGATTGATGTCAAGAAATCCCTTCTGGAAAGAACTCAAACAACAGATTGATATCGATAACCTGTGGAAACAGCAATGGCAGGAAAGTAAAGTGAATAACAGTTTCCTTATTGAGGACCCATCTCAACGAGTTCCAGGCTTCCAACTCCAACGTAGTGTGGGTAACTCTAAATCGTCTGCGGACAGGTGTTGGTCGGTGCGGATATTTGTTGAAAAAGTGGGGTTTCTCCCAGGACCCCAATTGTGAGTGCGGAGAGAGTCAAACCATGCAGCATATAGTTGAGTGCGACGTACACGGACTTAAGGGAGGAAATCTGATGGACATACATGTGATAAGTGACCAAGCACTTTTGTGGCTGGAAACCCTGAAAATTTTATTGTAAATCATTGTTAATGTTAATAAATTTTTATGTTGATGTTTGTAAGTGTATCACGCTTTGCCTGTAGCTGAACGAGAAATAACAACTGTCGGACTGGCGTATTCCACTCATCTCGCAATGAGCCCAGTGAAATTTTGTGGCGAAAACTTCACGGTATTTGACACCGGCCTCCTTTCTCTTAGCATGTTTCCACTGTATTTTCTGGAATCTACGTTTCTTTCACAAGATGCCGCTATTGCACACCACTGCTGATCACGTATACACTAGAATCGCTGCCACTGAACGTTCGTCTTTTTGCTCCGCAATAAATAATACCTTCGACCTATTTCGAGCAGCTCTCTCTACTATGTTAACAAAATATTTCCTTTCATACCACACTTTTTACAATTTCCATATTGTTAAAATATTTACTAAAACAACTCAAAATGATTCACTGAAAAATAATAAAGCAAATTTTGAGAAAAAGGACAGTGAAATATTTTGTGAAATAATTTGTATGAAAATTAAGTAAAACAGACAAAGGCAACATTTGACGCACCTTCGAATGATGCTGTAAATCCTGGAGAGCAACTGAAATACCGATTGAGAGTTTAAATTCAGTGTTTAACTTTGAATATTAAAGAGAACTTGAGAATAATTGTCTGGTGGATCACGTAGGCCGTGCAGTTTGCTTTTGTGTGGGCTTCAGATACGATTGCTACAAGGAGTCAAGCGGCAAAATACAGTTTCTTGTGAGCTGAGATACCACTGCTATGTAAAGCCAAGGAGTTGAATAAAACATTTTACCAACGGAGACGTTGTTCCTATGCAGCTGAAACGCTCGTGCCTTACTCACGTAAGGAGAGCGCTAAGTGAATTCCGGCAACCGTTTGCAACCGCTATCGGATCGATTTTATTTAATTTTTTTCGATTAAAGATTTCCTACTGATAAACGTTAGTGGGTACGAACAATGTTTTCAACACCAATGGGAAGAGATGCCCTACTTCTTCACCACACGCATCCCTTTTTCTGTTATTTGTACAGTTCTCTAATGAAACATTTTTTAGTGTTTTAACAATGACTGAAGTATTCTCACATCTATTGTTACAGATTAAAGATACATGCGATAGCCACACTGTGGCATGGAGTATTGTGGACAATATCCACCAAACAAATATTTCTCAGATACCGACAATTTTCAGCTCAAACACCATAAACAAAGAACTGTAGTAACCACAGCGCTCGGGCGTTCGTGGCGTTGGAAGATCACATACAATAATTAGAGTTAGCAGTTGGACTGGAACTGCTCTGTGATTTACGTTACAAATTTTGTTCTATTTCTTATATTCCCTGTTTTTTATCAGGAAAAATGAGTGTTTAAGAACAATGATACCAACAGCAGTTTTCTGATATTTGAAGGATTCGAAAAATTTTTCGAACTGAAAAACTGTTGCAACTCATTTTGTACCTTTGGGTATTGATGACAGAAATCTATCAGAACCACGCAATAACAGACTGCATGGGTTACATAGCCCACCAGACCAATATCGTCTAGTGCGCTAGTAATTTTAAGATTCTAACACTGAGATATAAATTCTGAGTTGGCACCTCATCCGCAATATATGATTTCAAACATCATTCAAAGGCGCCTCAAATGTTTCTCTAATATTTCTTTTTAGACAAATCATTTCGAAAAATTTTGTCCTTATTTTCGGATTTTTTAATTCAATTTTTTAATACAAATACGTGTAACACGTTTTATGCGAAAAATAAATAGATCTTGAAAAGGTAAATTTTCGACACTTCTTTTACATAGGTTTTTTCCAAAACTGCACCTTACATGTGTCAATTTAATACCCTATCTGTCCACTCCAGACACTTCATTTGGCTACGAAAATTTGGACAAGAATCCCACTGCGTAATTCCAGGGGAGTCTTGATTTCGTTCCGTTCAAACATTTGACCAAAAAAAAAAATTAAAATTCTGCATACAATACAGAAGACAACGTACAGAATTTCTACACACCATTAAAAGGTGGCCCTGGTTGTTAGTTTCATGGCATACACTGAGATATCTTAAAATAAATGATATAATCAATTGAGAGAGAAGAGAAACAACAATCATTTGTGTGAGTGTTGTGAATTCATCCAGTCATTACAAGGGATCGAACTTGACTACAGCTCACTGAGAATGCGAGTCCTAAACAATGGTACTGCTTTGCCAGTACTAATCTCACAGTTCTCTGAAAAAGCCAGAGTCCATATCATTCTGTTCATCTGGGTTGCGCAGTTTATAAAATCTGGTATCATTCACTTCACGTATTCTCACCTGGTAACGCTGTAAGACACCGATGAGTTTCTGCTTGCCACAGACCCACGAATGTTTACTCCCACTTCTTCACCACCCTTGCCCGCAGCTCGTGGTCGTGCGGTAGCGTTCTCGCTTCCCACGCCCGGGTTCCCGGGTTCGATTCCCGGCGGGGTCAGGGATTTTCTCTGCCTCGTGATGGCTGAGTGTTGTGTGATGTCCTTACGTTAGTTAGGTTTAAGTAGTTCTAAGTTCTAGGGGACTGATGACCATAGATGTTAAGTCCCATAGTGCTCAGAGCCATTTTCTTTACCACCCTCCCCAAGTTGCTAACCTATAGTGACTGCACATTGTTTGTGGCGACATTTTAAGAGAAACATAAACATGAAAACATACTTCATTTGCTTCTTATTGCAGGCCTCATAGTGCAGTTGAATAGGAGGAAGTCCATCAGTTTGACGTCATGCAATGAAATCAAAATTTTTATAAAAGGGTACGAAGCGGACGTCATTGATCTTTCAACTTGCTACTTTCAACTACTTTTCAGGGTCATCCGACTACCCACAGACAGGTAGTTGGAGGAGGGGGCGGAGTGGGTAGCTGGGTGACCTTGAAAACCAGTTGATACTAGGTGTTTGGAAGCGCAGTGACCCTAGTTTCGTACCTATATGAAACGTCTCTTTCTTTTCTTTTTGTTTGCTTTCTATTCTCTCTATAATTAATCAGATATTCTGGGTATTATGCAGTGGTCGAATGGATTTCGTATTAAAACCCTACGTTTCGCCCCCATACGTGGAAGACATTTTCAGAGGAGATCGTAGCTTGTCTGAGTGTCTCATGCACACACTGGCTCGTTACTGACTGCAGCAAACTTGCGTTTATCCTCGCTCCGGCACAGCGGCGTGACGTCAAATGCTTTGAATAGCCGAGCGCAGTTGGTCGTTGTCGGCTGCCGACCTCCGCTGTCGCTATCAGCCCATGGTGGCAGACTAGTACACATTTTCTTCAGCACTATGATCCAAATGTCATTCAATTCGAAGCCCTCCTCTTTCCTACTGTAATCCCTGGGGTACTTAGCAACCTCTACGGCCTCCCTGTGCAGCCTTTCATGGTATCCACTTATGGCTGTCAGTACTTGACTCCTATCAAAATAAACTGATGGTCTCATGGCTGCAGAGCATATTGCACAACTGTTGATCTGTCAATATCGCCCCATCTACAGTTGCCGAAGTGCCTTTCTACTCGTTTTTTGACTGTTATTTTTGTAGCACCCATTTCCACCTCCGCACAACTACAAGGAATCCCTAATTTCCTGATCTTTCCAGCGGTTTTCGAGCTTTCTTGACTAATTATAGGGGATCCTATATCTTTTACGTGGATATGTAAATTCCCTCGCTGTTCCATTTTTCAAAAGTTTTCCTGTGCGGTCAGTAATTACCTTAATGAAACGCAGGATCACTTTCGATTTCACAGTCACTTGTGTATCGCTATGGTTTTTACGTAGCGGTCGTAATGCTGTTTCAGCGGACGAATAACCATTCTTGAGCAATTGAATGGCGAGGTGTTTCACTTCAGCGTCGAGCAGCTGTGGTTCGCAGATTTTCCTTGCTCTATCTTCGAACTCATTTGTGATGTCTCTCTTTTGTCGTGGGTGGTGGTTCGAATCCCAGTCTTTGTGCGTGGGTCATCTTCTTTCTTGAAAACTAGCACAACAAGAAAATATAATCATTCGCCTACCTCCTCCTCCATCGTAAATGGAATTTTCGGATTAATCCTGTTGAGATGCTTGCGAAAACGACCAAACAAACGATTGAATCATCGACGTAGCGGAACCAAATATTCAGTTTCTTTTTTTAATTTAATTTAATTTTTATTTTTTTAGCTGTTTCCAATGCCTGCTCCTCGGATATTTCCGTAAAGAAATTCGTTATTAACAGGCTTACGGGGCTTCCATAGCCACTTCTTTCGTACGCTCATAGAACTCATCGTTCCATTTGAATAAGGGTTCGTGAAGCAAAATTAAAACAGTTCTGCAATAACGGGAGGAAAAAGTCCGATTTAACTGTTAGAACATCTCATTGAGTGTAGCGATAGTAAACAGCGATACCATATCAAAACCAACTAATGTGCCTCCGGCTAGACCACTATGCCGTTTAATTTACTGATAAAATTTGCCGAATTCGTGATGTAGAGGTTTGTTCGGCCCACTTATGGTTGTAACCAAATTTTCAAGAACTTGGCAGTCGAATAGGTGGGCGAAACAACGGCATTCGCTATGTTCTTTGTGCACCTACGCGACTCATTATGTCTTAGCCGAACCGCTGCTGAATTGAAGAGATTTTTCTCAGCGCTCTGTTCGATAGAAGATTTGTTTATCAACCGCTTAAAAGGGTAAGAACTTCGTGAGTGGATGTTAGCTAAGTTTCCTAAACATCTGCGGATCTAGTAGGTCGTTAAACTTACTGTCACATTCAAAACAACCGTCTCATTTCCGTTGTCAGCGAGCGCAATTAAAAAACTATCATGCGCATTCAGGCGTTTTATGGTGCTCCTCTCAATCACAGTTACATTTTGGAGGCTTTGCGTGAGCCAGTACTGTTACAGTTTCTATACTGGTTTCTTCAGCCGTCGGACATGTCCGAAAGAACAGGTACCATCTTCATATTGATAAGGCTAAACCGGCCAATGATCTTCTTCAGTGCGGATGCACTCACATTGCTCAAACTCTTATGGGAATCGGTAGATTTACTTCCGCGAGTAATGAGTATAGTGGGCAGGGGCACTACAAATGTAGTGTTTGGACAGTAAGCTGGAGATGTGGGTCTCACGGGGAGCGTGCCAGAGATAAGTCCCTGCAGCCGCACTCTCCTCGGTGTCGTAGATTGCTCAGTGGGATAGAGTGTTTTCCATGTAAGCAGAAGATTCTGTGTTCGAGTCCCGCCGGCCGCGGTGGTCTCGTGGTTCTAGGCGCGAAGTCCGGAACCGTGCGACTGCTACGGTCGCAGGTTCGAATCCTGCCTCGGGCATGGATGTGTGTGATGTCCTTAGGTTAGTTAGGTTTAAGTAGTTCTAAGTTCTAGGGGACTGATAACCACAGCAGTTGAGTCCCATAGTGCTCAGAGCCATTTGAACCATTTTGTTCGAGTCCCGGTCAGGGTATACATTTTCAACTCTCCCCGTTGATATTTATGAACTTCTGTATGCAGCTAATGGTCTGGATTTCACTGTAATTTCAAAAATGTTTGTGGCCGAAGCCACATTTTTCGTTGTTTTCGATCATTCGTTCTGTTGCTTCTGAAATGCGAATTCATTCTCTATGGTGTACACCAGATGTCACTACAAATTCCTGCGCTACTTTCCCGATAACGTGTGATAAACATCTGCACAGTGATGCACAGTCATGGGACAGTTCGGATTCACAGTCGTGGCTCGTGACTCGCTTTGTGTTTACCTGTGGTGGACACGTAACGGCCGCACGACACACTGGAAATTCTGTGGTATTCACAGGTGCCGTTTTATCTGAAAGCGTTCTTTCGGTACACTCTTATTGCCTCATTCATTTTCTGCTATGGCTGTCCTCCCTCAGTCTTTTCGTGGAACGACTTTCACGCGTTCTTGCTTCCGTTTCACGCCTGATTCTCCCGTACTTCCGCTACTTCTCCATGCTGCTGCTCCAGCTGACTTATACTCTCAGAATTTTGCGGTATTTGTTCCTGCGTTTCTATTTCACTTTTCTTCCCGTGCTTCTGTACTGTAGGTAGCGCCTTCTTCCTTCGGCAAACTGCTTGTTTGGCTTGTGTCGCGCGTTTTTTCGCGACTAGTGCTTCCTTCCTCGCTCCTAGCGCTTCAGTACGAGCTACCCTTGCGTCTTCCTTCGCGCCAGTTGCTATATGTTTTGATTCAGTTACCATCTGCCAAATTTTCCTTTTTTGGTCCTAGATATCACCTATATCTCTTCTTTAGTCTCTCTCGAACTTCCGTTTTCCCTCTTCTGGTTCTTTTTTAAAAAAATTACTTTCTTTACTGTCTGTCATTTTTCTTCCACTTGTTTTAAAAATTCGAAAATTGTATTGATTTGCGCACTGTTTCCTTTTGCCAATCCTGATGTAGATTCTCCTGAACTCACTTCACTATGTTGCTCTGTTGACGAACCCGATCTCTCATTATTTCTTGCCGTCGCCTTTTTGATGTGAACTGCTGTTTGTACATGGTCTGAACCTGTTCTCCCTTCACCCTCACTTTCATCACATGCGTTGGCAGTTCCTCGCACTCTGGTACTAGCTTCTCGGCCTCGCGTCGCCCAGTCTTGAGTATACGGCCTCTGCTATTTTCTTTATCATTCTGAATATATTCCTCCTTCCCGCCAATGCTTTCTCTCTTCTATGGGTTCGATACCTTTTGTTCCAGACAATCTCTCCTCCTGTCCATTCTCGCGTAGGTGTACCTCGATTCAGTATATGGTTTGTGCTATCAGACTCTTTGCCTCAGACCAGTTGGCTTACTGTGCCTCCTGCTGGTGCACCTGTTAGAGAAAATGGTACCCCACTGCATACAAGTAAGCCTCGCAGATGACGTGCCGGAATACTAAAATTATAAAGTGTGTAGATGATATACCCGCAGGCCAGTTTAATGCAACAAAATGCGATACATAACAAAATAGAGATCCACTTTCCTAAATTCCTCTTATAGTTACTGCCGGAATTTTTCTTCACACTTGTTGGTTCACACATATAATTTTTTGACTCTCGCTCAGCTTCCCTGCGACCACTGATGGTGTCTCCTATGCAAGTGATTTTTGCCGGTATAAAATAGTTTTCTTTCCTTGCAACAAAATATCACAACAAGAAAATTATGACAATACTTTCTTTAACTATGCACAACTACAATCTTATCTTATTATCCTCATTACTTTCTTCTCCTCATAGACATCCATGCACTACTCTCGCATTGCCAGGCAGTGTGTCCTACTGTTGGTATGTGCTGCAAACGTCCTGTTTTGCGTGGCTACATGGTGCACTATGACGAGTCTAGTTGCACTGTGCGCATTTCGTAGGAACTAGATCATTGACTTCCTTTGAACTGGCTCAGATCTGGTTGGATATTTTTACAAGCGAAAATGACGCGAAATATCGGGCTTTGATCCATAATCGCTCCAGTAAAATGACACACTTGCAAAAAACATGGTCTCCAAAAGAAGGATGCTGCTACCAGCACTGTAAACAATGCAACACAAACCACAGAGCAACACACACTAAATTATTCACCTAAGGAAAGAAATACGTGGGTTAGTAAATTCGCACTAGCCATTACAGTTATCACGAAACTAAAGGTTCATAATCCTGTCGTATGAAATTGAATGGTAATTAATTGGAAAATTATCAATCAGAAAATTAAATTTAATAAGCAAAACTCAATCCTGACAGAATGACTTCTATGCAAGATTCATTCAACAACAATGGCCCCTTTTTGTAGCAAAAGTACCGAAATATTCTAGCCCTCGGCAGGGTCGCCAACTTATACGAAGTGCCTCCCGGCTGGGTAAGCTCTGGGTCTCTCTATGAACCTCTGTCACTCAATAACTTTTATGACACAGAGTCACCACGTCAGTGACACAATTAAAAAAATGAAACACAGCAGATTATAATGCTAATCATTATAAAATGTGGATGTGTGTAATGATACTGTAGACGATACATTCTATCTGCCCTTCACTTCAAGTAACTGCAGGCATCTAGCTACGACTAAATTCAACACTACACCACTGTCTACCATCTCTCATAGTCTCATTGACCAGAGAGTGTATGATCACTAGAAAAGTTGATTAAATGAAGAGCAATAAAGACGGGTCGACACGACCTGCCATCTTTTAGTGGTTTTATTTTTTTGCATTTTCCGATTCTGAACGCACCATTAGCTCTCCATATCCCATTCAGCCATAATTTCACACCACTCATTTTTGCTTGGAATGGAACCATAGCCAAAGAAAAATTAGCCATTTCTATCAAGGGCCAATCAATTGTATCCACCACAGCACACTGTCAGAGAGCTATCTCTGGTTACCGTCACTTGGCCAACCACAAAGTAATACAAAGCACATGCACAGAGCCAGAAGATTGGCGGACGTGCCACGAAAGTGCACGTGACCAGTCAGCGGCGGTCGAGTGTGTCACGACATTTCAGTAATCACTAACAGTGGAGACGACCCCTGTATGATGAAAACATCTGGTGTGGATGTTATCGGTAGTATTATCGCCCAAGTCAGTGTACTGCCGAGGTAGCCACAGTGGTAGCGGCGTGCTTCAGGTAGAGTCTGTGGTTTGTTGACGTGTCCGGGCCGGCTGAAGCTGGCTGGCATTGAAGAGCGGTGCAGCGTGCTTAACGTCAGCTGTTGGTGCGCGGCTCCGTGGTACCGAGGTGCGAGCATTCTTATGTCTGAAAATACTTGGCCACATCTGTAGAGCACCTGTGAACATCGTGGTACGTGTCGTACTAATACGTGTTTTTGGATGCTGAATAAATTGAATTTCTCTCTTGCAGTGGCAGGTGTTTAAATCAGCTTTACTGAACTGATAATGTAGGTTGCTGTGGGTAACGAGTTGGAACTGCAGACTGAATGACAGTGCATACCTGAGCTTCATATACCATTCGCACTCAAGAGCTTTTGTTTGAAATATTTTATAATCAACTCAGATTCTGTAAGGGACTGCTGTGGACAGCGACTGTAGACTATGTTTCATTCGAGTTACAATCCAACGAACTCGAGGCAGTACATGTCACCATACGATGTTACTGGTGTTTGGGCGTGCCTATACATCAATAAGAGCGTATCGTGACACTTACTAGCTCAAATGCAATGATAAAGATTATTTACAGCCGGAATATGGATATGCAAGCGTAGTTAAATCTAATGGGTGCTGTATTTCTAGAGGAGGCCGAAATGCACGCGTTTATATACACGCAGACTGGCGTGAGGTCTGGAACAGGACAATGTCTTTAGAATTGCAATAAAGTACGAAAATCTTGTAATACTTAACTTTAATCCACATTCGTAGAACATCGCTATTGATGATACATGCTTCACAATATTAATTATCAAAGCTATGGCGCCTTGCTAGGTCGTAGCCAATGACTTAGCCGAAGGCTATGCTAACTATCGTCTCGGCAAATGAGAGCGTATTTGTCAGTGTGGCTTCGCTAGCAAAGTCTGCTGTACAACTGGGGCGAGTGCTAGTACGTCTCTCTACACCTGCCGTGTGGTGGCGCTCGGTCTGCGATCACTGACAGTGGCGACACGCGGGTCCGACGTATACTAGCGGACCGCGGCCGATTTAAAGCTACCACCTAGCAAGTGTGGTGTCTGGCGGTGACACCACAATGGGATTGCGACTGAGTGCTGTGTGCATCTCCTTCCTTATTTTGTAATCATCGTCTGGTCACTGTTAGAGCCGTTGTTGGATTTATCTTCTAGTCACTGTCTGCTGACTTTAAGTGCTGTTATATAGTCTTTTCGTAATCATTATCTGGCCACTTGTAGACTGAGTACGTCACCTTTGGCAGTGAGGAAGATCCGAGGATAATTCTGTTTTTAGAACAAATGTAGAGGCAGTGAAATTAAGGTTGTCTTTTGCTACAGCATGTACTTTCGTACCGGTGGATGAAACTGTCAAAAAATGTATTCGGCAAGTGCACAGAGCTTAAAAGGTATGACGATAATGTACTGAATTACGTTATTAAGAAAGTGAATATTGTTGAGTCTCGAAACAGTAATTTTTATTCAAATTAATTAATTAATGTTTTTCTTGGTTTAAGTTTTTGTTATCGCAGATAACATATCATCTAAAAAATTCTTATTTTCTAGAGACAGATAGTACCGTGAGGAACTGTACTTTTAACAGTAGACACATGGACAGGCAGTTAGTGCTTCTTGGAAAATGAAAATGTGTGCTGTATTTGGTGGACAAATCCACCACCGCTTCCTTATTAAGCAATTCTCTACGGCGATTGAATAAAAGAAAACCAGTCAATGAAGTGCTAAGTGAGCGCCTGCTCAGTGTACGTTGTGTGGACCTGTGTCTCTGTTGTGTCCCCAGTGGCGGTGGGATACGTGCCGGCGGTGGTGTGGCCGGCGGGCGTGTGGCTGGTGCGCCGCCCCCCGGCCGCCGCCCACCACCCGGCGCAGCTGCAGCTGGTGGCCGTCCACCCCCACCTCCGCCCCCAGCCCGCGCCGCCGCCGCCGCCGGGCTGGCGGATACCGCAACCGCAGCCGCAGCAGCCGCCGCCCTGGCCGGACCCGCCGCCGCCTTACGAGCACCCGCCGCCGCCCCCGCCGCCCCCGCCACCTCCGCCGCCTTCGGAGACCACACCGCGTCCCTCAGCGCCGCCCATATCGCCACGCAGGGCGTAACATTGTGGTGACCTGGACCTGGCTGTCGACTGCAAGTCCACTGTGACGAAACACCTTGAGATGTCTGTCTGCGATACTAGGACTATGGTTTCCTTGCACCTGATTCGTGCACCTTAGATTAAAATACAGAGAATACATACAGCATTTTATATATATCCCGAAAATTGTTTCCTTGTTTGGCTCTCCAATCTAGTACGAACTTACACTCAACTACCACAGGTGCGTCGCTGAAGAGAGACCTCTACGTCCCCATTAAGAACCACCGAGGCCTACATGAGTCTGTCACGTGAGTGGGGTGTTGCGAGACGTGCTGGCAGCAGGTGTGGCAGCCGACCGCAGAATGTTTCGGACGCCAGCTGTGAGAGAATTTGGTTGCGACCAAAACCGTGGGTACCCGAAACGTCGCTTACTGTATCTCCAAATTAATGCATGCACTGCCTTTTACACGTGTCATGATGTCAACTGCACCGTTAAGCTGATTTTACGCGAGTTGTCAGCTGTGGTTCCATGTGCTACCCCTCTCGTATATCCGACGCTTTGCTTCAGCCTCTATAAATCAACTGATTTAAGCCAGAAGTAATTTCCTGAAAATGAAATACGTTAGTACCACGAGACTCTAAATGATTGCCTCCAGACTACGTCTAAGAGTAATATTATCTCATGTTAATGAAGTGATGATCAAAGAAGAAGACACCTAATGTTTTATTATACCTTTCTGATCAATCCATTAGTATGATGGGCCTACAAGCTTCACTGAAGAATACAACATTCAACTAAGAAACAAATTCAATTCGCATAAGTAAAATGCCTGACAAAAGAAGTGAACAACCACAACACACGGATGAATGTCAATACTAACTTCCTACAGGTACACAGCAACTATGGTATGTAACTGAACAGAGTTGTAATTCTCTGTGATAGGTAGAATGGGTCAGAGAGGGCATTAGGGTTGTTACCTGGCCAGGCAGGATCTATAAGAGCGTCAATATCGTCAGTTGTTGGGTTATAACTGAAGTACATGAAAAAGATACATACTCGCCTGAGGCAGCGCCATTAGGATTTCACAGACCCTGAAAGGAGTTACACAGTGGCTCTCCATTTCGCCAGTTGGTCGAATCGTGGGTTATCCAGATGTTTTCGGCGTTCAGACAGTGCTGGTGGTCAGACGTTGCACTGCATGGGATCTCGAGGGCTGGCCTACTCGTCGGGACGGTTGCAGGGTCACCACGTTGTGCACCGAGCCTGTGGTAACCCAAACGTATCTGCACCTGCCACCCGAGACCGAGTAGTGGACTGCCTGGGAGGTTCTGCGCCGTCCCGCGCCGTTGTTCGGCGATCGGCAGCGGCCGCAGTAGGCAACACCCTCCAGTGCGTCGGCTGACGTTACGACCGCAACACGATAGGCTGGTCTGGGGTGCTGCGTGACGGGAAAGCACGGGGACTGATGGCGAACGGAGCCGCACTGTGTTCAACGATGAGCCGCGGCTGCGAACCGCCCCTGGTGACCGTCGTGGGTGAGTACAGCAGCGCCCTGGGCAGAGGTGCCGTTCTTCTGACGCTTTTCAGAAGCACAGCGTTGTTACACCGTCACGGTGATGCGAGACACCGCGAATTTTGGTTCAACCTGCACTCTGTTTACGTACGTGTATTGATCTTAAATCTGCATACCGTGCATTGTTTGTCTTGGTACTTTACATCTGAAATTGATACAGTGACAGTCTTCTACAAACATTTTTCTAAGGCAAGAAATTCGAATAAATTTAAACTGGCCAATTAAATATCTGGAAATACAGTTTACTGTGACGTCAGGTGAAGGCTGGCAGTGGTTGACGACACTCTGAATTATTCCCGAGTGTTACCTCACATGCGACAGTCCCATAGCGTCGTTTTTCAACAGAACAGTGCTCGTCCATGTATGACACATACCTCTGTAAGCTTCCTGCTTGAGGTTGTGTAACTGACGTAGCACTGACACAACACGTGTGGCACCAGTTCAGAGAATACTACAGCTGTGAGTCAGCTTGCCCCAGGTGAGGAGAGAACGGCCTTATGACACCCATTCCAACCACACCAATGCATGCATCTAGGTCAGTGAGGGTGTAACGTCGTGCTGATAAGTTATTTGTTCATTTGACTCGATTCTGTATTCACTGACATCAAACACCTTCTCAACCTGTGAACTTCTGTTTCATTTCCTCCACTCCTTCTGCGATTCACTTCTTTTTGTCAAGCAGTGTATACGATGTGTGCTAATGGCGTCATTACTGCTGTACTTACTGCGCCAGTAAGCTAGAAATCAATAACATAACTTACCGATATGCTGCACCATTACTGCCTAACTGCAGTCGTCCTTGGCCTAGCACACTGTGAACGATCCCTCGATCTCGTAAAAGGAATGTTGTGCTGGCCAGTGTCCATCCTAGTTCTGCGAAGGTCCTTCAAACTGCGATAGCAGCGCATGCAGATTCACACTGAATTTGTCCGTTTGAATAGTTCTATTTCTCGCTGGGACCGTTTCGTCTTCGCCCATAAGTTTTCGTAGGAGTTGAAGCTAATAATGTCACATTTGTATATTTTCATCATTTAAATTCAGTGTCTCTACGTTATTCACTTATTTCTACTCGGCCTTCTCATTTTGTCTAGACCCACCGCTGCTTTCACTATGTGAGGTCTCAAGCCTATCGAGTCGTTACTGTTGTTTTGCTTTTACCCGTTTCAGTCAGTCGCTACCTAACGATTGTTTGTAATTCTTAACAATATCTGACCTTCAATTTATCTAGGTAATTAAAGAGGATTACTGTTAATGAATTAAAAGATCCATGCAGTCAAACACCAAATGAAAAAGCTACTGCTTATATTTCTGATCTAGACAGCCATAAAAATGCGAAGGAACTGCTAATCAGAACTCAGGGAGAAGCTGTAGTCTAATTCACAATCGATTTATTGATCTTAAACAAGACAAGACAACAAAATTATTAAAGAATCATCATACAAAAAATTTTTATTTAACAAAAGCCTTACTAAATGGGATCTATGGTGGACAAAATGATCTGCTGGGGATCGACACACGACACTAACCAGAACACTACTCGCTCTATCTCACTTCACACACGTGAATCCAGGTTATGGCATCAAACTACGCCACCACCAAGCATATATAGTCTACCATACAAAAAGAAAGGAAATATATGTTTCGAAACAACAGGGTGTTGAGAAATATATATTAGAACCCTACGAAGCAGCAGCGAATACTTTACCATCCTGCTGGTCAAGGCGGCTCACCACGATGCGTTCGGCGACCGAAGTCACGGACGGCGGCAATCTGTCATTAAATGCGAGTTCCCGAAAAATGCGGGTACGCGGTCTCGCGTTCTGTTAATTCATAATGCAAGTACTTCCCTAAGAGCCTCTGAAACCCCGACGAATTCCAGTGTGCGGGTGGACCTGTTTGTTGGTCTGCCAAACCAATTTGACTCCGTGCCACGACTGTGCATGTCAGAACACGTCAAATGTCTAGACGGCCGACTCAAGACAAATAAGTACACGCACGCGTCGTTCGTTGTGACCGTGATGATATAAGCAGTACCTCTGACGGTTCAGAAGGTGACTGGCACAGGCTCTAAGTAGCACCCTAGCAAAGGACACAAGTCTCACCGTTCACCGTTTAGATAGAGACCTGCAGTTCTTTGCTAGCGAAGTGCCAGTACAAGAGACTTGTACAAGAGTGAGGATCTCCCTTTCCCTGTATTGCCCCTTCAGCTCGATTCCAAAAGCACATTTCTCTTTTTTGACTTCCCCCAATTTCTCAGAAGTCAATCACGAGCTGGAGCCTGGCATTCTAAGCTCGGTGAACGGTCTTTGCACTGCAAACCGATTTGACCAATCAGAGACTTAAACTTAATTGGCAGAAAACGGAAAAAAATTCAGCTTCGCGGCCTCTTTCCCACATGTTTGCTGTGTCTTTTGCTAACGCAGTACAGGGTAGAAGCACAGCCCTCCATAAACAGCTTGTTATCTCCCCTGTTGCGTCCATTTCAAAGTTTGCAGGGAACGGCCATAAAATCGCATTCACAAAACATGTTTTGAAACAGAGTCTGCACGTCTGGGCGCCAGTTTGCAGAACGTTTACATTTCTTTTGGCGGCCTGCTCGCTAACAAGGCCTACACTGCGCTGTCGGCGACTTTTCGGCACTAGGCCGTATACCTGGACGTCTGGCGCCAAAGCTTAATGTGTTTCTGCACAATGCGCCCGCGGCACGGCCCATCTGGAAATGTCCCCTCACTGTTCTCCAGAAAAAACGCGCTTTGTCGCCCCACCAACGCCGTGCTTTTACTGCAGTCATTTAAGTCGGCACCCTGTTCCTTTGGACGCAGGTAAAGCTTACCGTATTCCTTTCCCTTGAGCATGCAAACAAGACCATAAACTGCTGCCCACCATTTCACCACAATGTATGAAGTCAAATCGTCATAGATCGTATTCCCTACACCGAATCAGAAGTGAGAGTGCCCTGCAATCTCTCAACCATCTCAGTAATTTCTTACCCTTTTGCTATTTCTTCAGTTTTAAACTGCACTTCATTAGCTATAAAATAGTCACAGATCACATTTCTCCATGAATATGTTTAGCAGTTTAAAACCTTATTGCAAAATCTCTGTTTTACTGTTACAGAATCAGTCTGGAACCTCATGGTGTCTCCAGCTCTGTTTCACATATATAACCGTCCACTATGATTCGTAAACGAAGTATTGACAATGATGAAACTATGCTGTCTACAAAGTTGTACCAGGCGGCTACCTATTTTATTAAATACCACCAGCCCATTCACTACTATGTTTGGCCTTCTCTCCCTTTTCCTGTTGTGGGACGTCGTAGAACATACCGGTTTATCTATAGTATAATGAACCTCCCCTAGGTGGCTGCTCTATACATAGCCTATTAAGTAGCATCAGTGTAGGAGGTGCGTTCCAAGCAGGAAGCTCTCATCAAGTTTCTTTTAGAGGAAAACCATAGCGTCGCAGATATTCGAAGGTGCCTGTAAAATGTCTTTGGAGCCCTTACACTCAACAGAAGCATGGCAAGTCATTGTTCGAGCTGTCTGTCACCATCGCAACGAGGTTGCGCAAACCTGTCAAATGTCCCGCATGATGGCTGGCCACACATAGCTGTGGCTCCTACAACGTTGAAACGTGTGGACACTCTCACTGGAGGTGATCGAAGTATCACAATCGGACACCTTGCTGCTCAACTGCATGTCTCTGTTGGTGGTCGCTGACATACGCCTCCATGAGATGGGGTGTGCCTATCGGGATCCTCGCTGCCTAGCAGGAGACATAAAGAGAAACATAGGACGGTCTGTGCACAATTGATTGTGCGTTAGGTGGCAGACTGTGGCAATTTTTAGTAGAACATCGTCACAGGCGATGACACATGGGTCCGTCACTTTGAACTGGCAACAAAACGTCAATCAATGAAGTGGCACACCCCCCCCGCCACCCCTTCTAAGAAAACGTTCAAAGCCGCACCTCTGCCGGTAAAGTCGTGGCTACGGTCTTCTGGGACTCTGAAAGGGTTATTCTGTTTGATGTTCACCTTCATGGTGCAACGATCAACTCGAAACTGTATTGTGCTTTCTACAGGAAACTGAAGAAACGACTTCCGCACGTTCCTCGCCACAAAAATGCGAACGAAGTTGTCCTTCAGCATGACAATGAAACGCCTCACACAAGCCTGCACACCCGAGAGGAGCTCACAAAATTTCTGTGAATTGTTAATTCACATCCATCCTACAGCCTGGATCTTGCATATTCCGACTCCGATCTTTATGGACCAATGAATTCTGTGGGAACAATTAGGTCGATGATGGCGAGGTTACTGATGCAGCAAGATGTTGGCTCAGATGTTGACCGGTAGATTGGTACCATGTGGGCCTACGTGCCCTCCCAGTAAGGTGGCGTAAGGTCGTTGAACTGAACGGAGATTATGTTAAAAAAATAGGGTTTGTAGCCAAAATAGTGGGCGTAAACTCCTCTGGTGTATGTAACATATAACACGTGGAAGTGTGATTGCCTAAAGTTGTCTCCACAGTGGAATTCTCGCTCCTACAAATGATTAAAACGACCTTGTCATTAACAATCTACTCCTCGGGATTTCCATAATACGAAGTGTTGTGGTTTTACTTCAGCTTAGTTTAACACATCAAACCTAGTATTCCTACTGAGATGTTACCAGAACGAATCACAACTTGGATACCGTAAAAGATTTACTGTAAAAAAAAAAGAAAAAAAAGGGAAGAAAAAGACACCATTTAGAGTGCAAAACATTATATAAATATGAAGTACACAAAGATTCTATCTTAACTTTAATTTCGAGTTTTTAGACCGCTTCCCCCCCCCCCCCCCCCCCCTTTTCTTTGATGAACACAGAGGCGGCTGGTACTGATTAGCGGTGGGAAACAAATGATCTGCAGCCTAAATGACAGTTTCGGGAAAATAGGCAAACAAATGGAATCACAATGTGAGTGTTTACCTATCCGCCGAAATGCGAATATCGTCTATTGAAGTACAGACAGGAGTTATACTGCATCATTGATCTGCTTGTTTCGGCATTGGCCACTGAGCAGATGATGTATATGGCGTACCTCCAATTCTCTGCCTACACAGTGGACACAATATGCCATCCGCAAACTGCTAGGGCTAAAATTACCTCGGAGAAGATAGAACATGAGACAAGGTTTGGCTTTGCTCTCTAGGCAGGGACAGAAACTCGACTCAGGTACCAATCTGTAAAGAAGCGCTTCAGTGTGTGTCAGACTTCATAGAGAGGTAAAGAATGCGTCCGTAATCGAAGTATCAACTCTGTTCACAAAGAAACGACTTCATGTGGCGAAATAAACACCACCTAAAATCTAACCACCCGATTCTCCGCTGTGAGTCTTGCAAATGTAGTCTCTAGGTTGATCCCCACAGGGGAGTGTGTCAACGCTTCGTACGCCTACTTCCCGCTGTTGCAACAACATTACCTCCCATTACATGCGTCATGAATCTGCCCACCAGCCGGCCGGGGTGGCCGAGCGGTTCTAGGCGCTACAGTGTGGAACCGCGCAACCGCTACGGTCGCAGGTTCGAATCCTGCCTCGGGCATGGGTGTGTGTGATGTCCTTAGGTTAGTTAGGTTTAAGTAGTGCTGAGTTCTAGGGGACTGATGACCTCAGAAGTTGAGTCCCATAGTGCTAAGTGTAGTGGACTGTTAAGGCAGCCAGTCCACAGTGAAGTAGCCGAAAGGGCACGCGTCAACTCACGCCGTCTGGCGTTAAGTCTGGAACAGGATTCGTAATGAATGTGATAAAGAAAAGAACGTAGCTACTAGAACACTTAACTTTTATATTGTCCTTTGGTATACAGCATTCTGGATGATACAAGTGAGACTCTATCTTGAGGTAAATGCAACGTTACAAATGGTTAATGGCGCCTTGCTAGGTCGTAGCCATTAACTTAGCTGAAGGCTATTCTAACTGTCTCTCGGCAAATGAGAGAAAGGCTTCGTCAGTGTAGTCGCTAGCAACGTCGTCGTACAACTGGGGCGAGTGCTAGCCTTGTGGTGGCGCTCGGTCTGCGATCACTGCCAGTGGCGACACGCGGGTCCGACATGTAGTAATGGACCGCGGCCGATTTAAGCTACCACCTAGCAAGTGTGGTGTCTGGCGGTGACACCACATTCCTCCCCCGCAAATCGGCGAACGGTCGTGTGATAAGGCTTCCGCCCGCCGTGGGGAGGACCCCATGTTGACGTATGCGATGAGGTGGGGAGCCTAACAACAGGCGAGGCCGTGCCACCCGCACCCGGCCATTCGGTCCGAGGGGAGCTAGGAAGCGCCTGAAAACCTAGTCCAGGGTGCACGTCAACATGCGGTGTATGCGCCTGTAGTGAGACAGGAGGGGCCGAAGGGTCGACCTCCATGGCGTCGGGGGATCCGACGCGTGATGACGACATCTGGGCTGGAGCGGGCAAGAGTTCCATGGCGGAGGACAGCTGGTCACGGGAAGCGAGCGGCGGCGCGTGACCCAGGGAGGCGCTGGGCGGCTGCAGCGAAGTGTCCACTGCGGGCGGCGCCGGCGGGAGGACCGGCGGCGGCGGCGGCGGCGGCGGCGGCGGCGGCGGCGGCGGCGCGACGCCATGAGGCAAAATGGAAGCCATCGTCGGCAACACCTGGGGATGAGGCGAGCCAGTAGATGCGTCCCCAGGGCGCTGACCGGACGGCACCGTCGCTGAAAGCAGACGGGGAGCGGCAGAACCCGGGCGACGACAGAGGCGCAGCTGATTGAGATGCCGACGCACCTCACCAGAGGCCCCCAAAACCAAATACATCGCGCGGCCGAGGCAGCGAAGAATGCGCCCTGCGAGCCAACGCCGTGAACCTCGATAGGTGCGATAAAAGACAACGTCGCCAGGAGCAAAAGCAGGAGTCTGCTGCTGCACAGGAACCTGATGCGGCGGATGCAGCAAAGACATCAAGGTTCGATGAGGACGACCATGGAGCAACTCAGCCGGCGAGCGACCATCGCGGGGCTGAGAGCGATACAATGACAAAAAGAGCAATAACGCGTCCTCCCGAGAATGCGATTCTTTCAACTTCAACATCTGTGACTTGAAAGTCCGGACCAATCGTTCAGCGGCACCGTTTGACTGAGGCGAAAACGGCGCGGATGTCAGATGTTGAATACCATTGGCCTTGCAGAATGACTGAAATTCTGCGGAAATGAATTGTGGGCCATTGTCGGAAACAATAGTCTGCGGAAGACCTTCAATGCAAAAAATAGCAGATAACGCTTGGATGGTGGCAGATGACGCCGTGAAAGACATCCGGACAACAAATGGAAAATTACTGAAGGAATCGACAACAACCAACCATCGAGCATTCCAGAATGGACCAGCAAAATCGACGTGCAAGCGTTGCCAAGGGAAGTGGCTTTCGGCCATGCAAAGAATTTCCGCGGCGGTGCGGATTGTTGTTCGGCACACGCCATGCAAGAAGAGCACATATTCGTAATCGCAGCATCGATTCCGAACCAAGTACAGTGCTGACGAGCAAGTTGTTTCGTGCGCACTATACCCCAATGTCCTTGGTGGAGAGGCTTTAAGACAGAGGGCTGTAACGATCGTGGGACCACGATCCTAGACTGATCATTATCAGAACGCAGCAACAATATACCACGTCGTACAAAAAGTCTCTCCTTGTGAGCAAAAAATCGGCGAACCAACGGATCCGCGATCCGTGACTTCGACAAGGGCCATTGCGTAGCAACAAAACGCAAAACAGTAGCAAGGACAGGGTCAGCAGCTGTGGCTGTAGCTACACGACGAAAATCAATCGGAAACGATTCGACCACGTCATCGGTTTCCGAATCAATGAACATGCAAGCAAGTTCGGAAGAATCGAATGCTTTATCCTCAGCAACAGGCAAACGGGACAACGCATCAGCGATTCCGTGCTTAGCAGTGGACCGATACAATATATCGTAGCGGTTGGGACCTCAGAACGCAATGCGTGGGGAACATTGTGCGCTCTGAAAAATTTCGGTTGCGCGTTCACTTTGAGTTCCAAATGTGCTGCATAGTTCTTAGCGCAACCAAGGCCCGGTGCAAAAATGGCTGCAAATTTTTCACATAGACGAGAAACACTGTCTGAAGGCACAGTCTCTTTCACTGATAGGACCTGATTTACTATAGACATGTTAAACAATTGAAATAAATCTAAACCAAACAAGTTCACTGCCGAAGAAGAATGAAGAACGTAAAACGACACAAGTTTTGTTTGTCCCTTGTATGTGGCAAGAAGAGTGCACTGTCCTAACACATGGATTTTCTGTCCTGTATAACTATTTAACTTAACATTTGCGGCACGCAACGGAGGTGCGCCCAGTTCTTTGAACGTGGCGTGATTGAGCAAGGAAACTGCAGCTCCGGTATCGAGCTGGAACGGCATCACTTGTCCGGCAAAGTCCAAATCTACAAAAAGTTTATTGTCCTGCTGACGACAAGAGCGACTGTTTTGTGCAACTTGAACAGACACTGGAACAGAATCACGCGCGACGTGACGGGTCTTCCGTCGACGTCGACGCACACTTTTTGTGGGACGAACACAGTCACTGTTAGCGAGAGGAACACTGGACGGGGTGGAATTAACTACATGAATGTCCATGGGCGAAGGTTCCCGAGCCTGTGTGTCCTTGATTCGATTCCGGCGCGAAGGAAAGGGCCTGGAATGGTTTGGAGTGTCTGATCTGAGCTTTTTCTGGAAAACACTTTGAACATGTCCTTTCTTATGACAGTAAAAGCAAAGAGCTTGGCATGACGGGCAATTGTCACGCGAATGTCTAGTTGCACACCGCGGGCATGATTTCAATGCAGTTGCTTGCTTGCGCGGGACACGTGGCAGCGCGGACGTGCGCGAGGGCAGGTTAGCGTTCCGTGCAGTGGGCCCGGCGGGCCGGTTAATGTGACACACGGCTGGCGAAGTTGCAAATGATTCCTGAGCAAAGTCAAGTGTGTCTTGCCTATCCAATATGTCTATCACTTGTTGAAGGGAGGGATTAACTAGTTTCAAAATCTGTTCCCTTATGCGAACATCAGAAACGTTCTGTGCTATTGCATCACGCACCATAGTATCTGAATAAGGGAGTCCACAGTCACATTCAAATGCACACTCCCTAGTAAGTCCTTGCAAAGTTGCAACCCACTCCCTATTAGTCTGACCGGCCGTACGTTTTGTACGAAAGAACGTATACCGTTTTGCAACGACATTGACTGTTTCCTTGAAATAGGCATCTAAAGCTGACAAAATTTCTTCATAGGACAGAGTTGCTACGTCGCGTCGGGGAAACAATTTCACTATCACACGGTAGGTGGACACACCTACACACGAAAGCAAAAACGGCTGCCGCTCATTACCTTGAATTCTTTAGGCGGCGAGATGAAATCCAAATTGTCGGGACCATTCTGTCCAAGACTCAACGGCTGCATCAAAACTACGGAAGGACGGTGCAACGGCGTGTTGCGGCTGCGGTAGCGATGAAGCGGCGGCTGCCGCATTGTGTTGCAGCGCACGTTGACCCTGGACGAGCTGTCCCAGGGCATCCAATAACGCCTGCGTCTGCTGATTCTGCAAGCGATAAAATTCGGACAGTACATCTGGAGAATGTGGCGAAGCCATGACACAAGCAAATGTAAGCAATGAGAAAGAACAAGATCCTGATTAATCCGCGTCACCAATGTAGTGGACTGTTAAGGCAGCCAGTCCACAGTGAAGTAGCCGAAAGTGCACGCGTCAACTCACGCCGTCTGGCGTTAAGTCTGGAACAGGATTCGTAATGAATGTGATAAAGAAAAGAACGTAGCTACTAGAACACTTAACTTTTATATTGTCCTTTGGTATACAGCATTCTGGATGATACAAGTGAGACTCTATCTTGAGGTACATGCAACGTTACAAATGGTTAATGGCGCCTTGCTAGGTCGTAGCCATTAACTTAGCTGAAGGCTATTCTAACTGTCTCTCGGCAAATGAGAGAAAGGCTTCGTCAGTGTAGTCGCTAGCAACGTCGTCGTACAACTGGGGCGAGTGCTAGTCAGTCTCTCGAGACCTGCCTTGTGGTGGCACTCGGTCTGCGATCACTGCCAGTGGCGACACGCGGGTCCGACATGTACTAATGGACCGCGGCCGATTTAAGCTACCACCTAGCAATTGTGATGTCTGGCGGTGGCACCACACTAAGAGTCATTTGAACCATTTTGAGCCATTCTGCCCGCCAATCGCTTGAAGATCATACTCCTTTCTGAGGATTTTCTCGAAGTTTCCATTGCCCCTTCTACATCGTTAGGACTCCACCAATCAAATCTGCGTCTTTGCTTCTCGGTCGGGAGTGTAACCTGGTGCTTTGAGTGAGAAGACCCTCAGAGGTCAGCTCGCGCATCGTTCGTGACCCCAGGCATTCCTTTACACTAAAAGGATATATTTTCGCCTTGTTCGGCCTCTGACACTCTTCGGCCAGCTTCGATACTCTGAAATTTTTTTGACCGCGCAGAATGCAGTCACTTACCCACACTCTCCGTGCTATGGGGTTCCTGAAGCCTCCAGCGTTGTAAACCGCCCCCTCTTCGCTCTGCTTTCCCTCAGCGCAATAAATGTTTGCTGCTGCAGAACACAACAACTCTCTTCCCAGCCCCTCCTTAGCTGACACTGACAGTGACTTCAGAGGAACGCGTTGCCATGTGGCCCTTTCTGTCAGCGTTCAGCTCTAATTAACTCCCAAGCCATGCATTACTACAGAGATTGTTAATACGTTGTACTAGCCAGTATCAGCCAATAAAATGATTAATAATCTAACTGTGCATTGTAAGCAGTGATCTAATATACATGTAAATCGAAATGAATTTTCAGAATATTAAATATATGAAAACAAGATCTCAAAATGGTTCAAATGGCTCTGAGCACTATGGGACTTAACATCTGTGGTCATCAGTCCCCTAGAACTTAGAACTAGTTAAACCTAACTAACCTAAGGACATCACACACATCCATGCCCGAGGCAGGATTCGAACCTGCGACCGTAGCGGTCACGCGGTTCCAGACTGAAGCGCCTAGAACCGCACGGTCACACCGGCCGGCAAACAAGATCTCACATGGGAAAAATATGATGTATTGAAATCCTGAATAGAACCAACTTATTTCAGAAAAAAAAGTGTTGCATTACTTACTCAACGCCCCTCTCGTTTTGCTGCATTATACACTGTTTCAATCCTTCCATCATCTGCAGAACTAGTATGCATTACTGTGGTGAGTGTTAGCATTGTTTCTGCATTGGTTACGAAAATGCGTTCAGTGTAGTAGCTAACCTGCGTTCTCATTTTCTTGTTCGTTTTTAAACCCACTCGTGCATTACTCCAATTGAATTTTATGAGATAAGCCTATACTGACATGACCATGATAGTTTGTTCTTAATGGCAGTCCACTTCACTAAATCCCATGATATCCAAGTTCATAACTCTGTACCCTACCTACATGAGTAAGGTATCTAGCATTACATGTACTGACCTGTGGGACGTTAGGTTTGTGTTTGCTGACGTCAGCATCGTTCTGAGTACTTCACAGTTGGAGATCCGAGTGAGTGATTGTTTCACCTCTGGAATATTTTACCCAAAAAGATGCTACCACCATTCAGCCATGCATGTGCGTTGCATCTCCTTGAGAAATACGACTGTAGTCTATCCTTGCTTTCAGCCGTTCGCAGTACCAGCACAGCAAGGCCACTTCGGCTAAAGCTACGAGGCCAGCCAGATCTGACATCTAACCCCACAACTGGTAAAGAGCACAAAATGTACGATTGTCTGACATCTGCACAGTGTCATATAGTATGGAATGATATGGTACGGAAATTATGGAACTATATAGTACGGTAAGTTAGAGGCACACAAGCCACCTCACCTCGGTCAAATCCATGGTTCTGTGGATCTAACCATTGGACCTACATGCCAATGACGGAGCATCATTCTCTATGGAAAATACTGATTCACTGAGAAAAATTACAGTCCACCACCTCAACAAATATTACCTAGTAGAGTCGATGGTGACCATGGGGCTTCCCCCTGACGGCCACGTGTGTGCTGTGTAGTCCACCCTCACACAGCCGGCACTGAACCGTGTCAGTCGCCCCAGGAAACGCTGCAGTATGTGTCAGCTGCGCCTCCTTTAAAGGAGGATACTGCCTAGACATTGTTTTCAAGTTAATTATCCCTGGCTGGTGTTGTCACACGCCATCGTCCACTCCCAATTCCTTTCCACCTCAGGAACAAAGATGCGGTCATGAATAGGCTGTCAGTGATGATGCATGTTTAGTAAATAAAGAGGCTGTACGCAAGACGAGGTGATTCATGACGACATGCGGTGACAGAGAAAACTCGACGCTTTGGAACGTCACTTAGTGCAGCAGAATACTGCCACCGAATACGAGGATAAAAGTTAACCAGTTTAATCTGTAGGCTCTCTACCTGCGCCCGTACAGCGCTCAGGTCACTACGCAACAGTATAGGCGCGTGACTGCTTTCAACCGGAATGTTAGTGCAAGCATTGGAGCCGTTATTTTCCTGCGAGGGCGTTGCGAGTGCAAATACCGTTGGCTACGTTTTTTACTGTTCACGTGGATGTATAAAAGTATTTAATAAAACAGAAAATTAACATTACTTCGTTTGGCAATTTCTGAGCTATGTTATAACAAAGTTATAATATACAGTAAATTATATATTATCCTAGTATGTATCGTTCCGTGTCATTTATCCCAGAGATCAGAAACGAACTCATTGTTGTCGCTTTAAACTCGCCACTGAGTCTTATGGCGTTATACCGAGCGAGGTGGCGCAGTGGTTAGACACTGGACTCGCATTCGGGAGGACGACGGTTCAATCCCGCGTCCGGCCATCCTGATTTAGGTTTTCCGTGATTTCCCTAAATCGCTCCAGGCAAATGCCGGGATGGTTCCTTTCAAAGGGCACGGCCGACTTCCTTCCCCGTCCTTCCCTAATCTGATGAGACCGATGACCTCGCTGTCTGGTCTCCTTCCCCGAAACAACCAACCAACCAACCATCTTATGGCGTTATATCCGAATTCGCCGTCTCCGTACGCTCGAAGACTCAACTCGTGAGTCTCCGCCACTGACAACTCGAAAACCGCGAGCTCGCCGCTGCAGTCTAGTCGGGCAGGGGCGAACGCTGCCGGCGCAGAACGGAGAGCGGGTTCTCGAGTTCGCAGGTCTAGCCGAGGACTGTCGGCAGTGCCAGGCTACACGACGGGAGTGACTGTTTTTACACACCAATATCACGACTGACTGGTTAGCAGTGAACATCCCTCTGTTCATAAGAAGCTTTTACTCGGTGCGATTGGACTATCGGATAACGCGAAGCTGTTATGTTCCAATCTTCAGTGTTTCCAAACTGCTCTCATTTTTTCTCCTTGATTTCTTTTTCATTCATTGGTTCTGCCTCTGGTCTGATGCTGACTTCGTTCTCTGGTAGTACTTCTCATTTACTAATTTTTTTTTTATATACAGGGTTGTCAGAAGATGTGTGACACGCTTGTAGGGATGTTACAGGGCAGGTTGTACTGAGACATAAATGTTACGAAAGAAATTCGATACGTTGCTCCGTTTCCGAGTTATTTAGCGTAGAACTTAGCCAATCGGGGCGTCGCGCGCTCGCATTCAAGCGGCCTGCCAGAGCCGGTGTTGACCAACGAGCGCTTTGTCTCGTCAGCTCAAACTTGAATTTACGCGCGCGACGATCTGATTGGCTAACTTCAATGCTAAATAACTCGGAAACGGCGCAAGGTATCGAATTTCTTTCTTAACGTTTATGTCTCAGTACAACCTGCCCTGTATCGTCCCTACAAGCATTTCACACATTTTCTGACCACCCTGTATATATGACTTTCTCTTGAAAATGTTTTGGTGTACATATACAACTCTTTTCTTAATCCTTTTTGAACTTAAGGTTCCAGAGTATGGTTTTTAGTTGTGTTCTTAAGTTTATATACGACTGTAGTGACTAGAACCGCTCGCCGCTTTCGTCCTCCTCACACCCGCGAGTCTGCTGTGGGAACGAAGTCAACACAGCACTGACCTACCAGCAGCGCCTTCCTGTATAAGCTACACAACCCTCAGCATTACGCTCTTAACTCACTCCATTTCTGATCTCTCATTTAATCTCTTATAGTTAATTCACTACGCAAACCAGCGTTTTCATGAACATAATCCCAGTGTCTTAAATAAATGTACATGTGAGGAGGTGTATTTCATTCGATTTCATGGCGTAGAATACATATGTGTTTTGAATATTTTTGTGACAAATGTATCATGACGCATTGTCGAGATATAGAGAGGAAGGGATTTCCTGGCCGAAAATACCATGCCATATAGGTTGAGAGGGCCCATGTCAATGTTTTAAAGCGCACGGGAATCGGTGACTTCTTGGGTATAGCCTCTCTGACCAGAACTAGTCAGCTTTTGATAATCTTCACTCTTCTCTTAGACTGTGATGGAATTATTTATTAGTGTCATACCGTTTTTTATCTTCTTACTGACTAACTAGGAACGCATAAAAATATCAGTTTCTCTTCTTCATTGTTATTTCTAGTTTTCCAAATGTTCAAGGACCCAACTGCTGAGGTCATCGGTCCCTAGACTTACACACTACTTAAACTAACTTATGCTAAGAGCAACACACGCATTCATGCCCGAGGGAGGACTCGAACATCCGGCGTGAGGGGCCGCGCAATCCGTGACACGGTGGCTCTAACCGCACGGCCACTTAGCGCGGCTTTCGGTTTTCCAATACTTCTTTTATCTTCATTTTGTCTGTCCCTCTCTTCTGTGAATGTTGTCTCGATTTGCTATTTCTCATGGCCTCTAAATTTAGTATTTTACTCTTAAAAAGCTTTCTTTCTGATGTTTCTGATTCCTTGGTGTTTCCTCTAGTTCTTTTCTTATTTCTGTAATTCATGCTATTGTTGATTTCTTTTCCGGAAATACACGAATGTTTGTTACATTGTCCTATTGTTATTCATTTGGTAGAGGTATCCAAAGATGATGAAAATTAATGTCTGCTTTGCCATCGCTTCTGATATTTTGCGTGCAGCGCGGATAACCACGTAGTCTGAGGCGCCATGTCACGGATTGCGCGGCCCCTCCCGCCGGAGGTTCGAGTCCTCCCTCTGGCATGGGTCTGTGTGTTGGTCTTTGCATTAGTTTGTTTAAGTTAGTTTAAGTAGTGTGTAAGTCTAGGGACCGATGACCTCAGCAGTTTCGTCCCTTAGGAGTTCACACACAATTTTGATATCTTGTGTATGTTTTGACAGACCTGCTCATTACATCCCATTTTTCAATCATCTGTGTTTTGTATCGTACACATTAGTTTTCTAATAATCCATCTTCCAAATGTCTCTCTTCGTTCCTGATTATATTTTATCATTAAGTTGGTTGGTTGGTTTGGGGAAGGAGACCAGACAGCGAGGTCATCGGTCTCATCGGATTAGGGAAGGATGGGGAAGGAAGTCGGCCGTGTCCTTTGAAAGGAACCATCCCGGCATTTGCCTGGAGCGATTTAGGGAAATCACGGAAAACCTAAATCAGGATGGCCGGACGCGGGATTGAACCGTCGTCCTCCCGAATGCGAGTCCAGTGTCTAACCACTGCGCCACTCGCTCGGTATCATTAAGTAGTCACAGGCATATGAGCATAGTGATTTACCATTGTGATACAGTTTTTTAGTTTTGTATTTAAAGATGTGCGTTCCTTGTTGTAGATATGCTCTTTCCATTTTATTAACTCTTATAGATATTCCCAGTTTTTCTAATCCATTCTGATGTATAATTTCTCGAAGATGTTTAGATTTACTAAATCGCTCTATTTCGCATATTTCTGTTCTCATGTATTTTCTTGCTTTTTGTGTTGGCAAGGAATTTTGTTTCTTCAGCTGAAGTTCTGAGACCTGTTCGCTATTGATCTCAGAATGTTTATTTCAATGAATGCTTCTGTCACATCTTTGGGAAGTATTGCACAATTGTATGCAAAAGCCAGGTAGATTAATTTCCTTCACAGATTTATTGTTCGGTTTTTGATGTTTAGCTCCAAACATTAATTCTTAATAATTTTTTTCTAAAATACAGTTAAACAGTACAGAGACACGTCTTCCTCTTGTATAATGACAGTTCTAATTTAAAATGGCTGCGATACTTTCGTATAAACTTCGCTTTGGATAATGTATTTGTTGGAGTTCCACGAATAATGTTTCCTAAATTTGCCTTAACATCAAATCCATTTATGAATTCAGCTATTGTCTCTCTGTCTACAGAACGCTTTCTCGAAAATTGCTAATTCCTTACCATCACTCAGCTTTTTTTTGTAGAAGTCAGAGGCATCTGATTTCAGTGGGCTAACAGCAAAAGTTTCCACAAATTTTATCGTTCTTGTCACTAAACGTGAGACTCCTTGATTTACAGTCTAAAATTTGCCACACCCACTGTGGAAAATAACTGCATATCAGTGGAACGTACCACGGCGTGCTTAAAGACAAATAACCTCATAGGTCGCGCAACCACAGTTAAAGAACTTGTATATAGTGTGACTGACAATCACACAATTTAAAGTGTCTTATTGGCCGTCACATCATGTACAAAGCTTAACTTTATTAACATTCTACATCATTATTCTTGTTGATACGACAACTGGAAAAAGAGAGAGAGAGAGAGGGAGATTTACATTCGTGCATCTCATAAACCGTTTCTCTCGAAAATTTCTGTCCTTCATACCTTATCTATGTTACCACAGATGACGTGTCACTGATATTATTTGTATTAAGATTTCAGTACACGCGAGGTGCCTATTTGCGTCCACCGCCTTGAGTGGAATGCACAAGTTCTAATAAATGTTCACCAGCCTGCAGTCTTCTATAGTTGTTCATGTAATTACTGTGTATTTTCTGCTGCCTTTCATAGACGAACATATACGGCCTTTTCAAAATATCCATTCTCCTCTTGAATAGAGTATTCGCTGTTATTAGCTGAAATTTATTATAGAACTCAATTAGTCTTTCTCCGTCTCATTCCTTGACCCAAGCCTTTATTTTTCTGTAACCTTTCCTTATACTACTTCCCCTACAAGTGCATTCTAGTCCCCTATGACTACTAGACGTTCATCTCCCCTACGTACTGTATTACCCTTTCAATATCCTCAAATACTGTCTCCATCTCTTCATCTTCAGCTTGCCACGGCGGGGTGTATACCTAAACCATCGTTGTCGATGTTGGTTTGCTGCCGATTCTAATGTGAACAACCCTGTAACTGAACTGTTCACTGTAACACACTCTTTGTCCTACTTTTCTGTTCGTAACGAATCCTACTCCTGCTGCTTTTGACATCGTCCTATACTCCTCTGACCAGAAGTCCTTGTCTTATTTCCATTGCACTTCACTAACTCCTACTATATCTACACTGAGCCTTTCCATTACACTTTTCAGACTTTTTAGTTTCCCTACCACGTTCAAGCTTCTGACATTCCACACCCTGACTCGTAGAACGTTACCTAGTTGTTGGTTAATCATATTCTTTTTCACATTCCCTTTAGCAGTCCCCTCCTGGAGATCCGAATACGAGACTATTCCGGAAACTTTTGCCAGTGCAGAGACCATCATGGTACTTTTTCAATTACAGGTCACCTGTCCTGTGAATACACGTTGTGTGAATTTGATGCAATAGCTTCCAGTGCCTTCTGCATCCTCATGCCGTTGACCATTACTGAACCTTCCGCCTGTAGGGGCAATTTCCCACCTCAAGGACAAGAGAGTGCCCTGAACCTCTGTCCGCTCCACCACCCTCTTTGACTAGGCCGTTGGCAGAATGAGGGTGACTTCTTATGACCGAAGTCTTCGGCCGCCAATGCTAATTATTAATCATAATTTAAATGGTGGCGGTTTTAGAACTCGGGACAGAAGATGTTTTGATTATCAAACAAAGACGCTACCCCTAGACAACAAGTGTCAATGTTTATTGATATCTTGACGCCATTGAACTTCAGTACGGGAACTTCTAGTATCTTACTGCTATCATTTTGTGGTATAATGACGTTTTCACCATCAAAACTTCTGTCCACAATTACTTCTGCTCACGTTATGTTTTGTGTGCTGCAAGACTAGTCTAGATTCAAGAATGCTTGAACAAATTCTTTATATTTTTTACACGTGTTACTGACCCCTGTTCCCCATGATTTTGCCTCTTCTAACCTGCTGGCCACGAATTCGATTTTTTGTTGGTCAGTCATGTTTTCAGGAATGATGCCTTCAAATTGTCAGATGAAGGCTACTGGCTGTATAGTTCCTTTTCTTCTTCTTCTTCGGGGATGGATCGTTTAGGACCACGCGTAATCAACATTTGTTGGCCTTCCTTTTCGCCCAGTATTCCTTCATAGGCAACGAATGGGCTAGTTTTCGTTGCGCAGACCACGTATGTCGGTTAGTTTTCTCTCTTCTTCCTCAAAACCCTGTGTGTGTGGTTTTTCTGATTTCATTTCTGTCATGTAGGTTTGGAGACCCTAATTCTCTCAGGTCTTTTCCCGTATGTTTTTGGCAGTTCGGTCTTGTAGTTTTGTTCTTTAAAAATGTGTGGATTTTGTTCGTTTGTCTGTTTGAGTCCATTCTTTCTAAATGTCCCATCAATTGGATTCTACTCATGCGCATTGTGTCTGTTATTTTGGAGATATTTTTATATATTTCTGCATTGGGTTTTGGATAATGCACACCTTCTTTAGTTCTCGGTCCTAGGATTTTCCTCATTATTTTATGTTCTTTCACATCTAATTTCCCTTTTAGTGTTCTGTGTTGAATATTTAATGTCTCAGATGCGTAGAGAGCTTCGGGTTTAATTACTATTGTGTAGTGTCGTATTTTGCAGTTTCACGAGAGACCCTTTTTGTTTTTCTCTTCCTCGTGATGACTGGGTGTTGTGTGATGTCCTTAAGTTAGTTAGGTTTAAGTAGTTCTACGATCTAGGGGACTGATGACCATAGCTCTTAAGTCCCATAGTGCTCAGAGCCATTTGAACTCTTTTTGTTGTAAACGTCTCCATTTTCTGGACTCTTAGTCCGACAGATTTCTTTTCATTACAATTTTCTGCAATCCATTCACCTAAATGTTTAAATTCTGTAATTCGAGAGATGTAGTTATTACCAGTTTTGAAATCAGAAGGTGCATCTTTGATGTCAGTCATAAATTTTGTTTTTTCAAGTGAAATTTCTAATCCTATTTTTGCAGCCTGCTCTTGTAATAATTCTAGCTGTTTCTGTGTATCAGTAATGTCTTGGGCGATCAGTGCCATGTCGTCAGCAAATGCTAAAAAGTCTAATTCTATGCCCTTACGTTTTGGTCCCAGTCTTTGCGCTGGTGCACCTGCTTTTCTCCATTCTCGAACAATTTTTACTAGAGAACAGTTGAAAAGCAGTGGGGACAGTCCATCCCCTTGTCGTACTCCTGTGTCTATTTCAAATTCTGTACTCAAATCTCCCATAAATTTTACTTTCGATTTGGTCTCAGTGAGTGTTTCTTTTATGACGTTTGTTGTCTTTTGATCTAGTCCAAATTCTGCTAACACTTCAAAAAGGGATTCTCGGTCTGTACTGTCATATGCTTTTTTGAAGTCGACAAACGTGATGACATAACTTTTGTTTGAAGTACTATGCAAATATTTCATTGAGTTTTTCAAGTTAAGGATTTGTTCTACGCATGATCGACCTTTTCTGAATCCACCTTGGTATTCGCCTAGTTTTGAAACCAGCTGAGGTTCTGCTCGGTTTAGTAGGGCTTTAGATAGAATTTTGTATGTTATTGACAACATAGAGATTCCACGATATGTTGCGGTCTGTTTTACTTCCTTTTTTGTACAGAGGATGTATGACTGCTGTCTCCCAATCTGTGGGGATTTCTTCAGTTTTCCAGATGTCATCTGTAATTTATTTAAGTTTTGCAATAAGATTTTCTCTCGCATTTTTCCATAATTCTGCGATGATTTGGTCTTCTCCTGACACTTTGTTATTTTCAGTGACTGAACTATCTCTTTAATCTCCTGTAAACTTGGTGGCTTTGAGTCTGGGTTTCGTTGTGTATGACGGAACTCAGGTTAGGTTAGTGTTTTTTAACGTCCCGTCGACAACGAGGTCATTAGAGACGGAGCACAAGCTCCGTGTTAGGGAAAGATGGGGAAGGAAATCGGCCGTGCCCTTTCAAAGGAACCATCCCGGCATTTGCCTGAAACGATTTAGGGAAATCACGGAAAACCTAAATCAGGATGGCTGGAGACGGGATTGAACCGTCGTCCTCCCGAATGCGAGTCCAGACGCAACTCAAATTTTTCTGCAGGCTTTCCAGTAATTTAGAAAAGTATTTTGCAAAAATTTCATAGTTCTCGGGGTTGTTATGGGCAATTTCCCAATGTCCATTTTTGAATTGGAGTGATGGAGGAGAGTACTTTGTTAATATTTGTTTGAATACTCGGTAGAAATTTCGGGAATTGTTTTTCTTGGAATCATCTTCTTTGTCTTGCATATTTTTGACTTCGTGTTTTTACGGACTGTTCGTATTGCTTTTGTGACTGTTTTCCTGGTATCTTTGAGATCTTCCAGGGTCTTTTGATTTTTGTTGCACAACCAATTTTTCCACGCCTGTTGTCTGAGCTTTATCAGTTGGTCACACTCATCTGTCCACCATGGGTGTTTACGTGTCCTTGTTTGCGGTGTTACAGTTTCAGCTGCATTTAAAAGTCCTGCTTGCAGTTGTTGGCAATTTTGTGGTTTTAAATTTTGTGTTTGTTTTGTAAATCGTTCATTACCATTTATCTTTTGTACATCATATTTACAGTGTGGAGATTTCTTAGTGAATTTTCTTTTTTCTGGAATGACATCTTGGGAGAATTTTGTTGGGTAATGGTCGGAATCTAGATCTAGTCCGTTATGGACTTTACGTTTCATGATTTCTACTGTTTTTTCGAGGGATCCAAGTTCTTGTTTTCGAGGCTCTTTTGTTTAAAAATGTCGATTTGAGAAGCAGGTCGTGATTTTTGCAGAGTTCAATAAGTCGCATGCCATTATGGTTCTGACCATTTACCTACCCAATGTCGATATTTCTTTTCTTTACCAATTTGTGCATTTCATTGGTTCCAGAATTCTTCTACTTTTTCTACTTCGTTTTTGTTAGTGACGTCCGTTGATTAGAGTGTTCATCTTATTAGCTGATTTTATTGTCATCGTGGAGTGCCGACCCGAGTAATATTTTAAAGTCGTGACAGAATCAAGTATTGATGTATCTATTATAAGTCCTGTTCCAAATTGTGGACAATTTGCCATTGCTCGTTTTCCAGGTTTTCTTTTGTATATCCTTTATCCTCCTGAATCAAAAGCATTTTCATCTGTATATTGTGATTACTGAAATGTGATAATTTTGATTTTACGTTCTCTGGATTTGTCCAAGATGTTTTCCCAATTTTAAGAGATAATTTACATTAAATGTCATTAGCCAAATTATTTATTTTGGTTTGATTTTGTTATTACGGGGTTTTGAGGCACTCCGATTTACCTCCACCGACTCTTCTGTGGTCTCCCCAGAATCCGAAGAGACCACTTGCGGTTTTTCAACCGTGGGATTTGACCCACTGGGGTAATTTGTCTTTGAAGGTGTTGTATCCATGTTGTTTTATTTGGACTGGGTTTCTGATTGAAATTAAGATCTCAGTCTTGTTAAGCTCAAGAGGTCCACTTCTGAGTTTTATAGATCAGCCGCCACTAACATATGGAAGAGACGCTGTAGGGGTGCCGGCACTAACCTGTGGAACCGTCGTGCCCTTTGTCCAAATACCCTTGGACAATAGCTTTTATAGTATCCCAAAAAGCAAGGTTGCCTCTTCCACCAGTTGCACCGTGCCGTTGATTTCATCTCCGTCTTCACTGCCGGTGAGGTCTTCACCGTATACCTGGCAAGGGGCCCTCACGAGGTTCTATCGCCCGGGCCAGGTGAACCAAGATTTTTTTAAGAGGTGTTACTCCTCCCCCTCCTCCTTTTTCAACCGGGATTTACTACACAAAATGGTGGAATTTATCAGCATTAGCGTAATTTGCTATGTAGTTTATAGTGACAACTACTTTCTTTCTTGTTCACACTAAATTTCTACTTTTTCTTTAACTTTATTTTCTATTTTGTCCTGCATCTCAGGAAGTACTTTCTGCTCTATTTCTCTCAGCTTGCCCTGAATCGCCTGTGAAGTATTACAGCTGAGTCTTCCCCGGACATTTTTGATACTCTGTCAATTACTCGTGATGGCTTTGCTTTGCCCTTGTCTTAAATTACTACTATCATTAATTGTTTGCATTACCCCTTTCTGACTCTTAAAATCCTTAAGAAACTTTTAGGTTTCATGGTCAGTCTTTCGATTCATTTCTGTCTTACAAACTTGCACATTTTTTCCCCATTCTTTTGTTTCATAGTCTATTTCCTTACTACATTCCTCATTCGGGTGATGCTGAGGGAATTAGATTAGGAAATGAGACACTTAAAGTAGTAAAGGAGTTTTGCTATTTGGGGAGCAAAATAACTGATGAAGGTCGAAGTAGAGAGGATGTAAAATGTAGACTGGCAATGGCAAGGAAAGCGTTTCTGAAGAAGAGAAATTTGTTAACATCGAGTATAGATTTAAGTGTCAGGAAGTCGTTTCTGAAAGTATTTGTATGGAGTGTTGCCATGTATGGAAGTGAAACATGGACGATAAATAGTTTGGACAAGAAGAGAATAGAAGCTTTCGAAATGTGGTGCTACAGAAGAATGCTGAAGATTAGGTGCGTAGATCACGTAACTAATGAGGAGGTATTGAATAGGATTGGGGAGAAGAGAAGTTTGTGGCACAACTTGACTACAAGAAGGGATCGGTTGGTAGGACATGTCCTGAGGCACCAAGGGATCATAAATTTAGCATTGTAGGGAAGTGTGGAGGGTAAAAATCGTAGAGGGAGACCAAGAGATGAATACACTAAGCAGATTCAGAAGGATGTAGGCCGCAGTAGGTACTGGGAGATGAAGAAGCTTGCACAGGATAGAGTAGCATGGAGAGCTGCATCAAACCAGTCTCAGGACTGAAGATCACAACAACAACAATTCCTGACTTTTAGCTTAATCATTTGTACCGTTAATTTGAACCATTCCTACATTGACTTCTATTAACACCTTATCTATTTTATTTTGAGTTTTTCATAATTCTTCCTTGTATTCTTATTGCACTTTTCTTAATTCCTTCTTATATTCTTTTTCTTCTTGCAAAATTAATTTTAGCATAGACCTTATATCCTGAACACCCTGAATTGTCAAAGTGTCAGCTATGCTGTACGGTGGCTTACTTCCTTTACCCCAGACTTTTTACCTATACTAATGTACCCGTCAAAGATCTTAGATTGCTGTATGCAAGCGCAACATTTACACCACTTTTCTTCCTCGTCGTTCTACAGCTAATTCTCGCAGCTGTTGGCCGCACCGCTGGCTGCAACTCCGCTGTCGTGCTGTGCTGAAGCTGACACATCAGACGCGCCCAGTGCTACCAACTGCGCCGGCCGCTGCCTGCTGCCGCCGCCCCTGTTTGTTGTCTGTGGCTGCCTCACCCTGCTCTGCACGCTGCGCCATCTCGCAGCATGAAGGATCTCGAAGTGATGACTAATAACGTAATCCCATGGACCGCGCACACAACATTAACGTTTCTTCTCATATCACTGCGAGCGGTTCTAGGCGCCATAATCTGGAACCGCGAACCGCTACGGTCGCAGGTTCGAATCCTGCCTCGGGGATGGATGTGTGTGATGTCCTTAGGTTAGTTAGGTTTAAGTAGTTCTAAGTTCTAGGCGACTGATGACCTCAGAAGTTAAGTCGCATAGTGCTCAGAGTCATTCATATCACTGTAGCACTTCCTATTCCTCAATCACCGATACTACTCTCATTCTAACGGAAAATTTGATTTTGTTGCATCGGATATTATAATTCAACTAAAGTGCACAAACAGTTCAAACACATTTCAAAGCTTACTTGTCACAGTCCTCACGCAGTTCTCTGGTCATTCACAGTCCACTGGTACAGCAGTCCTTACGCAGTTCGCTGGTGCTGGTCAGTTACAGATCACACAGTTCTCGCTGATAAAATCTAGCGTCATAATTCCGAGGTACTTCGACTTCAAAGATCTTCCTCACAAGGGATGCGATGTGCAGCAATTTGAAAAAGAGGGAGAGACAGAGAGAAAGAAAAAGAGAGAGAATGCTGACGAATGTTCCCGCGTTGTCTTTAACGATGAATCAGTATTCTGTTGTACTCAGAACGATCATCGTCAGCAACTAAGGCTGCCACCTGGCCAGAGGTCCCGTTTTTCCAATGTTTTGTTTTTTTTTTTTTTTTTTTGAAGAGGCGCAGCAGAGTTACTCCTGGCGTCGCTGTGTGGTGAGCCACCGCGTATGACCTGAGGCCGCAGCCGGTAGCGCTTCAGCGAGTACTGGCGGTGACGGCAGGGACGTACTGCGGCCTCATGTGTTACCTCTCACACGACGGTGTGCTGGTGGAATTTTATTTTATTTTTGAGTAACACAGTGTTTGTCCACACATGAGACTGTCAGCGTGATGCTGGGGTTACTCCCCTGCCCGGCGATCTTCCCAGGTCTATTCCTGACATATCGTATGTGGGAGCAGCTCGGGAGTGTACCCGTCTGACTACCAGTATTCAGGATGTCAAGGGCCATTTGCAACAGTCGTGCTGCAGCTTCAGTCAGGAGAGAATACTACGGCCTTACGGCCGGCTTTGCAAACTAACCGGTTCACTGATCCAGGCCAGAGGGGATACAGTCATGGTGATCAGTGACACCATACACCAAGATTTCTGTACATTTGATCCGGTATTGTAATCGCTGACATAACATCACGTACACCTGTGAAGTGTTATTTCGGTTCCTCCTCATCTTCTGCACGCTCCACCCTTTTTGACTTGCTGTGTATATTTGGGCACTCTCTCTAACATACTAAAGTTCAAAGAAGGGTTCCTCCTGGTGCTACAAGCTAAGCTCTTCAGTGTGTGGATAAGCTCTCAGAAAAAATTGAGACGGTTTCTAGACATTAATTTCTAGGCAACACACAGTCATACTGAGCCGTGCTGCAGCCCGCGTTGGTGCTGTTTGTAGGTCTCCTCCCTCTCTTGGAGGCCAGACGGTAACGTTTAGTCGGAGTGGTTGCGGTTGTTTGTCTTCTTCTCGTGTTGACTGGCGCCACTCGGTTTCGCAAGCATGTCCTGTCCGCTAGGGGCAGCACCGGCGGTTATCGATAAGTAGTAACGGTTGCCCTATCTTTGATGCGACATCGTTGTTTTCCCGGGCCGTGTGAGTGTACGAGTTCGGTTGGGGACTCAGCACGAGCCAGGTCCGCGCAGTGCCAGAACACGCCGGGACTGCTGGCGGCACGCGTGGACTGCCGGATGGAGGGGCTGTGGTCACGAGGGTGCACGACCTCGTCGTCAACCGGACCCAGCAACCTTTAAGATGAGTCCATTTCGATCCAAGCAGAGAAACCTCCACCACTGTGATATCTCACGATTCTCCAGTGACTTGGGTTCGTGTTGCTGCTTGTATTGTCGCCGAGGCGAAGAGCACCGAGTGGAGTGCTTGGGGAAGACGGATCTGATTAGGTTTCCTCGACTCATTACTAGTTACTCCGTACAACTTGTTACAACTTGTCAAGTTCAACCAGCGGTAATTTTTCTTGCCTGGTGGCCGCTAACGCCACGGTTACCTGCCCTGGGGGTTACTGCATGTAACGGCAGTGTACGTTTCCTCGCCTTGCCGCTGCTGGCCGGTAAGGCGTGTAGATTTGACAGCTATCTTGATTGTAGGCCGCTTGATGATTGTTCTACTCGGCTGGTAGTGACTCATTTCTTGTTCCGGGCGCCCTGAACAGTATTTTGGGGACGTAGTGCAGACCGCCGATTCCGGCTTTGGCGGATTCTCCCATCGTTGCATTTGATTTATTAGACGTCAGTTAGCTTCAGCAAGATTATCACCAGTAATTCGTTACACTGCCACCAGTATGAGCTACCATCTTGTGCAGTGAATGCAACTCTGGGCTGCCTATCTCACCGCTCGCGAAAGTGTTTGTTGCCGGAACTTCTCAGAGGTCGATTGATGGAGCACCGTGTGTGGCCTCTTGGTTCTTGTAAGACATGTGTGTTCTAAAAGGAGGTCTGATGGCCAGCAGTTCAGTGTAACGCTCTTTCAGCCCAGGCCTTTTGCGTGTGTAACCTGCCTCAGTACCCTTTAAGGAACTTAACGTACCGGTCCTTGTGTTTTATTATTGTATTATTTATTACAATAACTTGTAATGCCTACATTAAAAGTTATATATGTCTACTTAATAGTTCTGGTCGCCTTCTGGAATAAATCTAGCAGTGTAGTGTTCTGTGGATGTTAAGGGTTGTGTTACAAAGTTTACCATCATCTTATTTCACCCGTTTGGTGATCAGTTGCTTGTTTTTTATTTAATCTTTGCTACTATTTTTGCTGTTTTACAGCAGGTTTCTAAATCTTTTATATCATTGCCGTTCCTGGCGTGTAAGTCCTTCAGCCGTTATTGTAGTCATTTGCCTTCAAATTCTAATTTGGTATCTGTATTTTAGCAGTATGCCTTAAAACCTTATTTACTGCAATTCCTGGCGTCTCATGCCTTCTGCTATGTTTGTGGCGACTTACTTTTAATATTTAAATACCTGTAAGTTGTAACTCCCAACGAGTCCTTACACAATTCTAAATTTATTGCCATTCTTGGCGTGTAAGTCCTACAGCTGTGATTGCGGTCACTTGCATTAAAATTCTAATTTGGTATTTATATTCACGCATTAAGCCTTTAAAACCTTGTTTACTGCCATTCCTGGCGTCTGATGCCTTCTGCTGTGTTTATGGCGACTTGCCTTTAATATTTCAATACCTGTAATTTTGTAAGTTGCAGCGAGCTGTAAACAATTTTTAATTTATTTCCATTTCGGGAGTGAAAGGCTTTCTGCCCAGATCGCAGTGGCTTGCTTTTAAAACATTATCTGCTGTATCTGTATTTCATGGTAAGTTGCTAAATTGTAACTCACTGAAAACACTATTATATACACAGTTGGTTATTCCCTCATTGATAACGTGTGGCATTTATATTCATTGTTGAGTCTGGAATTACTGGTTTAAAATAAATTGTGTGTAATTGTAAAAGGCAACCAATAGTAACTGATTACCGCTCCATCCACAATCGTAACCGAATCCTGCCTTCCCTTGACTACCTGGTTGCACATATGTCGCGTGTTTCTGATCCTGATAACGAAATGTCGTAGTATGTCTACCTTGCCATTTGGATGAGATATCTCGATCTACTCTAACTGGGACATCTTTTCCCCATTGACTTGATTTCTTAGACAGTGTGTCCCATTTATCTTGTCCACCTCAAATATCTTCTGGAGTAGAAGCAAAGTAAATACACTCCTGGAAATTGAAATAAGAACACCGTGAATTCATTGTCCCAGGAAGGGGAAACTTTATTGACACATTCCTGGGGTCAGATACATCACATGATCACACTGACAGAACCATAGGCACATAGACACAGGCAACAGAGCATGCACAATGTCGGCACTAGTACAGTGTATATCCACCTTTCGCAGCAATGCAGGCTGCTATTCTCCCATGGAGACGATCGTAGAGATGCTGGATGTAGTCCTGTGGAACGGCTTGCCATGCCATTTCCACCTGGCGCCTCAGTTGGACCAGCGTTCGTGCTGGACGTGCAGACCGCGTGAGACGACGCTTCATCCAGTCCCAAACATGCTCAATGGGGGACAGATCCGGAGATCTTGCTGGCCAGGGTAGTTGACTTACACCTTCTAGAGCACGTTGGGTGGCACGGGATACATGCGGACGTGCATTGTCCTGTTGGAACAGCAAGTTCCCTTGCCGGTCTAGGAATGGTAGAACGATGGGTTCGATGACGGTTTGGATGTACCGTGCACTATTCAGTGTCCCCTCGACGATCGCCAGTGGTGTACGGCCAGTGTAGGAGATCGCTCCCCACACCATGATGCCGGGTGTTGGCCCTGTGTGCCTCGGTCGTATGCAGTCCTGATTGTGGCGCTCACCTGCACGGCGCCAAACACGCATACGACCATCATTGGCACCAAGGCAGAAGCGACTCTCATCGCTGAAGACGACACGTCTCCATTCGTCCCTCCATTCACGCCTGTCGCGACACCACTGGAGGCGGGCTGCACGATGTTGGGGCGTGAGCGGAAGACGGCCTAACTGTGTGCGGAACCGTAGCCCAGCTTCATGGAGACAGTTGCGAATGGTCCTCGCCGATACCCAAGGAGCAACAGTGTCCCTAATTTGCTGGGAAGTGGCGGTGCGGTCCCCTACGGCACTGCGTAGGATCCTACGGTCTTGGCGTGCATCCGTGCGTCGCTGCGGTCCGGTCCCAGGTCGACGGGCACGTGCACCTTCCGCCGACCACTGGCGACAACATCGATGTACTGTGGAGACCTCACGCCCCACGTGTTGAGCAATTCGGCGGTACGTCCACCCGGCCTCCCGCATGCCCACTATATGCCTTCGCTCAAAGTCCGTCAACTGCACATACGGTTCACGTCCACGCTGTCGCGGCATGCTACCAGCGTTAAAGACTGCGATGGAGCTCCGTATGCCACGGCAAACTGGCTGACACTGACGGCGGCGGTGCACAAATGCTGCGCAGCTAGCGCCATTCGACGGCCAACACCGCGGTTCCTGGTGTGTCCGCTGTGCCGTGCGTGTGATCATTGCTTGTACAGCCCTCTCGCAGTGTCCGGAGCAAGTATGGTGGGTCTGACACACCGGTGTCAATGTGTTCTTTTTGCCATTTCCAGGAGTGTAATTTATTGAGCAAAGGATAGAACGGTTCAAGTACCAAGAGGATATTAATCATCAGTATAGTTTTTCCTATACGTCAGGTAAAACTCCCAGGCCGACAGGCCATGGTCGATATATAAGCCTTACCCCGAACATTTCGTCTCCGGCTGCAGCAGATGTCGTCAGAGGTGAAGCGTCGAATCAGAGGAGAAGCGTCGAACTCCTATCGAAACTCAGGCGAGAGCCGAATGTACAGGAAGTATATGGAAACTGAACATCAGAATTGGGGATCACGAAATAGACGAAGTTAATAAATTCTGCTACCTACTCAGCAAAAGAACCCATGATGGACGGAACAAGGAGTCATAAAAGGTAGACTAGCAATGGCAAAAAGAGCGTCTGTGGGAAAGAGGATTCTACTAGTATCTAACATGGGTTTTAACGAGGAAGAAATTTCTAAGAATATAAATTTCGACCGTAGTATTGGATGGTAGTGAAATATTGACTGTGGGAAAACAGGTAGAGAAGAGAATCGAAGCATTTGCAATGTAGTGCTACAGAAGAATGTTGAAAATTAGGTGGACTGTTAAGGTAAACAATGAAGATGTTCTCCACAGAATCGACAGGGAAAGGAATACATGCAAAACACTTTCAAGAAAAAGGGACGGGATGATAGGACATCTATTAAGACACCATGGAATAGCAGGGAGCTGAGGATGGTAAGAACTGTATAGGAAGATGGAGACTGCTATGCATCCAGCAAATAATTGAATCGAGGACGTAGGTTTCAAGTGCTACTCTGAGATAAAGAGATTGGCAGAGGAGAGGAATTCGTGGAGGGCCGCTTAAAACCAGTCAGATGAGGAAATTTCTTCCCCCTACTTATACCTCCCGAGGAGATCATGAATGTAAAATTAGAGAGATTAGAGCGCGCACGGAGGCTTTCAGACAGTCGTTCTTCCCGCGAACCATACGCGACTGGAACAGGAAAGGGAGGTAATGACAGTGGCACGTAAAGTGCTCTCCGCCACACACCGTTGGGTGGCTTGCGGAGTATAAATGTAGATGTAGGTGAGTGGTGACTAGAAAGAAAAACGGTAGAGGTGCAACAGCCCATCAAGGGACACACTAGCTACCAAACTATTTGGGCCATCACTATCGATTGAAAGTGATCAATCATCATACTGCCGATGCAAAGTCGACATTCATATTTTGCTAGTTGCGCCTTCTTCTCTTATGTTAAAATTATTGTTGTGTTTACAAATGTCATTAGCTTTTCTATACATACGAGGTTGGTAGTGGCGTTTTTTCGGTATGATGCCTGTCTCACTGCATTTTATTTCACGTTTACCCCATTCATACACATATTCCTCTACGGGCGATTTCCCAGACGCCAATTCTTCTTATGTTCAATTAAACGGATGCTAACGCTTCTTTCCGTGGTAACAATACGTACAAGGAATTCTATATACCACCGGGCTAGCTAAAACATGTCGCATATCTTTTGGAGTTCTTAAATATTCTTTTATCTTCCTGGTGGATCTTAAAATAGTTTCAAGTTTCCCAATGCAATCTGTGATCGTACTAACAAACGGAAGGAAAATTCTCCCTTTGGATGGCAATTGGTCCTCGTTGATTCTGATTCTCTCACTAGGATGAAGAGCTCGATCAATCTCCTTGTCTCGTAACGGTTCACAAATTTTCTTACCGTTATCCACCACGAATTTTATAACACCGCCTTATTTTCTGGTGTGGTTGTTACAATTTTCATTCTGTATTCAAAAACAGATTTGCTTAAGTGGTGTGGTGGCTAGCATACCTTAAAAACTGTTGATACGAGGACAGGTCTACCACGTATGTGATTGGTTCGCAGATTGGGCCTCGGCTTTTACCAAGTTGTAACTACAAATGGCGGAGGTAAGTGCCAGAGCGTACTTTATGCGAAAGGGATAATGTCTCACTATGGGTTATGCTGCATTTGCGAAAAGAAAGAACTTGCGCTGACAAGCCGAAACTTCTACAAAGCAATAGAAAATGCCATCGCCGTCGGATACGGCATTAAATATGAAGGGGTGCAGGTGGTCCGCATTCACGTAACGCTCAGCTCTCACGCTACCTTCAGTTACTTAGGTCCCACGAAAGATTGCTTCCCACGCCACAATACTGTCACCATCAGCCAGCAATCGTAGCACGGAGAACGATTCAGATAGCTGTTCCTCTGGATGACGACGTGGCCGGAGACGATCAGCGAACTTATGTAACAGGAAAAGTGATCCACCAGACAATGCACTCACTTTCATTGATCGGCGGTCAAGTCCAGATGATCCCGTGCCCATCGAAACCGGAAGTGGCGACGTCGTTTGGTCAACGTGGGAGCACGTGGGGATCGTCCGCTGAGAAACCCGTGTCCAGTGACACGCACTGAGCACTTTGCCAACACCAGCGTTTTACTTTTCCGCCTATTCGTGATTTCACCGACCCCCACCACATTCCAAAGAATCTCACGATAATAGCACATAAAACAACTGACCAGCATTGCCATTACCCGATCCCAGGCACAGGGAAATAACAACCTACCTTTTGCCAAAGCCGCTACAATGAGTCCCCGTTTGCTCTGCTATGATTTTGTAGTTTCCTTACGACGTCACGCACTCGCAGCGTCAAAGGACGTCACCGTAACCGAGCTAGCAGTTCAGCGACGAAAACGTCAACAGTGTCCTCTCAAGAAAATTAGCCTTGACGTACGTGGTCGGGGCCTACCAGCCTGCTTGAAGGAACAGAAAACAGAAAACAATAGCGACTTGACCCTAAATCTACAGTGCTATAAGAGCGGTAAGTAACATATCCTTAAATTTATGGTTGGCCTTTTTACTTGAAATCGATGGTGCCCAAAACAACAAACATTTAGAATTTTATTTGTCTATTTATTCAACCTGATCTCATTAGGGCCAACAGGCCTTCACCTACATCGGACGAGGATTTCACGCATACATTAAGTTTTTCACATCACAGCTACCTAAAAAATGATGATTTTAATGCGACAAATAGCGTTAAAATGATTTGAGTGAATGAAGTCTCAATGTGAGTAGATAACACTCACTACGAACGCATAAAGATAATACTGGAAGTACCTTGACCACTGCACTAATAGTGATAGTAGCAATAATAATAATAATAATAATGGTAATGACAATAATAACAAAGCTTTCAGAAAACTATCACGAGCAACAGCTCACAATTTATAGTTTCCATTTCAGGCGACTGACAGGAATAACATTGACAGACACATTCAGTATTAAGCGTTGTTCAGAAAATTTCCTTTACGCAAAAAAAAGACAGGAAGACAAACTTAATGACCAGTTCTAGTTCAGTGTCTTTTAAGATAGAAGTGTTTCCACCAAAAGGTACACATGCAAAACAATGTCTTTAGTGAACTAGTGTAGTTATTGATTTTGATCACATTCTTAAATATGTGAAATCTGAGTAAGCATATTGTAACTTTATGTCAGTTTATTTACATCTTCATAATGTGCTTCATTTTGCTTAAATTACGGTATTGTTAATTTGGTTTTCCCGGTCAGCACCAGCATGTGGAGACAGGAGATTCGCAGAATATAATTCTCACTTATACAGCCAAGTAAAGCTATTGACACTTTGGCCCAGATTTTGAGTCCACCAGAAGAAATGAAAGGACGTTTATCAGTCAGTAACCCAAGAGAGCATTCTCTAATAGTCCATCTTCAACAACTGAAAGCGTTTTATAGCAGACACTGTTTAACATTTTTCGCTAGCTGTGGGCGATCTCTTTGGGTAACAGCCACCAATCTATTGCTACTGTAGCGATTGAAATGCCTATGTGAACAAACTCATGTTGTAATTATAACCACAATATACAAATTCGTAGAATTTAAAAACAACACCTTGCACCTAGAACTGCTTTTCTTGTAAGACTCAATTTATATATGAAAGCCGTTTCGATCCAATGATTTTTATTTATTTATTTTGGCTCATGGAAGATCTGGTCAGTTCTTTGTTAGAGGTATCTTCAGCGGCCTATAACGCTTGAGTTAAACATGAGTATCCAAATAGTTACGTGACACTAAGTGTGCCTAGTAAACAGGCGTTATCACGACGCGTCGCGTTGTAGAAACACCATTATCAGCAACGATAATCCATGGTTCCTGTATGTGTAGTTGAGTAATCTACGTGATCAGAAATAGTCAAAAGATTTCTATTATTTTCTAACTTCCATTAGCACGATCCATTTGCTGCTGTTCTCTGAACAGTCGTCTCATGATGATCTGTAGGTGGATGCTATTTTAAGTACAGTCTTACATATGAAACATAGTGAAAGGCGTTTTGTTGGTGATTGATAATTGATTAGAAATCACAGAAACACCTGGTATTTCCGTTGTTGCGGAAATGAAGTATGCCTTTTATAATGGGAGCCGCACTTACTATCGAAAATAATCTCACTACAGTCTGTAGCGTATTCTCGCGACTAGATAGTAGCATATGGCTCCCGCTGATTGTAATTCCTGCACGTTTATTTACCGCGAACCACTTCTTTAGTGTACTTCATGCATTCGTCCACCTTCGTTGTCCAATTCTGGTCCACATTCAACACAAGAGGCTCTCCTACGTATCCTTTATGTAAATACTCAAAAGTATTGTGTACGGTATTTTGTCAGCCCATAATTTTAAATAATCGAAATAAGAAGCGTTTCTCTTACAAAACAAAATCTTAATTGAAAAAAAAAGTTTAGTTTTGGTGAATAATATATTCCTCTTAGAAAATATAACAACATAATCACCCCAAACAATTATTTGGAGATGTTAAATCCAAAAGCTTTCTTTCTGAATGTTCTGCACCACGTATTAGGTCCAAGAATGGCATATTAAGTATGTTCTTCCAAGATTTGCTGCAGTTAACGATTAACTAGCTATATTTACATCACGATTAGTTTCCTGGAATGATGTTACAATCTTTCCTTAAACTATATGATGAAATTCTATGAAAAGTTAATTTCACTCTGGAAGTAGAACAAAACAAGTCAATAAATTTTCTGGACTTCACAATTAGTGACAGTAACAACTACCACAGATCTGAAATATACATGAACCCACCACAACAGACATTATCCTAAACGAACTCTTATCATCCAAACCCGCATAATTATACATTTTCACATCAATGATTAATAGAATTACAAATTTTCCACTTGACTCTGACACGGTACAAAAGGAAATGAAAACATAGCTACACATTGCATAACAGAGTACGATTAACCTAACAATGGTGTGCAAACTATACAAACACCAGTTCACAAAGTTGAAAACACACGACACACGCAAAGAAATAACGCTAAAAAGAGAGGAAGGTATCACAAAGAATCCTACCTACGTCACAGCACCATATATTTTCCAAACTTGAAAAAACCAATCTATTTATTAAAAAAGGAAGCTAAACTAAGAATTCTTACTAATAATAATTTGAAAACAAAAATACCATCATAGAAAGCTAAAATCCCCATTTTACCAAATCCAGGAATTTACGGGGTCTCATATGACAATTTTAGTGTATTTTACAACACACAAACATAAATTTTAGAGTAAGGTTGAAGGAGCACACCCAGCAGTGTGAGGCTGTTAGTCCACATTTTACATGCACCTACGAAACCAAATTACAATGCAGCAAAAATAGGAAAGAGAGTACAAATTCTATGTAAAGTACCCAAAGGATATGCAACGAGTGTGCTGGAGGAACTTGAAATGTACACCCAAACAGACGTGTACCCAAACGTAATTCTTAATGAACAAACATAATGAAAACATAAATATGTAGAACACTTTATTTATGTCTGAAAAGAAGAAAGGACAAGTTCCATCATTTAACGACAAGTAAAAAACAATAGAAGACTCAACAGAAACAGCTTTGTATGAGAAACAAAAAAATTACACACTGTTGGTACTAATTATCGCTAATTTTTCGCGAATGAAAGTGATTGTAAACATATAAGCATCACTGCAAAAATCTTTCAAACATATGTAAATGCTATTATAAACAATATTACAAACAGATATAAGTATTGTTATAAACGTGATCACTTGCAGAAATTACCAGTAGCACAAAAACTGAGAAATAATCAAAAAGACGCTCAAGGATGCGACCTACATACATAAAAGGCAATGTTCTGACTAGCTGACTTACTGATTCATCATCGTCCAGCCCAAACCGCTAAGGCCAGACACCTCAAATGTGGAAGTGGTGTTTACGTTGTGCTGTAGGCATCTTTTTAGTAAAGGGTTGTGTGAAATTCCACCACTGCAATGATGAAGTAGGGGTTCAAAGTTTTTTGAAAATATGTCGCTATTGAGACAATTTTGAAGCTAAAATTACTAAAACATTACTAAAACTGGTATTTGGCTTCCCAGTCAGAAATAAAAAAATACGTGCTTCAGCATATGCGGAAATTCATCCATTAAACGGTAAAATAGGGGGTTAAATTTTTTTTCAAAATAAATCGTTAATGAAGGACTAATAAAGAAGTTATAAAGCTACATTTATGGAAATTGCTATTTGACTTCTCGCTTAGAAATATAGGAATACGTCTTTCAGTATGTATTTTTTTTAACCCGACTCCCAAGCTAAATCGAAGAATATTTATATTTGACTTCTAAAGAAATATGCGACAAGTGATGAAAGATTCTGTGGAAATACCGCTAGAAGAACTCAAAAGACAGGCCTAACAAACGTCTCTGTCTCTAGCTAGCAAAACCGCAGTTTGGTCAGAAGTACATTCGGAAAAGACTATGGTTGTATGGAGTTTGGACTATGTTGCAGTTTGTGAACAACATGAAAATTCGATTAAAGGACGGAACAAAAGCTGTGCAGACAGTACAGTCTACGAGAGCGCAACAGCGTGCGCTAATCTAAAATTGTAACACACGTTGTAACATCTGAGAGGTAAAGCAAACAACTACTTAACGTATAAATAAGTAAACCATATACTTTCATATTACATTACACTGAAACATAAACTACACAAACGTTGACACAGACACAATCCATATACTCTTGTAAGATAAATTACTGTGGCATACATTACACAACAAACAACTGGTAACATGTTGTTGTTGTTGTTGTGGTCTTCAGTCCTGAGACTGGTTTGATGCAGCTCTCCATGCTACTCTATCCTCTGCAAGCTTCTTCATCTCCCAGTACCTACTGCTACCTACATCCTTCTGAATCTGCTTAGTGTATTCATCTCTTGGTCTCCCTCTACGATTTTTACCCTCCACGCTGTCCTCCAGTGCTAAATTTGTGATCCCTTGATGCCTCAAAACATGTCCTACCAACCGATCCCTTCTTCTAGTCAAGTTGTGCCACAAACTTCTCTTCTCCCCAATCCTATTCAGTACCTCCTCATTAGTTACGTGATCTACCCACCTTATCTTCAGCATTCTTTTGTAGCACCACATTTCGAAAGCTTCTATTCTCTTCTTGTCCAAACTGGTTATCGTCCATGTTTCACATCCATACATGGCTACACTCCATACAAATACTTTCAGAAACGACTTCCTGACACTTAAATCTATACTCGATGTTAACAAATTTCTCTTCTTCAGAAACGATTTCCTTGCCATTGCCAGTCTACATTTTATATCCTCTCTACATCGACCATCATCAGTTATTTTGCTCCCCAAATAGCAAAACTCCTTTACTACTTTAAGTGTCTCATTTCCTAATCTAATCCCCTCAGCATCACCCGATTTAATTTGACTACATTCCATTATCCTCGTTTTGCTTTTTTTGATGTTCATCTTATATCCTCCTTTCAAGACACTGTCCATTCCGTTCAACTGCTGTTCCAAGTCTTTTGCTGTCTCTGACAGAATTACAATGTCATCGGCGAACCTCAAAGTTTTTACTTCTTCTCCATGAATTTTAATACCTACTCCGAATTTTTCTTTTGTTTCCTTTACTGCTTGCTCAATATACAGATTGAATAACATCGGGGAGAGGCTACAACCCTATCTCACTCCTTTCCCAACCACTGCTTCTCTTTCATGCCCCTCGACTCTTATAACTGCCATCTGGTTTCTGTACAAATTGTAAATAGTTTTTCGCTCCCTGTATTTTACCCCTGCCAGCTTCAGAATTTGAAAGAGGGTATTCCAGTTAACGTTGTCAAAAGCTTTCTCTAAGTCCACAAATGCTAGAAACGTAGGTTTGCCTTTTCTTAATCTTTCTTCTAAGATAAGTCGTAAGGTTAGTATTGCCTCACGTGTTCCAGTATTTCTACGGAATCCAAACTGATCTTCCCCGAGGTCCGCTTCTACCAGTTTTTCCATTCGTCTGTAAATAATTCGCGTTAGTATTTTGCAGCTGTGACTTATTAAACTGATAGTTCGGTAATTTTCACATCTGTCAACACCTGCTTTCTTTGGGATTGTAATTATTATATTCTTCTTGAAGTCTGTGGGTATTTCGCCTGTCTCATACATCTTGCTCACCAGGTGGTAGAGTTTTGTCATGACTGGCTCTCCCAAGGCCATCAGTAGTTCAAATGGAATGTTGTCTACTCCTGGGGCCTTGTTTCGACTCAGGTCTTTCAGTGCTCTGTCAAACTCTTCACGCAGTATCTTATCTCCCATTTCATCTTCATTTACATCCTCTTCCATTTCCATAATATTGTCCTCAAGTACATCGCCCTTGTATAAAACCTCTATATACTCCTTCCACCTTTCTGCCTTCCCTTCTTTGCTTAGAACTGGGTTGCCATCTGAGCTCTTGATATTCATACAAGTGGTTCTCTTCTCTCCAAAGGTCTCTTTAATTTTCCTGTAGGCAGTATCTATCTTACCCCTAGTGAGACAAGCCTCTACATCCTTACATTTGTCCTCTAGCCATGCCTGCTTAGCCATTTTGCACCTCCTGTCGATCTCATTTTTGAGACGTTTGTATTCCTTTCTACCTGCTTCATTTACTGCATTTTTATATTTTCTCCTTTCATCAATTAAATTCAATATTTCTTTTGTTACCCAAGGATTTCCATTAGCCCTCGTCTTTTTACCTACTTGATCGTCTGCTGCCTTCACTACTTCATCCCTCAGAGCTACCCATTCTTCTTCTACTGTATTTCTTTCCCCCATTCCTGTCAATTGTTCCCTTATGCTCTCCCTGAAACTCTCTACAACCTCTGGTTCTTTCAGTTTATCCAGGTCCCATCTCCTTAAATTCCCACCTTTTAGCAGTTTCTTCAGTTTCAATCTGCAGTTATAACCAATAGATTGTGGTCAGAATCCACATCTGCCCCTGGAAATGTCTTACAATTTAAATCCTGGTTCCTAAATCTCTGTCTTATCATTGTATAATCTATCTGATACCTTTTAGTATCTCCAGGATTCTTCCAGGTATACAACCTTCTTTTATGATTCTTGAACCAAGTGTTAGCTATGATTAAGTTATGCTCTGTGCAAAATTCTACAAGGCGGCTTCCTCTTTCATTTCTTCCCCCCAATCCATATTCACCTACTATGTTTCCTTCTCTCCCTTTTCCTACTGACGAATTCCAGTCACCCATGACTATTAAATTTTCGTAACATAAAGTTAAGCAATACACTTTTATCATATAACATTACAAAAACAGTGTAAAATCATTGCTGGATCACTTGAAGATGGAAAACAATTGCCCAAACTATATCGTCATGATCTAAATTTAACGAGTTAATAAAGTTTTATTGGCAGCAAAATCTTAGAAGAATATATAGAAATATATGTAAATGGACAGATTCGTCGGCAGACATAAATTTTAAGATATCCAACAGAATAAAGAGCAATGCACTCCGACTGGAAAGTATGAAATTATTTCTTTGCACATGTCGAATTTGACTGCGGAATAATCTGATACTGTACGAGTTCGATAATCCGGTTACGCACATACGTTCTGTAAACGGCAGCCCCGTGTGATAATACGAGCTGCAGTGGAAGCAGCAAAGAATTTCCTGTTTTTTATCTATATCACTCAAAACATAATTAAAATTTACGTTAAATTGACTTCCAAACTAATATAATAATTAACATTTCGTAAATATATTTATGTTGATTAAAATCAGAGACATAAATGCGTTCACCTGTTTCAGGAGTATTACACAATGGATCTTATCATTCAGATTCAATGAAATATGCGGAACTACGTGTCCATTATAATGAAAAGGACAGCTAAATGAATGTGCGCTAGTAGAAAACTGTAGCTTAACGGATTAGCATTGTTCACTACAGAATGTAGAAATCGTGGCGAAAACATCTCACAATTGTCTGATGTGAAATGTTAGTCCTCTTTAACGCGTCTGTTTAAGAACTCAGCAACTAACTGCAAAAATATTCATGTCGTGTCGTGCTGTACTGTGCTAAAGAAGGGAAATTTGGAACCATCAGATTCAAGTTGGAAGAGCACCACAAAGTCATACATACGAAAAATAGGTATTGCACGGTAAATATCACTAGCAGAAAAACTGAATATATATCAGCAAGAATCACAAGTGTCTAGGCGTCGAATTACACATCACGTCTTTGCAAATACTGTGTCAATGCAATAAATGCCACAAGAACGCCATGTTATCGGCGTCAAATTACCGTCCTCCTATTTGACAGTATAACCGTCAAATTACGTGAGAGTACAGTATTATCGGAAAGTCTGTTACAAAAACTAACAGAAATTCTGGTCGTAAAGCCTGTCAGTGGTACCAAAGATAGAAAAGGAAAAGCAGAAATACTGTCCATTCTAAAATATATCTTTACAAAGGAAAATCCGCGAGTATTGCCGAAATTCAGTTCTCGCACTAGTGGAAAGATAAGTGAAATATATATATTAGTTTCAGTAGCATTGAGACGCCACAGATGTTGGTAAAAGTGGTCAAAACTTCAGGGCCCGATGGAATCCCTGTCAGATTGTACACCGAATTTATGACTCAGCTCGCCTCTCCTGTGAATCCCTCGAACAAAAACTGTGCCCAATGGTTGCAAGAAAGCCACACCCGTCTGCAAGAAGAATGGCAGATATGATTCACAAAGCTACAGTCCACTGTCTTAGTCATATATTTGTTGTAGTATCTTAGAACACATTCCCATCTCAAAGGTAATGAGGAAATTTCGGACAGATGGTGAAGAATTTCAGTCGTTTTACTGTTAATGTTTGGCTCCGTTAACTAAAGAGTTCGCCGACTGCTGTCCTACGCCAGCGCGCACTCAGCCTTATAAGAAGAGGCTGCAGTCCACAGGCATATCGAACCAGTTGTCAGTGGGAGCTGGAGTGATTCGTAGGAGGCTAAGGGAAGTGTGTGTGTGTATTACTTGAGGACTGGCGGTAGCGAAGATTAGTCTGTGGCAGACGTCTGCACAAAGGACTGCTCACGGTAGAAAACTTTAAGGGTGCACAATGTGTTACGAGCTTTTCCGGTTATGCCGGAGGGCCTTTAATTAAAACCTCGGTGTAACTGAAGTAACAAAGGCGCACAGTTACAGTTTGTGGAAGAAAGGGAGTCGAGCGAATGGGCATGAAAATAAGGTATTGACAGCAGAACTAAAGCCTGTGGTGGAATAAGGAGGCGCCGAAGAACACACAGTGGTATAATAGAAAGCCAAAGACCAGTGCTGTGGAGAGTTAAGCGGATAAATAATGTTGATGATTTTTGCGCAAGGCCATGTATCATAGTAGCCCAGATAACAGCGTTTAGAACTCGCTGCCCGTCCCTGAATTGATTATTCTTTTGTGTGTCCAATGTTGTTCTTTTATAATTCCGATAAAAGCCACACAAGTATTACGACTCGATTCACTGTTTTAAGGCACTAATAAGCCGTTTAATCATCACTTATATAAGATGTAAGATTTTTTCGTGTTCGGGGGAATGTTATTCGCATCAATCGACCTTGTGATTACATTGACCCTTCTCGCTACACATAGCAGAGATGCTTTTTCTCTCTCTGTTCGATGCTCATTTTAAGACATGTCTGGAACAATCCTGGGTATTGCGACTTTATTTGTGTCTCGTATTATTCGAGTCTGTTTACCTTTTGCCGAAAATGTGGCAAGAGTGCTCAGAGCACTGCCAGCAATATTTCGTTTAAAATAAGCTCTTCTCTGGGCACAATCGTGTTGGTGTTGTTCTCTTAATTCAACACGAGTCACTTATATCAAACTGCCTGAAGGTGTTTTGCATTTGTGAATGTTACGTTGGAGGACAAAAAGGTAACGTTTCTAGTTATTTGTAATAGGCTAATACTTTACTACACTAATCAAATTATCGCTGTTCCCTATAAGAGAGTCATTCGTACTATCCGTTTCGTTTCCTGTTATTGGTCTTATACCATTTTGTCTGAGGACTAATCTTGTTATCATTACCACGCAATGAAGGAATTCACCTCCAAAACGAAACTTGCATTTCTCTATTATCAGGCAGTCAGTTTCTAATAGCACCCTAACACTTACAAGTATCACTACTAAAAAGCTATGCTCATACTCCTGCAACGGAATGCAGAGCCTTAGCGAGACTTGTCCTCACATTGGTTTGGTCTTATGACCAGCATCACTGAAACACACAGACAATAATTACATGAAAAGTCCGAAATATTCTCTCGTAGTTCCAACAGCTTAAGCAATCTTTCCGAAACACATTCGCCAACCAACAGAATCTGGTAAGTCGTCGATATAAATCCCCTGCATATCAATATTGATAAAAGGCATAAAGATATGTGACATTGTCGACTCTACTGCACACAATAAAACATTGTTTACGTCACAGTAAGGCTAATACTATCTCGTGTCAAGTTCGATAACCGGTGACCGGTCCCAGATTCGTGTCTTTCCGAGTAAGTCTCGTCCAAAACTGCTTTCGCTGGGCTCTGGTGCTCCCCAAGCTCGTCATTCTTCCCAAGTTCCCTGACCTTTCAGAATTCCCACTCTCCTGATGTGGTCAGTGGTGACGGGAATAATTGTTACGGTGATTATTGTCGTTACAGTGGAGACCATACAGCGCTAACATTCCGTCTCGATGAAGATTCCATCTATAGCGCTGGTTCTAAAGCTCTATTATTTTTTCCTTAACCATTTCAACATTTGCTCCGTTCTTCTTATGATGTCTCAGGGCTGTCAGCCACTAGTTAAAACTTGCTCTGGTATGTATTTGTAATGAGTTAAAACTAAATTCTGCGTCACCATTTGTGCAACACATTTTTATTCAGAAAGGCATTTTCAAACTCTCTGACACTGTTGAATCAGTCTGCTAAGTATGCTTCCCATGTATGTGCCGTGTTTTGTATGTAATTCTCCCAAACGGCTATATTTGGCCGTGATGTAGACAAAACGTTCCCAAAATGATTAATAACCACCACAGGGTGGTTCTCTTCTATGAATGGGACTGAACAACTGAATTTGCCAGCAGTTCTTCCACTTCACCAATACTACACCTGGAACTGTCAATCAAAATTCATAACATGTGTTTTTTAGAACAGAAGCAACTTCGTGGCATAACAACCAATACTACACCTGGAACTGTGAATTAAAATTCATAACATGTGTTTTTTTAGAACAGAAGCAACTTCGTGGCATAACAACTCTTCAAATGACTCCAGCAAAAAAGTTTCACAATCATAAAAAGCCTTTTGAATTCGTTGTACAGTGGTTTACATAGTTGTATATTGTTGCTGGACGCCGTTGGCCAATTGACCTAAACTATCTTTATCTGAAATCGTTCCCGGTAGCCCCCGACACCATGACCGAGTGAGGTTGGCACACGAGACACGCATTCGAGGCGACCACAGTTTAAACTCGCGTCTGGCCATCCCGACCTAGGTTTTCCGTGATTTCTCTAAATCGCTTCAGGCAAATGCCGGGATCGTTCCTCTGAAAGAGAACGGCCGCCTTCCTTCCACATCCTTCCCTAATCCTGTGGGACCGACGACCTCGCTGTTTCGCCTCCTCCGCCAATGAACCAACCAACTGCGTCTCTCCAAGATATTGAAAAGTAGAGACGAGTGTCCAGCTCGCCGCCATACTCGCCGACAACGCTCACCTGGGAAAGTGCAGGACCGCCAGTCATCAGCAGTCCGTGTTTCCTGGTAACGCCACGACTCAACACAGCTGTATATATATATATATATATATATATATATATATATATATATATATATATAAATATGTGTGTGTGTGCAAAAAAGGACGTAGATGGCTTCCTAAACCGTCGATTTCAGATAATTAACAACAACATTTTGAGTTCTATCCACTGGGAACTCCTAATCCTACTATTGAGATTCCCTATTATTCAACTTTATTCCACTAACGACAGTGAGGAATTACATTGAATACCTTGTGGAAGTCAAGGAACACGTCTACAAACCTGGACGCCATTGTTTACTGCGCTTGGCTCTCAGGGACGAACAGAACGAGCTGAATTTCGCACGATTTCTGTTTATTCCTTCGATGAATGAGGGGGGCCTTCCAGGCTCGAGAGTGAATTAATCATCCCTTTAATCATATTAAATCATATATAATTCGATCCCGTTTTATGAAATCCTTAAAAATACGTCCAGGATTAAGAAACATGATAAAATTCAATTAAACACGGCAAAGAGTGTATGAAAGCAGTGTTTTCTTAACGCTATGCATTTAATATATGAAGCAGACTTTTCTCGCCTGTTGTAATCTAATGCTTCGGCAAGGGATTTTCTGCCAATCTATGAACGATGAGTTGTACGTGCTAGACTTTTGCAACAACAACAGTAACGAACTTCCTGCTCGCTGTTGAAGTTGACCTTATAATGAACTGCTACGTCGTAAAGAAAAATTAATTAATCAACTTGACCTTTACTTTGACACAGATAAGACAGGTACTGCATTTAAACTTTCTTTTGATTTTCTGCCTAGATGCGTACATTTAAAAAATTTTACATGTCTAATATAAAAATCTGTGAAACAATTTGACTATAGGTGCATATGTTTTCTTCGTAGATTCTGAAGGAGAGAATGCGTGAGTTGGCGGTCGGAGGTTTCCATTTCTCCGGTTCGCAGAGAACGCCAGGCAAAGTCGGAGCAAACTGCTACAACTCGCGATGAAGACTCCGTCTCTCGTGGGACAGTCGCAATAAGATTTTCTGGGAACACTTTCACTTGAACAACAGTGGCAGTATGATGTCTTCTGGCCAACAGACAGTTTGCTCAGGGAACGTCTTTAACACACATGTTGACGGCGAAGTATTGCGCGTCGTTCGGATAATGATAGTAGCAGATTCGACCAGTATTGTTAATTTTCGAAGAAATCACTCTGCACTGGATTGCTAAACACACTAATCATTTTATGAAGGTCCAGGGATCCAACATCGAATAAAATTTGTTATTCTTGATAATTGCAATTGCAAGTTGTATCTCCTCTGCACTTCAAATTACGTCTATATGCAAACTTATCTGACCCCAAAGAAACACAGTGTGCAATCGGCATTCGTTATCTCCAACAAATGCAAGAAGTCTAGATGCTCTCTTTTCACAGCAAAGAGCGTTGCCGTCCCAATTACGGTAGCGCATCATTGCTGGTACTCGCAGTCTGAATATTACAATAATACTACAATTCATCTTGCATACAGAATCTGAAGAAAGTAGCGATGAATCTTCGGATGCAAATGATGTAGGCTAACGAACGATAGCCTGGCCTCGTACTACAGCAGAGCCTGTAAGTTCAAATAATGTAGCAAGTACGCTCCAGCTTGTAGACACAAATGATGTACCAAGCACAACCCAACCTTGAAAATACAAATACTGTAGAAAGATCAGCGTAGTCTACAAAACTTTTTATCGGACGCGATAGAATTTAGTGGAGCAAAACACCGGGTCTTTCTAGAAGAACACTTACTCATAATATAATGAAAGTAAAGTTTCTCTGGGTTCTGTTAGGCGAACAAATACAGAACTGCCAAAAGATGCTTGGTGTTACTTAATCACAAATAATATCGTACACATCTGGAAGGACGACGATTAGCGGCTAATTCAGAGGGCGCTGCAGATTTCTACAATTTATTCCATAAGCCAGGAACATATGGAATAGAGACATTCTGTCTCTGTAACTCTGTGACATCATACACTGCATGTAGTACTCAGGAAAAATTCAGATCATCCTCGTCAAGCTAATGTGGCAGCTCATGTGGTAATGACTCTGGCTTAGAGGAAGCTCAAGAAATGTCGCGTTGGACAACTACTTTACTAGTGTCTCCTTGTTTCAAGATTATTGAAGGATAAAATTACAGCAGTTGGTAATCTTCGCCATAAAAATCCACAAATTCCAACTGAAATGAAACCATGTAAGACACGAGAGTTTCTACCTTCAACATTTGGATCGAGAGCTGATTTGACTACTGTGAGTTACGTACCAAATAAGAATAAGAGTGTGGTGCTACTAAGTTCCTTGCAGCACGACGACACAGTTGATGAGACTCACAGAAAGAACTAACCAGAAATGAATTTATTTCATGTTGTTGTTGTTGTTGTGGTCTTCAGTCCTGAGACTGGTTTGATGCAGCTCTCCATGCTACTCTATCCTGTGCAAGCTTCTTCATCTCCCAGTACCTACTGCAACCTACATCCTTCTGAATCTGCTTAGTGTATTGATCTCTTGGTCTCCCTCTACGATTTTTACCCTCCACGCTGCCCTCCAATGCTAAATTTGTGATCCCTTGATGGACAATATAAAATGAAATGAGGATTCATTAGACCAGATGGTACGTACTCACACTTGCAAAACGCAAGGAAGGGAATGGCCGCTCGTTTTATGGGCTAATGTATGTTGCAGCTGAAAGCGGTTTCTGTTTATTCACAGATGAAAATCCAGAACACTACAATAGAAAATAATGTAAAAGAATGATTTTCTTCAAAAACTTGGCACGAAGTCATATTCGTCCACATACGAAGTCCACAGCCAAACTCCAAATTTGCGAAGAAATGAGCGTCAAAAGGGGTCAGGAAATGAAGTCACCCCCCAAAGAGAAATGCCAAGAAGAGGAGCTTTTCTTTTTCCGCGTGAATTGGAAAGGAAAATTGCTCAGTGTTTTTCTAAATTTTCTAACAATGTATGCAATGAACATAGTGTGCTTATTTGTGAAGACTGTTTCCAGTAATGTGTAGCTCTTTGTGACAGGCAGTCTAATCTTTATTTGGATAAAGAACTGCGTAGCTTAATTTTTGTTGTGTCTGTGTAATGTGAAACATAGGCATCTTCTTTCTTTGATTTGCAATGTAACTCACCAATGTGCACTTCCTTGTTGATATAAATACTAACATAAGTTGCTATATGCCAAAATAATAAAATTAGTAAAGATTAAAATGAACTTATTCCACTGAAATTAATATCAAAACCTTTTCTTTAATGTTTTCCTAATTTAAACTAACTATAGGTATGTTTTATATGACTGTGTTCACTCGTTTATAAAAGTAAGTTTTCGTAATAAACGAAACAAGACTGAAAAATAACGATATTTCTAGAATCTTAGTGGGGCTTCTAAGGCCCCCAAGTGCCTTAACGTCAATGCGTTCACCGCAATCCTCCCGGACGTCTGGAAATGTTAAATATTCAAAAATTAGTGTTTACTGAATTTTTACCTTAGCATGACATCGTATTTACAACTAAATATGCGGTGTGCATTCATGGGTATATAAAAATATAAAAATTTTGCACTCTATCTCAACGTAAACTTACACTGCCTATTCCTTGTTCTCTCAGGTTGTGAAGGTAGCCTCACTGCCTGACATACATGGGATAGGCAAGAAACAGAATGTTACCACGCCTAATTAGGTGTAGGAAAATCCCTCCCATTAGTCTGGGACTCGAAAAATTCAGGTTCAAAAATGGCTCAAATGGCTCTGAGCACTATGGGACTTATCATCTGAGGTCATCAGTCCCTAGAACTTAGAACTACTTAAAACTAACTAACACAAGGACATCACACATATCCATGCCCGAGGCAGGATTCGAACCTGCGACCACGGCGGTCGCGCGGTTCCAGACTGAAGCGCCTAGAACCGCTCTGCCACACTGGCCGGCAAAATTCAGGTCTTGTATCGTTTTAAAGGGAATCTTCTACCATTCTTCTTCCAAAATAATCAGATAACGATCATGGAGGTAAATAAGAATCAAGCACCCTTCTCTTCGAAGCAGACCGCAAAGATGCAACAATTCTGGGATCTGAAGTGGCCAGGGTAGATGCGACAGTTTATCATCGAACTATTGAAGTTACAAATCCAGTCCTAGCAGACGTGACCTGTCTGGAAAGGGGCCATTTTGTCTCGGAACACAGCATCGCCATTGAGGAACAATCACTGTAGGACCAGATCAGTCTTAATAGTCACACAATCCTTAACAGTAAGGCGACCTTCCGGATGTGGCTGCCGAAATCGTCATCGACCTACCTCCCACCCCATTTCCTTATGAACCACTCCTGGAAACTCGGCCAGAAGTTGGAAACCGTGTGCACCACGTCTCATCCTACGGAGTAACATTCACTGTACGCGGTGTAAAGCTTCGACAGTGTGCCTCCTGCAGCAGCAAACACACCAGCTCTCTTGGTGAGGGCGGTACTCTGAAGACGAACACTAACAATTTGCCCACGTTCGAATTCACTTAGCACGGCCACGATTTACTCACAAGTATTCGGCACACTCTTCGGACATCGCACACATGCCGTTTGTGGTAAAATACACAGTGCATCCTGCCGACTTACCTAGAGTCTGAATTTATGTTCAAGCATGTATTTCTAGCGGTGTAACTGCCTTACGCTGACGCCATGTACCCCACCGAGCAAAATTCACTGGCCAAGTAGCAACAATCAGCACTTCCAACCAGGGGCGGTGGCAAGGGGAAGGGGGGGGGGGTCTATGGGGGCTATAGCCCCCCCCCCCCCCCCCCCTTAATGGACTACCATTTTATACTGGATAAAATGACTTCAGAAATCAGAGAATATATTACTTCAGCAGATTCAATCATTTTTTTAATAATTATGTAGCAATATGGGTTGCAATGTATTTCAAACACATTTTAACAAAAGAATAAGAGTGCCAAACAGCTTACTATCTAAACCAATAAATATCATTTAACTTAAAATGGGCGTCTTATTTTTTATTAATGTACACTGGATGTATATTAATGTACCACTTAAAATAATCATGAAAGCTAAATATGCCAGGTGTGCCTACCAACACTTAAATTACTAACCCCAGACAAAAACTTCAAAATCGCCGGACATCTGGGTCAAATCGTATTATTTTCCCGGGCACATACATTCTGTAGACGCGTTGTAGTGGTGGCAACGCCAGCTGGTGCGCGCCACCTACCGACCAGTAGATATAAACTACACACGAGAGTTACAGGAATTTGTGAAAGCGCGTTATAGGGACGTTCATGTTGAAACATAGTACGTGTTTGGAGTAAGGAATATGAACGTAAATTAAGACTGTTTTAACGCAGCTCAATGAGTAGAAGGCAAATGATATTTAAATTATTCAGTTGTCTGGCGAGCGGGGCAACGTCGCAGTGTATACGATCGCCGATTGTTGGCGGCTTCTCAATAAATAAGGAAGGAAAACACAGGGTGTTCCAAAACGAACTTTACAACTTTGATCATGGATATTTTAGAAACGTGTTAATAGGTGATGGTTCATTTATATATACATAAATTTAAAGGGCATCTTCTGATATTAAATTTTAAAAACCAACCAAAAATTGATATGATAACCGAAAAGTCCGAAACAGAAAGTAAATAAAATAACTCAAACCCGGAAACTGAGTGTAAAATTCATATAATGGCTGCAACCGAGTGAAGAAACCGACTGCACGAAAAAACAATCGACTGACCAATCGATTGTTAAAAACAGTCAGTTGTCCTTCCAACTCTTCCACGCGCTGTCAGCGAGCTTAAGACCAAAAACTCTCGTAAATAATGTGAAGCTTGGGCTATAGAACTGGAACCGTCAAAGGCATGTCCATCTAGAGACTACAATTTCGACAACACAAAACAACTGGTAAGAGTCATATCTTCTTAATTTTAAATAACACTTCCTTCATGTTACTGAGATTTTTTTACTAGCAGTTATTAGTTTAATTATGTAGGTTAGCGCTATTATGTTTAATCGATAACAAATGATAAGAATACGACTGCTTGAAAACATAAAAGTGAGGTCAATTTTTAAAGACGCCATTCGTCTATAGGGAGGTAAAATATTTTCTGCACAAACCAGCATTATTTAATTATTTTGTACTGAAAAATTACACTTTATTGTTGTATTTTTTTTTACTAAAGCTGGCTATACGTATTTCTGGTATTAATAATATCAACAGAATTTGTAAGATATGAAATGGGGCTTGTTTATTCTATGACTGAGGACACAACTGTGTATGCTGTAATGACATTTGTTTAATGTTGCAAACTTTTCAGAGATATACACGCTTTTACACAGTTTACAATGTGACAATGTTAAGACAGTTGTGAAAATGTCGCAACTTGTCCTCTGAAATTTAACTAATCCTAAACACAAGAATATTAAATTTTAACTAGAAGTTTCTTTACAAAATTATTCTTACAATTACATTGTAATGTTGGTTAGTACTACGATAAATCATCCGATTCCGTTTCAAAGTTCGGTTCTATTTAGGATGACAATCAAGTCTACTTAAGATGGTTAGTTTTGTGACAAGTTGAGCGAAAGATTACCCAAGTTTACAGTGGACACAAGCTGGTGAACCAACAAGTTTACGCCTCTGCACGCGGTATTTACCTTTGCTGTGATGAGCTATCATTTGCATGGCCGCTCTCTGCCTCTGAAATTTCTATACAAGCTTATTACACCTTTGCTGAATTTTTTCCTATGTTTCTCGTTCTGCGAGAAAATAAGTACTCATCCCTAGTCTCGGAATATGGCAATACACACGCGCGTGGCTGGAGCAGCGTGCATATTATAATGCCCTCTGAGTTCTCTCAAGAACAGTTAACTAACTGTCTGGCTCGTTTCTCCGCTGTTGGAGCTAATTCCTAGCTGGACGTCAGCCGCTGTCAACGCAGTGTTCACACAAATTTCTCCTCTGCGTCGTACAGAGCGTCATGTGCCCCGTTCTGGACTTGACGCCTTGTCAGAGAAGAGTCCTCGAAAATGTCCGTCATGTCTTTCTCGTAACCGATCTGTCTCCCCACCTGGGTTCTTTCATTCTCCGTGTCACGGCTTTTTTCGACCAATACGGTCTGAGTCACGTGGTCGGTCGGTCGCTGACTCACGCCTTGGGACGCGCCCTAAGTGCTTTCCGTGGTACCCCCTGTGGTGTGGCCTTCTCCTCTCCCCACAATTGCTTCCAAATCAAAACGTTTTTCCTCGCTGCTTGTCTCACCTTCTGCTCATAGACACGCATTACACGATCGGTGTGTTAATACCGCCGATTGAGCGTCATCCCTTTTGCATTACATACTTATAGGCAAATCTGCTCATTACCGCCAAATTAAGTTAGGTGTCATATTCACCTTCCCGTTACCATATATATAGCGCTTATGTAAGGTGCTAAATTGACCTTCATTTATTCTGTCACCTTACAAATTATTCAAAGATCTACCAACTTTCAGAAATAGTCTATAAACATGTGAGAGCATTTCAGAAGTTTCTAAAAGCTTTTCAGACTACTAGAACAAAGCTTATAGGACTGAAGTAAATAATGTGATGCGGATTCTTTCCTCGTTTTGCTGTTATTAATCTGACTGTGACCGACTGAAGGGCGGAACCAACCAACGACCTTCACTGACATAGATCGCTAATGTCGTGCTAAATTTTGAAGCATTTCTGTAGGAACATTTCGAACAAAACTTCCAGGCAAAGGCCAATAAATTATTAGAAACTTAGATTTTATATATCCTTGGACTCATAAATACCGTTCACAGACCAGTTTGACAAACAAATAAGAGTTACAGTGTGTAAACTGTCTCTTGACAGTCCTGAATCGGTAAAAGTCAGGTGATGGCAGTCACTTGTTCCGGGCTGCTGGTAACATTAGGTAGCTGGAACACTGTCTGAAGAAGCCATTGTTGTCTGCTTTCTTACTCTTTACTGCTTCACTGTCTTGTGTGTTTTTTTCTTGTCATTACTGTACGGAATTGCTGGAGTTAGTGCCTTCATTAAGCATGTCAATACACAAGACCATTTCAATACTGTTTAGCGAGGGCGACCATACGAATGTTTGTAGGGGGAGGGAGCAAGACCGAGGGATATGGGGTAATGTTAATGTTTTGCAAGACAAATGGTGACTTTTTAGTGGTCATAATAAATTTAAATTTTATATGTGTAAATAACGCTATATACTTTTGTGTTGAGCCACTTGTACGTAATACTGACATTTAAAGCTTATTTAATTCACAGGAAGAAAGATCAGAAAGGACTGAAACATATTATCATCCATAAGACATAGGAAGAGCTGTCAAAGGAGCCTTACGTGATGATGAGAAGCTTGAGTTTTTAAAGAATACTTGGAAGCCTCCTGCAAACGTTTCTTTTCCTACTCAATTAGAATGGAAGCAAAACCGAAGATTTAAGCATGAATGGATGAGCCAGTACAACTGGCTTTCATACAGTAAAATGTTACGTGGTGAATTTTGTACTGCATGTGTTCTGTTTTCTCCTTCAGGTGCCTGAATCGGCTCCCAGGTACTTATTACAGCTTGCGATTATTCTAAATAACTGAAACCTTTAGCTGGCTTGGTAAAAACCATAAATAACTTGGAGGTGTCGTTTTTAAATGAAAACACTTCAGATACAAAAACATAATTATTCAAATAGTTTTCAGGCTTGGTTTCTCAGAAAAAATTTCCATGTTGCTAACATTTCGAGTGCTTGCAAGGTTTGGTGTTTGCGCTATTTTCTTCTTTACTTAATTCTTTACATAAGAAATTTTTAATTTATTTTTATAGGCGTTGAAAACACTGCTAAAAGAACCATTGGTCAAATACAAGAAGGGTACGGAAGATCTTCGTCATCAAGAAAACACAAAATTTCCATGTTGCTAACATTTCGAGTGCTTGCAAGGTTTGGTGTTTGCGCTATTTTCTTCTTTACTTAATTCTTTACCTAAGACATTTTTAATTTATTTTCATAGGCGTTGAAAGCACTGCTAAAAGAACCATTGGTCAAATACAAGAATCCTACGGAAGATCTTCGCCATCACGAAAACACAAAATTTCACAAATTTTCCATGGAGAAGGCTATAGAATTCACCAAGTTTATGGAATCAAGTAAAAAAAGTATTGCCGTTGTCCTCGATACCAAGAAATCTTCAGTTATTGAAGGAAACCGCAGACGGTTGAGGCCTATTATAAAGACTATAGTCCTGTGTGCTAGAAATAACCTACCTTTACGAGAACATCGTGATCATGGTTTAATTCCTCAGCTAAAAGAAGAAAAAACTGATGATCTTCTAGAGGGAAAACATGGAGTGTTTCAGAGTCATTTGGCTTTTCGTATGGATGCTGGAGATGAAGATTTAAAACATCATTTCAGTAAATGTGGCCGAAACAGTTCTATGATGAGGAACACAGTCAAAAACGAAGTCATACATTGCATTGGTGACGCCATTCGCTCCTCAGTATCGATGGATGTGAAAAAGGCTAAATTTTTCAGCATTATATGTGATGAAACAACTGATGTCACCACTAAGGAACAGATGACTTTTGTGTCAGGTACACTGACACAGAGACCTCTGTTGCCAAAGAAGACTTCCCGGGTTTTACTGAGCTTAAGTCAACTACTGGCACTTCGATTGCAGAAGCCATCGATGAAGAACTCAGGACACTGGGGCTGAGCTATCAGTATCTTTGTGGACAGGGCGATGATGGTGGCTCAAACATGGCTGCGAGATTTAAAGGAGTTCAAGCTCTCATTTTAAGTAACCAGCCGTTGGCTATTTATACCCACTGTTTTAGCCACTCTTTGGACTTGTGCATTTCCAAGTCTTGTGATACTCCGATAGTCAGAAATATGATGGGATTTGTAGGATCAGTTTCATCATTCTTGTCTGCCTCTGCAAACAGAAAAAGTTCCCTACAGGAATTTATATCACGACTACCATTCACAGAGTCAAAGAAAACAAAGTTGAAGGCAATGTGTCCAACAAGATGGGAGGAAAGACACGATACCCTTATTACTTTCCAGGAGCTATTTGTCCCGGTCGTGACCTTGCTTGACGAACTTTCAAGTAGTCGTGAAACCAACGCAGAAACGGCTAGTAAAGCTTGCATGTTTAGTTCTGCTGTCCGAAGAGGAGACTTCGTAGTAGCGTTAGCAACTGCAGCGTATTGCTTCTCTTTAAGACTAAGCGAACAATGGATTTAACAAATGCCTTAAATCATGTCAATGATGTGCTTGAGGTGTTCAACAATATAAGGACGGATTCGGAAATAGAATTCGGAAGTATTTTTGAAGACGCTGTTAAACTGGCAGAAGATATTGGAAGTGTAATAGCAATGCCAAGAACTATTTCAACACAAACCAAAAGAAACAAAGTTCCTGCTTCAAACGCCGAGGAATACTTCAGGCGAACAGTGTTTTTACCTGTTGTGGATCGTTTTATTGCCGAGCTAGAAACAAGATATCCCTAAGATTTTCGCACCATATTACCACTCGAACTACTTATTCCTGCATACTGTTTAAAATACAATGAGGATGAAGTGATCCAGGCATCCGAGGAATATGAACAGTTTTTGGACAGTTCTTCGCTTTTAATGAAAGGAGAACTGAAACTATAGAAGAAAAAGTGGGTTGATGAAAGTAAAAGACCTGAAACAGCATTAAAGAACAGTGACAAGTAGTTTTTCCCAAATGTATATGTTTACTCCAAATATTTGGGACTATTCCTGTCATCACAAGCACTCCTCAACGAAGCTTCTCTACTTTGAGACGAATAAAGACTTATTTGCGTAACACAGCGGCGCAGGTGAGACTAAATGGATTGGCTCTTGCAAGAGAAAGAGATATGGACATTGAAAATCTCATTGACATATTCAGTAAAAAGAAACAGAGGCGAATGAGCATGACAAATTGGGCAGAAGACGCAAATACGCAGTGAATTTTGTTACAGATTTTTTTTATATGCATGTCAAGTTCAAGTTTCTACATTCATGTCACCTTCTGTATCCAGAAAATTAATGAAAACTTATTTGTTGCAAGTTGACCTTTTTCATGGTTTATGTACTTTATAAAATCTCCCATGTGAAAATAGGTTTCTTTCACGTTGAACTCCAAAACAGTTACCAAAAACTACTTTAAGCAACACCAAATTTTACCAATTTGTCGGCGGAGGACCCCAACTCTCCTTTTGTTAGGTGATATTCCACTCGCCTAATACCCCCCCCCCCTCCCCCAATTAGCCCCCTCCCCATTGACCGACTTCTGGAACGGCCCCTGCTTCCAACCATTACAGACCATGGTTCTGACGTACCGCCGGCCGTGAAGTGACCACCTTCCCTCGCAGCTGCCTGCCTGCCGCAACTGACTGAAGGCGCCGCCAGCCGAGGACCCGCTTAAATCACCTGTCACGAGACGCGGCACCCCCCCCCCCCCCTGGTGGCGGATACGCCTTTCTTTGCTCAGTATCCACCAGACATGCTGTACTATGCAATAAGGAAAGGAAGTGTGCACCGCACAACAAACATTTTTCTGCAATCAGCAGGAATCTTCTCTTTCTTCCTTACATGCAATACAAAAAGGGTTACTTAGATGCAAGAACGTGAAAGTCCTCATTTGACAAGTGAAATTAATAAATAAATAAATAAAGTAAATGTATTAATGTCCAGAAAGCAAGTGTAGCTCAGTTTCTAGAAAAAAGTGTGTTTGAAGGAATTACAAGATATTGTTAATACACTTGTTGACTATTTTCCCACATAACTGCCATACCGTTCATTTCATGTCGTGACACATGACACAGGCTTCTATATGACCTCTTCGAAGAACTCACCCTTCAGCTCCTTTCACAACTTTAGAACCTCTTTCTGCTCATCGGTCGATATTAAATTCCACTGACGTGTGCCTTCAGGATGGCGAAAGGATGATAGCGATAAGGCACCAAATAAAGGGAATGCGGGAGGTGGGGTAGTTCAAAACATCCCAACAAAGTGAATCCAAGTGCGTCTTGTTGGCTAAGGCTGCGTGAGGACGGCGTTGTTGTGCACCAAGCACGCTCCTCTTGTCAGCATTGCACTCCCTTTGTTTTGAATGCCCTTTGTGAGATGCTTTAGGATCCCACAGTATCTTTGTGCACTGATGGTCGTACCCTGAGGCAAAAATTCGGATAAATGATGCAGTTTATGTCTCAAAACACTAAGACCGTCATTCTTTTTCCCGAAATCGTGGTTTTGAATTTTTTGGCAAATCAGTCTGATGCCACCGTGACGACCGCCTTTTTGTCTCAGGCGTGTAATAAGCGACCCACGTTTCATCTCCAGCCGATTTTTCTTGTGCTGCTGTGTCAGCTCTTTTAGAACCCATCTAGCGGAGTTTCCGATATCCCAGGACTTCTGCAAATGTCTCGCATAAGAATCTTCTGGAGCATTGGGAAACGTCACAGAAATCTCATCCACAGTCAATAGGTGGTCTTCGCGACCGGTTTCCTCGATTTTTTGCACCAGCTCATTAGTCAACATCTACATCTACACCTACGTGATTACTCTGCTATTCACAATAAAGTGCCTGGCAGAGGGTTCAGTGGACCACCTTCAAGCTGTCTCTCTACCGTTCCACTCTCGAACGGCGCGCGGGAAAAACGAGCACTTACATTTTTCTGTGCGAACCCTGACTTCTCTTATTTTATCGTGATGGTCATTTCTCCCTATGTATGTGAGTGCCAGCAGAATGTTTTCACAATCGGTGGAGGAAACTGGAGATTGAAATTTCATCAGAAGGTCCCGTAGCAACGAAAAACGCCTTTGTTTTAATGATTACCACTCCATTTCACGTATCGTCTCTGTGGAACTATCTCCCCTACTTCGTGACTATACAAAACGAGCTGCCCTTCTTTGTACTTTTTCGCTGTCATCCGTCAGTCTCATATGATGCGGATCCCACACCGCACAGCAATTCTCCAGAATAGGACGGACAAGCGTGGTGTAAGCAGTCTCTTTAGTAGACCTGTTGCACCTTCTAAGTGTTCTGCCAATGAATCGCAGTCTTTGGTTTGACCTACCCACAACATTATCTATGTGATCGTTCCAATTTAGGGTATTTATAATTGTAATCCCTAAGTATTTTGTTGAATTTACAGCCTTCAGATTTGAGTGACTTGTCGCGTAATCGAAATTTAGTGGATTTCTTTTAGTACACATGTGAATAACTTCAAACTTTTATTTATTCAGGGTCAATTGCCACTTTTCGCACCATACAGATATCTCATCTAAATCATTTTGCGATGTGTTTTGGTCAGCTGATGACTTTACAAGACGGTAAATAGCAGCGTCATCTACAAACAATCTAAGACGGCTGCTGAGATCGACTCCTATGTCGTTAATATATATCAGGAACAATAGAGGGCCTATAACACTTCCTTGGGGAACGCCGGATATTATTTCTGTTTTATTCGATGACTTTCCGTCTGTTACTACGAACTGTTACCTTTCTGACGGGAAATCACGAATCCAGTCGTACAAAAGAGGCGATATTCCATAGTCACTCAGTTTGGTTAGAAGGCACTTGTGAGGAGCGGTGTCGAAACCCTTCTGGAAATCTAAGAATATGGTATCAATTTGACATCCCCTGTCGATAGGACTCATTACTTCATGAGTATAAAGCGCTAGTTGTGTTTCGCAAGAACGATATTTTCTGAATCCGTGCTGACTACATATCGATAATTCGTTTTCTTCGAGGTTCTTCATAATGTTCGAATGCAGTATATGTTCCAAAACCCTACTGCAAATCAACGTTAGTGATATGGGCCTGTAATTCAACGGATTACACCTACTTCCCTTTTTGGGTATTGGTGTGACTTGAGCAATTTTCCAGTCTTTCGGTACGGATCTTTCTGTGAGCGAGCGGTTGCATATAATTGCTAAATGTGGAGTTATTGTGTCAGCATACTCTGAGAGGAACCTCACTGATATGCAATCTGGGCCGGAAGCCTTGCTTTTAGTAAGTTATTTAAGCTGCTTTCCGACACCGAGGATATATATTTCTATGTTTCTCATCTTGGCAGTTGCTCTTGATTGAAATTCAGGAATATTTACTTCGTCTTCTTTGGTGAAGGAGTTTCGGAAAATCGTGTTTAATAACTCTGCTTTAGTGGCACTGTCACCAGTGACTTCACCGTTTTTATCGCACAGTGAATGTATTGTTTGCGTCATGCTACTGGTGTGCTTTATGTATGACCAGAACCTCTTTGGGTTTTCTGCCAGATTTCGAGACAGAGTTTCGTTGTGGAAATTATTGAAAGCGTCTCGCATTGAAGTACACACTATATTTCAAAGTTCTGCAAAACTTTACAAGTCTTGGATATTTTGCTTTGTTTTAAATTTGGTAAGCTTTTTTCGCTGCTTCTGCAACAGCGATCTGACCGGTTTTGTGTACCATGGGGGATCAGTACCATCACTTATTAATTTATGTGGTATATATCTCACAATTGCTGTCGATACTACCTGTTTGAAATCATTCCACGGCTTTTCTACACTTGCGTGATCAGATCGGAAGTAGTGAAGACTGTCTCTTAAAAAGGCGTTAAGAGCATTTTTATCAGCTTTTTGAAATAGATATACTTTGCGTTTCTTTTTTACGGTTGTAGGTGTTACGGTATTCAGCCTACCAGCAACTGCCTTGTCTTCGCTAATCCCTGTATTCGTCACAACACTCACTATTTGTCCAGGATTATTTGTTGCGAAAAGGTCAAGTATGCTTTCGCAACCATTTACGCTTCGAGTGGGCTCATGTACTAACTGTCCAAAATAATTTTCTGAGAAAGCATTCAGTACAATTTCGGATGACGTTTTATGCCTGCCGCCGGCTTTACACGTATAATTTTTTCCAGAATATCGAGAGTAGAATGAAGTCACCACCGACTATAATTGTATGAGCGGGGTACTTATTTAAAATTGAGACTCAAGTTTTCTTTGAACTGTTGAGCAACTATATCTTCTGAGTCGGGGGGGGGGGGGGGCGGTAAAACGACCCAATTTATAGTTTAATCCGATTGTTAAGTATGACCTATGCCCAAAATATTTCGCAGGAACTATCAACTTCAATTTCACTACAAGGCAAACTACTTCTGACAGCAATAAACTGTATTTAATTTATCCTTTCTGAACACTGTTAGATCGTTAGAAAAATCTTCTGCTGAGCTTATTTCCGGTTTTAGCCAGCTTTCTGTACCTACAACTATTTGAGTTTCATTGCTTTCTATTAGGGCTTGGAGCTCCGGTTCATCCCCAACACACCTACGCCAATTTACAGCTACAATACCGATCGTTTCTACAACTAACTTACTGTGTTTTACCTTCCCCCTTTTAGACGGACGCCCTTTCTGTGGTTCCCTGTGGCCGTCTATCCTAAAAAACCGCCAGTCTCTTCCACACAGCCTCCGCTACCCGCGTAGGCGCTTCCTCTGAGTACTGGACTCCTGACCTACTCAGCGGAACCCGGAAACCCAACATCCGATGGCGCATGTCCGGGAGTCTGCAGCCTACACGGTCACAGAACCGCTCTGCACCAAAGGCCCAAAGTCGGTTCTATCGACGATGATGCTGATGGTAAGCTCCGACTTAATCTCGCAAGCAAGACTGGCAGTCTTGACAACTTCTGCTCGCCGCCCAAAACCAGAGAGAATCTCCTCCGGTCCAAAGCGACATACTTTATTGGTACCGACGTGAGCCACCACCTGCAGCTGGCTGCACCCTGTACCCTTCATGTCATCCGGAAGCAGCCTTTCCACATCCATAATGAGTTCCCCTGGTATGCTCACAGTGTGGTGTCACCGCCAGACATCATACTTGCTAGGTGGTAGCCTTTAAATCGGCCGCGGTCCATTAGTATACGTCGGACCCGCGTGTCGCCACTGTCAGTGATTGCAGACCGAGCGCCACCACACGGTAGGTCTAGAGATACTTCCTAGCACTCGCCCCAGTTGTACAGCCGACGTTGCTAGGAATAGATCACCGACAAATTACGCTCTCAGTTGCCGAGACGATAGCTAGCATAGCCTTCAGCTACGTCATTTGCTACGACCTAGCAAGGCGCCATTACCAGTTTATATTGAGATTGCAAATAATGTGTCAACAAGAGCGATGTTCTCCAATTATGGATTAAAGTTAAGTATTACAGCAACTGCGTCAGTTTTTCTAAGTTCTCATTTCCTTGTAATGTTCCAGACCTCACGCCCGCCTACGTGAGCTTAAACGCGTGCCTTTCGGCTTCCTCCAAACTCCGTGAATTGGCTCCTGCCAATCCACAACACACAGAGTGCACACTGGCTTCCTTCTCCTTCTTGGCAGCCATGTTCCCAAGGAGCCCCATTACACGCCTAACGTTGGAGCTCCCAACTACCAGCAAACCCACCCTCTCTGAACACCCAGACCTTGCGGGCCGAGAAACTTCCTCTGGAACAGGCTGGACGACTGCATCCGGCTCAGACAAATCGTCAGCAACAGGTAATGCCCGAAACCTGTTCGTGAAACGAACCGGGGAGGCCCTACGATCGGCCCCTTGGTAAGTTTTTTTCTGCCTGCCAGACTTTGGAGCACGGGTGAGGGATGAACCTCAGTGCAGGCAGTACCCGGGGCGGCCACAGCAGTAAACTGAACGGGGGACACGTGGGACGTGCTCGACGTCTCTTGCATCCCCGCATCCGACCGCCTCAAGCTGTGTGATGGAATCCAACGCAGCGTGGAGCTGTGTGCGAAGGGTCGGTAACTCACCTCGCATCTGTACACAGCTATCACAGTTCCTATCCATTACTGTAGTCGCTCCTGTATGAAGTTCGTAATAATATACAACAAGAGAACGGTGTACTCGCCTTCTTACCAGCAGGAACACGAGGTGCTCTACCACTGATGGTCCATCCGACACTGAGTTATACAGGGTTATTACAAATGATTGAAGCGATTTCACAGCTCTACAATAACTTTATTATTTGAGATATTTTCACAATGCTTTGCACACACATACAAAAATTCAAAAAGTTTTTTTAGGCATTTACAAATGTTCGATATGTGCCCCTTTAGTGATTCGGCAGACATCAAGCCGATAATCAAGTTCCTCCCACACTCGGCGCAGCATGTCCCGATCAATGAGTTCGAAAGCATCGTTGATGCGAGCTCGCAGTTCTGGCACGTTTCTTGGTAGAGGAGATTTAAACACTGAATCTTTCACATACTCCCACAGAAAGAAATCGCATGTGGTTAAGTCAGGAGAGCGTAGAGGCCATGACATGAATTGCTGATCATGATCTCCACCACGACCGATCCATCGGTTTTCCAATCTCCTGTTTAAGAAATGCCGAACATCATGATGGAAGTGCGGTGGAGCACCATCCTGTTGAAAGATGAAGTCGGCGCTGTCGGTCTCCAGTTGTGGCATGAGCCAATTTTCCAGCATGTCCAGATACACGTGTCCTGTAACGTTTTTTTTTGCACAAGAAAAAGGGGCCGTAAACTTTAAACCGTGAGATTGCACAAAACACGTTAACTTTTGGTGAATTGCGAATTTGCTGCACGAATGCGTGAGGATTCTCTACCGCCCAGATTCGCACATTGTGTCTGTTCACTTCACCATTAAGAAAAAATGTTGCTTCATCACTGAAAACAAGTTTCGCACTGAACGCATCCTTTTCCATGAGCTGTTGCAACCGCGCCGAAAATTCAAAGCGTTTGACTTTGTCATCGTGTGTCAGGGCTTGTAGCAATTGTAAACGGTAAGGCTTCTGCTTTAGCCTTTTCCGTAAGATTTTCCAAACTGTCGGCTGTGGTACGTTTAGCTCCCTGCTTGCTTTATTCGTCGACTTCCGCGGGCTACGCGCGAAACTTGCCCGCACGCGTTCAACCGTTTCTTCGCTCACTGCAGGCCGACCCGTTGATTTCCCCTTACAGAGGCATCCAGAAGCTTTAAACTGCGCATACCATCGCCGACTGGAGTTAGCAGTTGGTGGATCTTTGTTGAACTTCGTCCTGAAGTGTCGTTGCACTGTTATGACTGATGTGAGTGCATTTCAAGCACGACATACGCTTTCTCGGCTCCTGTCGCCATTTTGTCTCACTGCGCTCTCGAGCGCTCGGGCGGCAGAAACCAGAAGTGCGGCTTCAGCCGAACAAAACTTTATGAGTTTTTCTACGGATCTGTAGTGTGTCGTGACCATATGTCAATGAATGGAGCTACAGTGAATTTATGAAATCGCTTCAATCATTTGTAATAGCCCTGTACTAACCAAAACGAACAAAAGCCTGTACAATCCGATTGTCAGTAGCAACAGCGGTCCTGCACGCTACACTGTTATTAAAATAAAAGCTTGTGCCGAGTAAGCACTCGAACATGCAAGGAACTACAAAAATAATCTAGAATCTACACAGCTATCTGTAAATAAATGGAAGGTCTTCTTCTCCTCAGTTTGCGATGAAGATTGTTCCCACTCCACTAAACTCACCACTTAAACACACCCGTTCTGTTCGTAGCAACTTGTCCAGTAACTGTTATGATTCGAGAAAAAATTTCATTAAATGTAATCCCCCCCAACATCCCACGCTTGAACCTCGGACCATGTCGTTGGTGGGGAGGCTTTCGTGGTCTCTGCGATTCAGATGGCCATACCGTAGGTTCAACCAAAATGAAGGGGTATCTGTCGAGAGACCAGACAAAGGTGTGGTTCCTGAAGAGGGGCAGCAGCCTTATCAGTAGTTGCAGGGCAACACTCTGGATAATTGACTGTTATGACCTTGTAACATCGTCCAAAATGGCCTGCTGTGCTGGCACTGCGAACGGCCGAAGACAAAGGGAAACTACAGGCGTAATTTTTCCCGATACCATGCAGCTTTACAGTATAGTTAACTGGTGAAGGCGTCCACTTGGGTAAAATATTCTTGAGGTAAAATAGTCCCCCATTTGGATCTCTGGGCGGAAACTATTCAGGAAGACGTCGTTATCAGGAGAAACAAAACTGCCGTTCTACGGATCGGAGAGTGGAACGTCAGATCCCTTAATCGGACAGGTAGGTTAGAAAATTTGAAAAGGGAAACGGATAGCATAAAGTTAGATGTAGTGGGAATTAGTGTAGATCGGTGGCAGGAGGAACAGGAATTCTAGGCAGGTGAATACAACGTTATAAATACAAAGTCAAATATGGGTAAATCAGGAGTACGTTTAATAAGGAGTAGAAACATAGGAACTCGGATAAGCTACAATGAACAGACTAGTGAATGCATTATTGCAGTAAAGATAGACATGAAGCCCGTGCCTACCACAGTAGTACAAGGTTGTATGCCAACTAGCTCAGCAGATGATGAAGAGATTGAAGAAACGTATGATGCGATAAAAGAAATTAGTCAGGTAGTTAAGAGAAACGATAATTTCATAGTCGTGGGGCATTGGAATTCGATAGTAGGAAAAGGAAGAGAAAGAAAAGTGGTAGGTGAATATGGAGTGGATGTAAAGAATGAAACAGGAATCCGCCTGGTAGCATTTTGCACACTGCTCCACTTACTCAGAGCTAGCACATGGTTTAAGAATCATGAAACAAGGTTGCATGTGTGGAAGAGGTCTGCAGACACTAGAAGGTTTCAGATAGATTACATAATAATAAGACAGAGATCTGGCAACCAAGTTTTAAATTGTAAGACATTTCCAGTGGCAGAAGTGGACACTGACTACAATTTATTGGATACGAAGTGTGGACTGAATCTGACGAAACTGCAAAAACGTAGGAATTGAAGGAAATGGGACGTGGATAGACTGAAAGAACCAGAGGTTGTTGAGAGTTTCAGGGAGAGCATTAGGGACCGATTGACAAGAACAAGGGAAAGAAGTACAGTAGAAAAATATGGGTAGCTTTGAGAGATGAAATAGTGAAGGGAGTAGAGGATCAAGTAGGTAAAAATACTAGAGCTAGTGGAAATCATTGGGTAAAAGGGGAGATACTAAATTTAATTGATGAAAGGAGAAAATATGAAAATGAAGCTGGCGGAAAGGAATACAAACATCTCAGAAATGAGATCGAGAGAACTACCTGTATGAATATCAACAGCTAAGATGGAAAACCAGTCCTAAGCAATGAAGAAAAAGCAGAAAGGTGAAAGACGTACATACAGGGTCTATAGTAGTGCGATGTACTTGAGGGTAATATTGTGGAAATGGAAGCGGACGCAGATGAAAATGAAATGGGAGGTACGATACTGCGGGAGGATTTGACAGAGCGCTCAAGGACCTAAGTCGAAACAAGACCCAGGGAGTAGACAATTTTCTGTTAGAACCACCTTGGGAGAACCAACCAAGACAAAACTCTTCCGTCTGGTGAGCAAGATGTATGAGGCAGATAAATACCCTCAGATTTGAAGAAGAAAATAATAATTCCAATTCCAAAGAAGGCAGGTGCTGGCAGGTGTGAAAATTACTGAACTATCAGTTTAATCAGTCACGGTTGCTACGTACTAACACGAGTTCTTTACAGACGAATGAAGAAACGGGTAGAAGCTGACCTCCGGGAAGATCAATTTGGATTCCGTAGGAATGTTGGAACACACTAGGCTATTCAGACCCTACTACTTATCTCAGAAAATAGGTTAAGGAAAAACAAAGCTACGTTTACTACATTTTTTTAGACATAGAGAAAGCTTTTGAGAATGTTGACTGGAATACTCTCATTCAAACACTGAAGGCGGCAGGGGTGAAATACAGGGAGCGAAAGGCTATTTACAATTTGTACAGAATCCAGATAGCAGTTATCAGAGTCGAGGGACACGAAAAGGAAGCAGTGGTTGAGAAGGGAATGAGGCATGTTTGTAGCCTATCCCGATGTTGTTCAATCTGTATAGTGAACAGGCAGTAAAGGAAACAAAAGAAAAATTTTGAGTAGGAATTACAATTCGTGGAGAAGAAAGAAAAACTTTGTGGTTTTCCGCGACATTGTAATTCTGTCAGAGACAGCAAAAGGACCTGGAACATAAATTGAGCCGGTCGGAGTGGCCGTGCGGTTCTAGGTGCTACAGTCTGGAGCCGAACGACCGCTACGGTCGCAGGTTCGAATCCTGCCTCGGGCATGGATGTGTGTGGTGTCCTTAGGCTATTTAGGTTTAATTAGTTCTAAGTTCTAGGCGACTGATGACCTCAGAAGTTAAGTCGCATAGTGCTCAGAGCCATTTGAACCATTTGAACAGAAATTGAAGGGAATTGACAGTGTTTTCGAAGGATGATATAAGATGAATATCAATAGAAGGAAAACCAGGATAATGGAATGTAGTCGAAATCGGTTGATGCTAAAGGAATTAGATCAGGAAATGGGACACTTAAAGTAATAGATGAGTATTGCCGTTTGGAAAGCAAAATAACTGATGATGGTCGAAGTAGAGAGGACACAAAATGTAGACTGGCTATGGAAAGGAAATCGTTAAGAGAAATTTGTTAACATCGAGTATTGATGTGTCAGGAAGTCTCTTCTGAAAGTATTTGCATGGAGTGTTGCCATGTATGGAAGTGAAACATGGACGATAAATAGTATAGACAAGAAGAAAATAGAAATTTTGGAAAGTGATGTTAACAGAAGAATGCTGAAGATTAAATGGGGAGGTCACGTAACTACTGAGGAGGTACTGAATAACGAATTTGTGGCACAACATCAGTAGAAGAAGCTATTCACCAATTTAGTATTGGAGGGAAGCGTGGAGGGTAAAAATCGTAGAGGGATAGCAAGAGATGAAAACGCTAAGCAGATTTAGATGGATGCAGGTTGCAGTAGTTTGTCGGAAATGAAGAGGCTTGTATAGGATGGAGTAGCAAGGAGATCACAGCACGTGGGTCGCACTTGCCGGAATTTCTTAACAACATCTTTCACGCGACTGGAAACTACAACGTCAGTTAACGTACTACTGTGTTCCCGCGATGCTCGTCCTGGTCAGTGCATCCCCCTCTACCATCAGTGTTGTTAACACCCCAAAATCAGACAGGTCACTAGGTTACTGTAGGCTACTGCTGACCTTGCCTCGTCTGTTAGTTCAGTGTAGAGACAATGTTAGAGATACTGTTAATTTTATGGATATTAGCCTTTTTCTCGAATTTCTCTCTTACGATTCCATTGCGAACTTGTAGGAATTTATTTTTGGGAATTTGCATTCATTTTTCAGCTACCGCCTTCAGAAAAGATACATGAAGTGTTAAGGTGTCATGAATCTGATACGTCTGCACACACATGGGATAAACAGTATGTTACAACATCTGCCTACAACACCGTTCATTGTCTGATAAACGGTGGGCGGCGGCAAATTCTGGATTTTATTGGACTATGTGTGAAATGCACACCTACTTGGCGAATAGGGTGCAGTCGTGATACTAGCTAGCGAACGACAGATGTTTCCAGACGGACTCTTTTCCTTCAAGACTACCTTGCGTGTGCGTGGCGTAGAAAGTGCCGTTCAAAATGTGGAGGAACATGGGTATTTATTATGCCGAGTGAATCATTTTCTACACAAATCTCTAGCTTTGCAGAGAAAATGTATGTGCGTTTGTGTGTGTGTGTGTGTGTGTGTGTGTGTGTGTGTGTGTGTGTGTAGCTTCGATACTTGACTATGTAGATAGCTTTTGTGTCAAATCTAACAGAGGCCTCTTCAACATTCCTATCCCTAAAATAACAGGACACATATAAGGCAAACTTGCATGAAAAAAATGTTACATTTCTATATGCAAAACTGACCTTAGTCTTGAATATTGAAAATTATGCATAGGGTGAATTCTACATAAAATGTGTAAGCTATTGAAGAAATTTCCTCAAATATATATACATATATATATATATATATATATATATATATATATATATATATATATATATATACATATATATATATATATATATGGGTTCAAATAATATTCTAGTAGTGACAGTGAAATTCGAGTAATTTAGAGAATGTATAGACTCCAAGGGACATTACATTTAAGCTAGATGAAATTCTTCTTATTTGAAAGTTGTATATGTGAAATGCCCTGCTAAGCCCCCAATACACGAGAAGTACTAGGAATTGTGGAAGGGGGCCAGAATGAGCTGCAGTCAGTTACACTCCAAACATAACACTTTATTTAGTTGTACAAATATTACAGCGCAACTTCTAAGCTTGACTATCGACAGAAAACGTCTTTAAACCTAAAACAGCTGAAGGCCCATGAATCAAATACAACTGCTATAAATAATTTTTTTTTTGAGACAGAAGGCTATACGCTTTAACGTTAAATAGTATTTAAGGCCAAGCGATGTAAGACTTGACTAGTCAGATGGATTAAGTTTTTTAAAAGCGGCTGAAGACTGAAAAATTGAAAACAATGTAACTACAATAACCTTTCAATAGGCAGAAGGCCCAAGCTTAATGACCGATAAGAAACCTTACTCCAAAATGGCTGAAAGCCTTTGTTAAAAAAACAAAAAAACAAAAAAAAACAAAATGCAACCAATTTTCTAACGCAGTAGACTCAAAGCTTTTAACCTTAAATAGTATTTAAGCCCAAATTATGTAGGACTTGATAAGTAAGAATCCAAAATTTTAAAGCGGCTAAAGGCCCATCATTTTAAGACCAATATACACTCCTGGAAATGGAAAAAAGAACACATTGACACCGGTGTGTCAGACCCACCATACTTGCTCCGGACACTGCGAGAGGGCTGTACAAGAAATGATCACACGCACACCACAGCGGACACACCAGGAACCGCGGTGTTGGCCGTCGAATGGCGCTAGCTGCGCAGCATTTGTGCACCGCCGCCGTCAGTGTCAGCCAGTTTGCCGTGGCATACGGAGCTCCATCGCAGTCTTTAACACTGGTAGCATGCCGCGACAGCGTGGACGTGAACCGTATGTGCAGTTGACGGACTTTGAGCGAGGGCGTATAGTGGGCATGCGGGAGGCCGGGTGGACGTACCGCTGAATTGCTCAACACGTGGGGCGTGAGGTCTCCACAGTACATCGATGTTGTCGCCAGTGGTCGGCGGAAGGTGCACGTGCCCGTCGACCTGGGACCGGACCGCAGCGACGCACGGATGCACGCCAAGACCGTAGGATCCTACGCAGTGCCGTAGGGGACCGCACCGCCACTTCCCAGCAAATTAGGGACACTGTTGCTCCTGGGGTATCGGCGAGGACCATTCGCAACCGTCTCCATGAAGCTGGGCTACGGTCCCGCACACCGTTAGGCCGTCTTCCGCTCACGCCCCAACATCGTGCAGCCCGCCTCCAGTGGTGTCGCGACAGGCGTGAATGGAGGGACGAATGGAGACGTGTCGTCTTCAGCGATGAGAGTCGCTTCTGCGTTGGTGCCAAAGATGGTCGTATGCGTGTTTGGCGCCGTGCAGGTGAGCGCCACAATCAGGACTGCATACGACCGAGGCACACAGGGCCAACACCCGGCATCATGGTGTGGGGAGCGATCTCCTACACTGGCCGTACACCACTGGTGATCGTCGAGGGGACACTGAATAGTGCACGGTACACCCAAACCGTCATCGAACCCATCGTTCTACCATTCCTAAACCGGCAAGGGAACTTGCTGTTCCAACAGGACAATGCACGTCCGCCTGCATCCCGTGCCACCCAACGTGCTCTAGAAGGTGTAAGTCAACTACCCTGACCAGCAGGATCTCCGGATCTGTCCCCCATTGAGCATGTTTGGGACTGGATGAAGCGTCGTCTCACGCGGTCTGCACGTCCAGCACGAACGCTGGTCCAACTGAGGCGCCAGGTGGAAATGGCATGGCAAGCCGTTCCACAGGACTACATCCAGCATCTCTACGATCGTCTCCATGGGAGAATAGCAGCCTGCATTGCTGCGAAAGGTGGATATACACTGTACTAGTGCCGACATTGTGCATGCTCTGTTGCCTGTGTCTATGTGCCTGTGGTTCTGTCAGTGTGATCATGTGATGTATCTGACCCCAGGAATGTGTCAATAAAGTTTCCCCTTCCTGGGACAATGAATTCGCGGTGTTCTTATTTCAATTTCCAGGAGTGTAACTATCATAAATTTTCGACTGGCAGAAGGCCCACAGTTTTATCTTGAAAGAACGTAATACTTGATAAGTAAGATCCTTAAAACTTAAAGTGGCTGAGGGCTCATCCTTTTAAAAAACAACTACAATAAATTTTCAACAGGCAGAAAGCCCACAGCTTTATCTTCCAAAAGGTAATACCTGATAAGTAGGATCCTTTACACTTAAAGCGGCTGAAGGCCGATGCTTTCAAACTCGTGTCTCAATAGTTCATAGGCGAAGTAATGATGCTAAACTGTTCGCTTTGACCCTGCGCCCATTACACATGTTGTACAAATGGAGATGATGACTTAATTACTGACGAAGCCTTTGGCATAATTGTTTTATTATTCTCCATTGCATGATGTAATTTTAGAAGTTTTACTTCTGATGAAGGTATATTTATATGTACCGAAACCTTGGTCAAGAATTTTAATAAAAAATTTTTATCCTGCAACTGTTTTGGCTGTCATCCTTTTATTTGAAGCTTTTAAAAACAATACATTGCAATACATTAGAAAGGCAGAAAGCTCACAGCTTTACCTTCCAAAAGTTAATACTTTATAAGATCCTTAAAACTTAAAATGGTGCTTTAAAACAATACAATAAAATTTTCAACAGGTATGAGGCCCAAGCTCTATCTTCAGACAATGTAAGACTTGCTCAATTTAGAAAAAATTACCTTTAAAACGGCTGAAGGCCTTTGATTTTAAAAACACAATTACAAACATATAAATTCCAACCATCGGCTATGAGCCATTAAAAATACACAATTAAACGCCAACATGAAAGTTTGTATAGGCAACGGCGCTCAGAAGATTCCAGGGGGGTCGGTCTGCCCTTGACATCCTAACGTTCATGTGGTGTCACCGCCAGACACCACACTTGCTAGGTGGTAGCCTTTAAATCGGCCGCGGTCCGTTAGTATGCGAGGTGCCGGGGCTAGCAGTGTTTTTAACACTAAATTCTTCGAGAATCTTCATATATAAATGATGCTCTAAGCTCCCCCTATTCTAACTCCGACTTTTGCTGTTGCACAAGGATTAAAAAGAAACGCGAACTGACTGTAATAGACCCTGCAAGTGGAGTAGAAAAGAGTTTGGCACCTGTAATAATTTAATTTGATAAATAAGTTAAATAAAGGAAGGTTTCATTAACGTAGTGAGAAATGATACGGTTGTTCTACCGATTAACAGAATGAAAGTTCTGTCCAAAATAACAATATGATTTATTATGACTAAACACAAAATAATAAACAAAAACACATGAAACATTTATAATACATCAAATTGGCTCAAATTGGATACTCAAACAAATGCTGTGAAGGTGAAGTTGTCCTTAAACTAGACTGTGAGGTTTATGACGAAGTGGTATGTGGAGCCAATTCCTTGCCACTCAAATCTTAAGAGAGACACACAGCTAACCCAACATTAATTTCTGCTACCCAAGACAGAACAAAGTTAGAAAAAGACGAACAGGCGCGCTCTGCTGAGGCCTGATTATCACCTAGGAAAATCCCTATCTGCCGGTGCTGCGGACATACATTACCAAACTGTCTTCTTAACTGCCAGAACACGATCTGGCGTACCGGAGGCGATGGCTGGTTGCTTCGACGTCCTGTTGTGGTGATGATAATGTCGCGAGTATAGCCTGAAACGAATTATCCTCGTTTTGGTTGTTCCAGACTAAAGATTTCCTAGCAATACAAATGCGCCTCTGAGGGAGACGAAGAAGGCTCGCCACACAATCACTGACGGTACATTGATTGATTCTAACAAGCGAAGTCACACTGTAACTCCGATACAGTCAACTTTAGCCAAAACTGCTCAAGACAGACAACATAGGCTGCTTGTACGCAGAACGCTCAATTTCCAACTGTACTCGGAAAGTTACGTTGAAGTCGAAACTTCAGCAACTTCGTCAAACAGTTACAATTAAATAAAAGTATATTAGACAGCCAACGGAAAGCAGGCTGTCCAGAGCAGCGAGAGCTCAGTCTTGTAACCTACTCCGACCGAAAGGCGAGAGACGACTACCCCTGAGCAACCGTACAGGCCGAACACAGAACATTCCCGCCCCCATGACAGCGGCTGTGGTTAAACGTTCCAATCAGCAACTCGAAAACCGGCGGAAAATTCCACTCTATTGCCGGAGCACTACCATTCCACCAATGGAGATTCTTGGCGCCAATTTCTGCGCTGATTTTGCTACGTCACGGAGCTATGCCCTGAGCAAGCCAATCACAGTTACTATTTTGCAGAAAGCGCGGGAATTTGCGCGCCACGGCTGCTTGGGAACACAAGTCATTCCCACGCATCGCTGGTAGCCCACCAGAAAGTGTTTTCGCTAAGTTTCTGCGAAGTAACGGAACCTCTAGCCCAGCCGCTACTTCAGGCCCCTGCGGGCGTGTCTCTTGACAATGTCGGCGTCTGGAAAGCATTCACTCGACTGCCTCACACCCGTCGGCTTAACCCTCTCGAGATCAGCAGCGCCTGCCTGTCACCGGACCACCTGGGTGACGAGAGACGCTGCTTGGGAAGTCCACGTGTGAAGGAATGGCAACTTTTCACCGCATGCAATTAGAGAGAGGAAAATCGTAAGATAGAAATATGAGAGGGGGCTCATTCGACCTCTCATAGCCCCTACGCCATTTTAGATTGTAATTGGTGAGCGGTTGGCTCACTTAGGAGCAAGGTAGTGAGTCAATCGCCCAAGAACAATCTCGCAAACTGACTCCACATGCCGCACTCTTTAAAGAAAATCGCTGCAACTGAAAAATGCAGCTCATAGAGGGAGGATTATTTATGATGTAGCCAACTTCACCTTCTTAATATGGAACACTAACACTCACATCACACATCCATACCCAGGGAGCCCCTTCCAAACACCGATTCATACAGACATTCACGCTCTAAATATGGCCTGGGCATCTGAGCCAAATATGGAGCAGTTTATTCTTTACAATCAGAGTTGGAGTGCTCCGCAGTTAAATGCCCAAGATGTTACAACAATTTGTATCATTAAACTAACCTGAACTCACTCATGCATGATACTGTTTAAGTTAACAATCTCTTTGTGAGCTTTCAGAATCTAATTACAACCTCCGATTCATTCTGTCTCCCTGCAGCAAGAATAACCTTTACAAAATGCTCCCTGAACTGATGGTCCATTCACAATGACAGTGGTGGTATCTGCTTCAGTTTATGGGGACTTCAGGCACACTGTTTGCATACACACAACAATAAATACAAATTACAAAAAAACAACATGCTGTGGAGAACAATACAGTAATCTGTAATAAGAATTACAGTGTAAAACACAAACATATACTAGGTATAACATACATTACAAAGAACAACATTAGAGAAAGAAATTTAAGAAAAAAACAAGGTTCATGGGGCATCAAGTCGTGCTTGCACATTGCACAATGTTCACGACTGTGCTGAGAATGAGGCACTAAATCACATTGTTAGAAATATTCGAAGCACTTCACAAATTCCACAGTACTGACATCACATAGGGCTAAACGTCGGGTGTTGTTGCTACGTTGTTGCAACGGCAATAGGGTGTGCTGGAGCATCTGCAATACTCTGTTGAGATTGCACCAAGACCCACGCATATGATCACGGCAGTACGGTAGGAAGACACAGTGATAGGCTCTCCTCACGTCAATTAATTGTCTCTGAGGTCTACTTGTTGGGATACATCACTAGTCTAGGTCTCTTCTCTCGCTGGACAGTACTTTAGGTTTCCCAATATTGCAGTTCGACGAGGGATGATGGCACGTGGAGTGACTCCACAAGTGTGTGAGGTCATCCATACAGGATCGAACTAGGAGCGACGATTGCTAAAACTGCTCTCTAATAGAGAGGGGAAGTTAGAAATGAGACCATTCATTTGTTAGTGTGGCACGATACTGCTTTGTGTACACAGATCGGCCAATGCTAGTGAGTTGTAAAAACCCAAACAGGTGAGTATATAGCGTCCCTTTCTGTCCTGAGGCACATGAGGCGCAGGTTCTGACACGATATGTGATCTTCTTCGTGTACTCACGACAACGTGGTCGGCCGCAGGGAATCCCTCCAAACGGCTGCCGCGTCCAGAGAGCTAGCAGGCTGTCGCGTGTGGGTCGCATGTCAGTGTCAACGGCCAGCCTCACTTTCGCTTGTGGCCCAGCGAGGGCTGTCTGCCGCCTAATCCCTCAGGTATACGGCCCGGTGACTGTCAGCTTGTAGGACCGGATGCTCTCGCGCCCTTCACGTCAGGTGGCGCGCTGACGCTCTCTTCTTGCAGGTAGCCGATGACCTCTTGTTTTTGCTCTGGCTGGTCTCTGCATTGCCACGATCCCCGTCATCTGTACAGTTCTTACAAAAATCTTATGCCTAACTTTTCCCCATGACCCTCTATATTATAATAAATTTACATAATGACACATTGATGGTCTGTCATTTCAGACACTCTTATTTTACTTTTATAGTTATTAATCTATGGCTATCATTATAACAAAATCGTGGTGTATGTAATCTAGACATGGAAATAATTTATCTTGATATTTGTGTAGAGACCGGTCTCACTACTGTACATGGTGTGTGACGCTACACTGGATGAACAGCTAAATGTGCGGGCCCGCACCAATATTACTATTTGTTATATAGATCGACAGTAGACATGCTCAAGAATTAACTACCATATGCCAACGATCTACATTCTATGTCTTCTGAATAAATTATGTTATTATGCAGGCTGAAGTTTTACTGAGCTATAAAGAACATGCAACTATTCTACGTTCGCTTGCCGGTCGTCCCTCCATCTCGGGTCTGTGATTTGATGACCTGAAAAATGACATCCCCACAGGCGCGCGCCAAACATTCCTACTTGTGGTAGAAAACCCCAATAATATTAATCTAGTTATTGTTAAATCCTATGGTTTAACTTATCCTAGTATATCGTACCTTTTTTTCTATTTTTATTTATTTATTTATTTATTTATTGTTTACCTTATACAATACTCTTACATAATTCCTGTTACGTTGAGATGTCTCGCTGCTGGCCGCTATTAACGACAGTGGTGTGCGCGCCGTACGACATGACCTCCGAGTTTTCATTACGCCTCACTGAAACTCCAGAGACTGGGTTAGCCATGGCTATACAAGACAATAAATTTATAGTTGAACTTAATTTTGTATGTGATGCAGTTTTAGAAATGAAAGCGCACCTTTCCAGAGGCAATGTAATATGACCAAGCCAAGTCTGGTTCCTGTTGAGGATTCAGTCGCCCACCACACGCCAGCTACACAGTATGTCACGAATATCCAAGTATAAGTCCCTGGTTATTCATCTGTGACAGTCGCAAGCAGCATGCTAAATCCCCAACCAGCACGTTGGCATGGTAGGCTTTATGCCCGCATTTCTACCGTCTAGGGCACCATTGGAGTCAAACGCTCACATCTCGTGGTCGTGCGGTAGCGTTCTCGCTTCCCACGCCCGGGTTCCCGGGTTCGATTCCCGGCGGGGTCAGGGATTTTCTCTGCCTCGTGATGGCTGGGTGTTGTGTGCTGTCCTTAGGTTAGTTAGGTTTAAGTAGTTCTAAGTTCTAGGGGACTGATGACCATAGATGTTAAGTCCCATAGTGCTCAGAGCCATTTGAACCATTTCAAACGCTCACAGGTTCACCCCGACTTGCAAGACAACGATGCTGGCGCATCACTGTAAAAACTATACTGCCCATATTCATCCTCGAAATCACGCTATATACCAAAATATTGCAGAGCACTGTTGCGTGCCTGCAAGCATTGGTATGAACGTCTCACGAACTGGTTGTGGCCGCTATGGAGCGTATCACGACTTCTCAGAACGCTTCTAAAAGCACGTTCTTGTATGCGCCCGTTTGTGCGACTTCTCCTCACTCATCATTATCCCTCAACATGGACACCAGACAGGAAAGGACAAAAACATTGCTCATGAAAAGGTAGTGTCTCCTACTCCATCGACATTGGAGATCGCGAACATAAAAAGAGGATAGCAGCAGTAAATTCTTATGCAAGACAACGCAGCGTGTTAATACTTTAGCAATCTTAATCCATTAATGCAACGATTATTGTTCCCCGAAGAAAGGTTCATATATTTGCCTATTCCACTATGTACACCACTTAAACTACTATTATTCCACGAACTTCTTTGTGTGAGAGATGCTGTGGAGTCCTATGGACTAGCGCCAATCCCTTGTCAGACTCCCCCTCCTCTGACGTGCATTAGGATTTGCAGGTCTAATTTCAATCTCCTGGTTCTCCTGTGGTCCTTGATTTCGCTCTCTCCAGTTACGGTCGCTTTGCCGTTCGTTATTCCTCCTGTCCCAGATTCCTTGTCTAGATTGGCCCTGTTCCCTGACGTTCTGGATTCCGTGTCTCTGGTTTCCATAATCTTGAATTGCGTAACCTTGATTTCCGTAACCCTGGTTTCCTAACTGACGAGCGCGATTATGCGATCTGTTGTCGTCTGCCCTTGCTGGCCCGTGGTATTTGTTATTTTGCGCCTTCTTCCTGTCCTTTGCGTCTTGTTTATCGAAGACTACTTCGAGTTCGCGCAATAGACTCTTGAATGCTTCTATGTCAGATCCACACTTGCCGACAAGTGTCTGTTGATACCTAACAGGCAATTTGGAAAAACAAAATTTGATGATTTCTCCCTTGCTATATGGACTATCTAAAAATTGATTTTTCTTGAGTAAATCATCAAAAAATTTGGTTGCGCTCCTTTGCCCGGACACTTCCAGTTCAGGACAAAATATTATTTCGTCTTTAATCCTGTCTTGCGTTTCCTTTGACCAGTAGATCCCCAGGAACGCATCAACAAATTCCTGATAAGTCTGACACGTCGCTGCCACACCCCGCATCTTTTCCGCGGCTTGGCCTTCGATGTGTCCACACATGAATTCTAATTTTGCCAGGGTTGGCCATGATGACGGTAATGAATTTGAAAACTGCATCATCCAGCTCTTGGGATGCATCGACCCTCCATTATCTCTGAACTTTTGGAATTTTAGTATCGACAGGAAGTGATTGTGATCAAAATCCTGTCCGATCCTCGCAGTGGTGTTGTCACTCGTTTCCGATACTTGCACGTCTGCTGATTGTCCTGATCTATCTTGCTGATAACTGTGATGTGCTACCTCTGTATCACAGTGGCAGTGGCACTAATAATTCACTCTCCTAAGTGGGCTACAATTATTGGAGCTATTACTAGGTGTTTCTGCGTGTGCATTGTTAGTTCCGCACTCTGTCACTGGGCTAGAGCACGGCGGGCTTTTCCTCGGAGACACAATTCTGTGTACTCCATCATTGGTATCCGAACGCGCAGTGCTCGTGTGCCCGTTTCGCTCTAGTTTTGCTATCCGACTCTTTACTTCTTTCATTCGTTTCGTGATGTTCGTAACCGCAATATTACCTTGGGTTTTTAAGAACGCTAGGGATTTTGAGTGGGCTTGTGTCGCACGTCGCAAGCGACCTGCGAGTTGAGAAGTTACTTTTGCGATTTTCATGGCCCCTGTTGCTGCCGTTTTGGCTAGGCCTGCTACTTTTTGTACTACCATTGACAATTGTTTTGCTTCTCCACATTCTTTCTTTATTGTTAGTAATTCCCCACGAATTTCTCCTATATGCGAAATTATAGTCTGAGTGTCCTTCTTACCCTGTTTCTCATCTTCTTTCATTGATCGTAGGAATCTCAGTATTTATTTTTTATTTATTTCGAGTCAAAAACATTACAACAATATTTACAATATATACAATATAACAAATCAGGTCAAATCATAAAAGAACAAACTAAACGGTATTAGCCCAAAATTGTGCAACGGCAGCAGCATTGTCTGAAACATCAACAAGCTCTTGTGTGGAACATGATACAGGACATCTAGGACAGTTAATTAAATGTTTGGTTGTCTGTTCTTCTCCGCAGTCACACAAGGTGGAAGATTCCTTCATGAAGCCCCATTTAAACAGGTTGTCCTTAGTTCGTCCGACGCCACTCCTGAGCCGATTTAGAGACTTCCACACTGTCCAGACTTGATTTCCACCAGGAGGAAGGGTCTCAGAAGGAGTCATCCAATCATTGCTGTCAGATTTTGCTGTCCACTGAGATAGTCTGGCTGCTCCAGTCCGACCGGTGAGGGGTGTAGTAGTTCTCATAAAGCTCCTCCTAGATTTGAGTCTACTAATTGGTGGCTGGTATCCATGTAGCAGGTGATCGGTGTTATGATCTGCTTTATGTCTCTCAAGTTTGGCTGCGACTTCACGCCTTATGTCTGGAGGAGCAATACCTGCTAGTTTATGGAGTTTATCAATAGGTGTAGCTTTGAGGCATCCCGTTACTGTCCTGCAGGTTTCGTTCAGTGCCACATCAACCTGCTTTGCATGAGATGACTTGTACCATACAGGACATGCGTATTCAGCTGCGGAATAGCACAAGGCCAAGGCTGATGTTCTTAGTAGTTTGGGATCTGCACCCCAAATGCTGCCAGTGAGCTTCCGCAGGATGTTGTTACGAGCAGCAACTTTCTGCTTAGTGTTAGTGCAGTGTTTTCTGTAGGTCAACGTTCGATCTAAGGTGACACCCAGATATTTGGGGTAGAAACAATGTTCAAGCTCTTGATCTTCCCAACACACTGTAAGTTTTCTGTAGGCCTCTCGATTGCGTAGGTGGAAAGCACAAACTTGAGTTTTAGTAGGGTTCGGTCTTAAGTTATTGACTCTGTAGTACTCAGATAGGTCCTTGAGAGCAACAGTAAGCTGGTTTTCTACTGTGTCAAAATCTCTGGCTTGTGTGACTAAGGCAAGATCATCTGCATAGATGAAACTCTTTGTAAGAGAAGGTTGAGGCTGGTCATTTGTAAATATGTTGAACAATATGGGGGAAAGGACACTACCCTGAGGCAAGCCATTCCTTTGACTTCTCCATCTACTCCTTCTTCCTTGGAACTCCACATAGAATCGCCGGTTTTCCAAAAGTGTCTGCACAGTTCTGGTGAAATTAATGTCTCTAGTGATGTAGTAGACTTTGTGCAATAATTGTCGATGTTGAATGGTGTCATATGCTGCTGTGAGATCCACGAAGACAGCCCCGGAAATGTATCCTTTTTCATATCCCTCTTCAATATGTTCAGTCAGATTAAGGACTTGTGCTGTACAATTCTTTCCAGGTCGGAAACCTGCTTGTTGAGGTATGAGTTGTTTTTCAACAATGAGAGTGAGTCTATTTAGTAACATTCTTTCATAGATTTTATACAAATGGCAAAGGAGCGAAATCGGTCGGTAGTTCTTGGGATCAGCTGCACCCTTTCCAGGTTTTAGTAAGGGAATAACTTTAGTTTTCCTCCAGATGGCAGGGATCTGTTTCCGCTTCAGGCAACCATTATAGAATTGTAGAAGCCATCCTTCCGTGATGGGACCAAAATGTTTAATTTGCTCAATCATTAGGTCGTCTAGACCAGGCGCTTTACCATTTTTGCATTTCTGAATTGCGGTTCTAAGTTCTTGTAAGGTGAAGTCATTGGATAGGTGGTTGTTTTCACGTTCAGGTTCTCTTTTGAGTTTTGTTCTATCCTTAGAACAATTGACCCTGCCATTCTGAATTAGATGATGAGCAATTTGATCTGGTGCAATGTTTGCATGGCCATGGTTGTGGACAGGGTCGTTGTTCAGGCGTCGCAGCAACTGCCAGGCTTTCTGACTGCTTTTAGACATATCAAGGTTCTCGAGTAACTCTATCCATCGTTCTTTTTTGGATTTGGCTAAGGCTGAGGATAAATTTTGGCCAGCAGTTAAAGTTTCAATGCTGTAAGGATTATCATTGAAAAGTTGGATATAGTTATGTAGATGCTTCACGGATTCTTCTGTCAAGCCAGGTATGTAGTTAACTCGACAGCCTCTGGGAGTTGAGAGTCTTGAGCATCTTTTCACGGCTTCTACAAACTCATCATAGTTGGAGACTGAGGGTTCTATGCGTGAAACTTCTGAGTCAAGGAGATCAGCAAACTTCTGCCAGTCTGCTTTCTTGAAATTGTATCGCCTTCGGAATGATGTGATTCTAGGAGTAATGGCTGCAAACACTTGGCAGCCTATGGGGCGGTGTTGAGTATTTGGTATCGGATTTAGAACAGTTTTTCTGCATTGGTGAGCTATGTTCTCGCTAACAAAAATTAAGTCGGGGTTATACCCACGTTTCCAACGCCCACTGTTAAAAGATGGTGGGAGTTTATTATCATGGACAAGATTAAGATGGTTGGTTTCAGCCCAAGTCAAAACTGCTTCACCATTACTGTCGTCCTCAACATAACCCCAAACACTGCTATGACTATTGAAATCTCCAACAATAAAGTGAGCTTGTTGATTGGAGTAGTTGTCTGTAGGTGAAAATTGGAAATCTGTTCCTGGGGGTTTGTAAATTGACGACACAATACAACCATTCAGTTCTACAGACAGTATTTCAATATTGTTGGATTCTGTAAGTGAGGTAGAGAGAACAGCTATATCGTTCCTCACAAAGATAGCACTGCCATATTGTCTATGGGGTCGCTCAACTGCCAGTTTCATCCCAAGGATTTTTGGTCTTCTCATGGTGTCATCTCGATGGGTTTCTTGTATACATAAAATATCACACCTAGGTTCCTTGGCAATATGTTGCAGGAGTTCTTCTTTGGCAACAGACAATCCTTCTATGTTATTTGATACAATCACAAGGTGAGGTCTTGATAAAGACCTTTGGTTTCCATTCATAGTGAAACCTATAATGCAATGCTTTTGGAATGCTGACGTTCAGTTCAGTACTGGAGAATCTAGTCCAGTACCTATGCAGGGGCACCACGTGCAGGAGTCAGCTTCAGTATTGGGTTAATGTCATCTTTTTGATCCTCGTCACACATGGGCGATGTAACTCTGGACACCTGGGCACTAGAGCTCTGACGTGGCCGAGCTGGCCCCTGTCTGCTCTCGTTCGTTTGATTATAAACTTCTGCTGCCGTCTCGACCTGTGTGCCTGTCTCTGTTTCATCCTCTATCTCACTATCATAATCACGGTCGCGACGTTGCTCTAAGATCGCGTCCAAATCACCGTCCTCATCAATGACCCTGTCGTCCTGTCCTGCTAAAAATGTGCCCATCTCACCTCCGAACCTATCCCCGCCAGTAACGTGCCCCTTATCCATTATAGTATCCACTTTTGATTTAGCTTCGCTCACTAATAGTCGTGCCTTTCTTCTCGTGATCATTCATGAGAAACAAAATTAATCTAAAATACACAGTAAGAATAATCTACTCCCTGTATTTTTACACAAAGACATAAAATTTCAACAACGCTGTCCCAACGCTGTAATTACAAACACAATTTGATGTGGTACAGAAACCGCACACAAATCCGACAAAGTGCGATGTGGTACGGACACCACATCAACGAAACACAAAAAACAATGAACAAAAAAAATATATACACTGAAAACAAAAACTGTAATCATGCACCGCTACTTAAAAACTAATCGCGGAACTACAAGAAAAAGAACTTGGGTATTAATTATTGAAAAATAGAGAAAAAGAATTTGAATGTTTCTACTAATAATACTGTTTGTTAATCAGTGATTCACAGGAAAGATCCGAGGCTAAGGGTCGCCATTTTATGCGAGGTGCCGGGGCTAGCAGTGTTTTTAACACTAAATTCTTCGAGAATCTTCATATATAAATGATGCTCTAAGCCCCCCTATTCTAACTCCGACTTTTGCTGTTGCACAAGGATTAAAAAGAAACGCGAACTGACTGTAATAGACCCTGCAAGTGGAGTAGAAAAGAGTTTGGCACCTGCAATAATTTAATTTGATAAATAAGTTAAATAAAGGAAGGTTTCATTAACGTAGTGAGAAATGATAGGGTTGCTCTACCGATTAACAGATTGAAAGTTATGTCCAAAATAACAATATGATTTATTATGACTAAACACAAAATAATAAACAAAAACACATGAAACATTTATAATACATCAAATTGGCTCAAATTGGATACTCAAACAAATGCTGTGAAGGTGAAGTTGTCCTTAAACTAGACTGTGAGGTTTATGACGAAGTGGTATGTGGAGCCAATTCCTTGCCACTCAAATCTTAAGAGAGACACACAGTTAACCCAACATTAATTTCTGCTACCCAAGACAGAACAAAGTTAGAAAAAGACGAACAGGCGCGCTCTGCTGAGGCCTGATTATCACCTAGGAAAATCCCTATCTGCCGGTGCTGCGGACATACATTACCAAACTGTCTTCTTAACTGCCAGAACACGATCTGGCGTACCGGAGGCGATGGCTGGTTGCTTCGACGTCCTGTTGTGGTGATGATAATGTCGCGAGTATAGCCTGAAACGAATTATCCTCGTTTTGGTTGTTCCAGACTAAAGATTTCCTAGCAATACAAATGCGCCTCTGAGGGAGACGAAGAAGGCTCGCCACACAATCACTGACGGTACATTGATTGATTCTAACAAGCGAAGTCACACTGTAACTCCGATACAGTCAACTTTAGCCAAAACTGCTCAAGACAGACAACATAGGCTGCTTGTACGCAGAACGCTCAATTTCCAACTGTACTCGGAAAGTTACGTTGAAGTCGAAACTTCAGCAACTTCGTCAAACAGTTACAATTAAATAAAAGTATATTAGACAGCCAACGGAAAGCAGGCTGTCCAGAGCAGCGAGAGCTCAGTCTTGTAACCTACTCCGACCGAAAGGCGAGAGACGACTACCCCTGAGCAACCGTACAGGCCGAACACAGAACATTCCCGCCCCCATGACAGCGGCTGTGGTTAAACGTTCCAATCAGCAACTCGAAAACCGGCGGAAAATTCCACTCTATTGCCGGAGCACTACCATTCCACCAATGGAGATTCTTGGCGCCAATTTCTGCGCTGATTTTGCTACGTCACGGAGCTATGCCCTGAGCAAGCCAATCACAGTTACTATTTTGCAGAAAGCGCGGGAATTTGCGCGCCACGGCTGCTTGGGAACACAAGTCATTCCCACGCATCGCTGGTAGCCCGCCAGAAAGTGTTTTCGCTAAGTTTCTGCGAAGTAACGGAACCTCTAGCCCAGCCGCTACTTCAGGCCCCTGCGGGCGTGTCTCTTGACAATGTCGGCGTCTGGAAAGCATTCACTCGACTGCCTCACACCTGTAGGCTTAACCCTCTCAAGATCAGCAGAGCCCACCTGTCACCGGACCACCTGGGTGACGAGAGACGCTGCGTGGGAAGTCCGCGTGTGAAGGAATAGCAACTTTTCACCGCATGCAATTAGAGAGGAAAATCGTAAGATAGAAATATGAGAGGGGGCTCATGCCACCTCTCAAGTATACGTCAGACCCGCGTGTCGCCACTGTCAGTGATTGCAGACCGAGCGCCACCACACGGCAGGTCTAGAGGGACGTCCTAGCACTCGCCCCAGTTGTACAGCCAACGTTGCTAGGAATGGTACACTGACAAACTACGCTCTGATTTGCCGAGACGATAGTTAGCATTGCCTTCAGCTACGTCATTTGCTACGACCTAGCAAGGCGCCATTACCAGTTAATATTGAGATTGTAAAACATGTACCGCCAAGAGCGATGTTCACCAATTATGCATTGAAGTTAAGTATTCCAGAAGCTATGTACTATTTTTGGCTACTATAATTCCTTGTCATTTTCCAGACCTCACGCCAGCCTGCGTGAGCTTAAACGCGTGCCTTTCGGCTTCCTCCAAACCCCGTGAATTGGCTCCTGCCAATTCACAACAGTTCACTTAGGTGAGACAAGAAGTCGGCCCAACTATACTTGATCCACGGGCAACACAACCAAGAGACCTTCAGGGACCCACTGAGAGGACGACTTGCTAACAACCGACCAGTATACGAGGATTTCAAAGCCAAAACGTTACAGACAGAGCCGCCCACAACCAAACATACATTAAGTTGTCTAAAACTGCACACCAAGTTGGACAGCGACAACAACTGAGGAAAGGATACTGCCTGAATTTACGTCTGCGACCACTGACGGCCACAAGGCAGAAAATTCCGCTGGTCCACTTGAATATCAGATCGACAAATATAGTTAATTCCACCACACGGCAGCTAAATCTTCACCAACTCGAACACTCGCTGTTGTTCCCAGGAATACCGCCAACAGCGAACCACCAACCAAGGGGACAATGTGAAATCACCACTCAACTTTCATGTCATGTGTCGGTGAGCCACGAACCTCGTAGGCCTCGGAACAGCCCCCACACGCTCCGACACTGCATAGAGGCCGCCAGCGGGCCTGGCCGAATGTGCCACGTGGAGACTTGCTTGCTGATCCGCTCCAACCGACCGACTACTGCCAGTACGCTGACAACATTTAAAACAAGTTGTCAGTGGAAATGACACCAACTACACACACAGTTTGACAAACACTTGCACGAAGACTTGAACGACACTCAGCAGTGGATGCGCAATCACGAAGACAAATTGGGAGTCGATACACACACACACAACCAACCCATAAGCGATCGACGAGCCAATTCACGTCGTCCAGTGGGACGACCGACCGACGATCCACGAAGGCAGTCCCCGTCTCAAGTGATGCGTGGCGGCAACAGTCGGGCGAGCCGTGGACATCCAGGCCTCACTGCTGCTCCAGCCCGACTGAAGTAGTGCGTGTTCCAGCTCTGCGAGTGGCCGGTCCGAACTGCCCTCCTGGTACGTTCCAACTGACTCCACGACAGGCGACAACCGCGAAGTCATAGCAGTGCAGCGAAGATAACACATGAGTTCTATATCGACGGGCGCTGCTGCCGCCGCTGACGGGCAGGCAAAGCAGCAACTCAGTGGCGACAGAACTTGAGACTAACACACCGAGATGGCAACACGAAGAAAACACGATGTAAAATAAGAAATGGCACGAGCGCATGCCACGCACGGCGCAATATGGTCTAAGTGTTTTACTCTTGTAAGTAACACATAAAAATTGTGGTCACTAAGTCCTTAACAATTGTTTCCTTAGGTCCAGTTAAGACAATTATTATAATTCCGATGCAAAGGCAGTCGTTATGCGACTAGTACAAAACAAGAAACTGACTATTTCAAAGTAGTTTACACAGACAAATACCAAAGTCATGCGACTAGTACAAAACAAGAAACTGACTATTTCAAAGTGGTTTACACAGACAAATACCAAAGTAAATACTTCGTGAATGTGGATACAATGTATCACTGTTAGGTATGAAACACATTTACGTTGAGTTCATCATATATACCGTTAGTGGAAACCATCAATGAACGAAATGTTCCTGAACAATCAAAAACGTATCATGTACTCGAAACAATACCTCCTCTCCTTTCTCTTTCAGGGAGTATATATTTTATAAATGCTGTCATGTGAAGAGAGAAGGCGTAGCGCTGAGAGACCAGTTCTTGCCGTAGCAGAGAAACCTAAGTAATAGCTGGGAACGAAAAAAGAAGATTTACGTGTATAAGTGATCATAACACCTTTGTTGTACAGCTTGTAGTAACATTGAGTGGAGATATGACAAGCTGTTCCCAGCATAGCGTTCTCACAAGTATTAAATGATTTGCTATTAATGTTGACGAATGTGTTATTTCCAAAGGATATTCTTACTCGATAATATAAATGCATTTGTGTATATTCATATAGTAATAAGTCGTAAAAACCTCCCGTGACGCGGTGTTACTACGTTGGTACAGAATGTAGTACGAGAAGAAATGAAAACCCCTACTAACAGCTATAGGTCAATATAATGGAATGAGAACCATCATCTGCTTGTTCTCTCTCTGCCGCATATACAACATGTCACTGCCACAGTACGGAGATTTAATTTAAAGATAGAGTGTGCCGCCGGCTGCGTGCGTTAAAATCGAACACTCGATACGCTGTGTGGGCTGCATCGCGCCGGGTTTATTGCGGGCCGCGGCCATTTGCGTCGGTTAATAACGCTGCTGTTCGCTTTTCACGAAAGCCACGAGAGCGGCTTCGCCCGCAATCTCCCGTGGAATGTCTCTGGAACAAATGCCGTTAGTACAGGGTCGAGAGTGCAAATTATGGCGAGCTCCAATAGAAGCCGCGATGCACGTCGGAACCGACCAGGAGGCCGTGGCGGACAAAGGGCGGGCAGTCCTCCGAGGGACTGGGCGGGCAGACAGGCGAGCAGCGGCATCGCCTGTACCTTCCACTGAAAAGAATCACAGAACTTGTTAGTATGCTACATACAGGGTGTCCAGAAAAGGGCTCCCTGATTTCAAAATTAAATATCTCGAAAACAAAGATCGATAGAGGAATGCAGTAAACGGTATGTTTATTATGAAAGCTGTAAGAAGTTTATACAGCAGTTTGAAATAATAGTTACAAAAGCTCCGAACATATGGCGCTGTACGCTGTACAGCTCATATCAGCATACATAAGTGAAATAATCGTATGGAAACAATCTTTGTAAACAATTACATCATAATGTTTTCAAAATGTTCACCATTGGCACTACAGAGGTGGCGCAAACGAAGAATGAAATTCGCCATCACATTTCGTAGTGTCTCAACCGAAATGGATTCACATGCCACGCTGTACAGCTCATATCAGCATACATAAATGAAATAATCGTATGAAAACAATCTTTGTAAACAATTACATCACAATGTTTTCAAAATGTTCACCATTGGCACTACAGAGGTGGCGCAAACGAAGAATGAAATTCGCCATCACATTTCGTAGTGTCTCAACCGAAATGGATTCACATGCCACGCTGTACAGCTCATATCAGCATACATAAATGAAATAAACGTATGAAAACAATCTTTGTAAACAATTACATCACAATGTTTTCAAAATGTTCACCATTGGCACTACAGAGGTGGCGCAAACGAAGAATGAAATTCGCCATCACATTTCGTAGTGTCTCAACCGAAATGGATTCACATGCCACGCTGTACAGCTCATATCAGCATACATAAATGAAATAAACGTATGAAAACAATCTTTGTAAACAATTACATCATAATGTTTTCAAAATGTTCACCATTGGCACTACAGAGGTGGCGCAAACGAAGAATGAAATTCGCCGTTACATTTCGTAGTGTCTCAACCGAAATGGATTCACATGCCACGCTGTACAGCTCATATCAGCATACATAAATGAAATAAACGTATGAAAACAATCTTTGTAAACAATTACATCATAATGTTTTCAAAATGTTCACCATTGGCACTACAGAGGTGGCGCAAACGAAGAATGAAATTCGCCATCACATTTCGTAGTGTCTCAACCGAAATGGATTCACATGCCACGCTGTACAGCTCATATCAGCATACATAAATGAAATAAACGTATGAAAACAATCTTTGTAAACAATTACATCACAATGTTTTCAAAATGTTCACCATTGGCACTACAGAGGTGGCGCAAACGAAGAATGAAATTCGCCATCACATTTCGTAGTGTCTCAACCGAAATGGATTCACATGCCACGCTGTACAGCTCATATCAGCATACATAAATGAAATAAACGTATGAAAACAATCTTTGTAAACAATTACATCACAATGTTTTCAAAATGTTCACCATTGGCACTACAGAGGTGGCGCAAACGAAGAATGAAATTCGCCATCACATTTCGTAGTGTCTCAACCGAAATGGATTCACATGCCACGCTGTACAGCTCATATCAGCATACATAAATGAAATAAACGTATGAAAACAATCTTTGTAAACAATTACATCATAATGTTTTCAAAATGTTCACCATTGGCACTACAGAGGTGGCGCAAACGAAGAATGAAATTCGCCATCACATTTCGTAGTGTCTCAACCGAAATGGATTCACATGCCACGCTGTACAGCTCATATCAGCATACATAAGTGAAATAATCGTATGAAAACAATCTTTGTAAACAAATACATCACAATGTTTTCAAAATGTTCACCATTGGCACTACAGAGGTGGCGCAAACGAAGAATGAAATTCGCCATCACATTTCGTAGTGTCTCAACCGAAATGGATTCACATGCCACGCTGTACAGCTCATATCAGCATACATAAATGAAATAAACGTATGAAAACAATCTTTGTAAACAATTACATCACAATGTTTTCAAAATGTTCACCATTGGCACTACAGAGTTGGCGCAAACGAAGAATGAAATTCGCCATCACATTTCGTAGTGTCTCAACCGAAATGGATTCACATGCCACGCTGTACAGCTCATATCAGCATACATAAATGAAATAAACGTATGAAAACAATCTTTGTAAACAATTACATCATAATGTTTTCAAAATGTTCACCATTGGCACTACAGAGGTGGCGCAAACGAAGAATGAAATTCGCCATCATATTTCGTAGTGTCTCAACCGAAATGGATTCACATGCCACGCTGTACAGCTCATATCAGCATACATAAATGAAATAAACGTATGAAAACAATCTTTGTAAACAATTACATCACAATGTTTTCAAAATGTTCACCATTGGCACTACAGAGTTGGCGCAAACGAAGAATGAAATTCGCCATCACATTTCGTAGTGTCTCAACCGAAATGGATTCACATGCCACGCTGTACAGCTCATATCAGCATACATAAATGAAATAAACGTATGAAAACAATCTTTGCAAACAATTACATCATAATGTTTTCAAAATGTTCACCATTGGCACTACAGAGGTGGCGCAAACGAAGAATGAAATTCGCCATCATATTTCGTAGTGTCTCAACCGAAATGGATTCACATGCCACGCTGTACAGCTCATATCAGCATACATAAATGAAATAAACGTATGAAAACAATCTTTGTAAACAATTACATCACAATGTTTTCAAAATGTTCACCATTGGCACTACAGAGGTGGCGCAAACGAAGAATGAAATTCGCCATCACATTTCGTAGTGTCTCAACCGAAATGGATTCACAAGCCACGCTGTACAGCTCATATCAGCATACATAAATGAAATAAACGTATGAAAACAATCTTTGTAAACAATTACATCACAATGTTTTCAAAATGTTCACCATTGGCACTACAGAGGTGGCGCAAACGAAGAATGAAATTCGCCATCACATTTCGTAGTGTCTCAACCGAAATGGATTCACATGCCACGCTGTACAGCTCATATCAGCATACATAAATGAAATAAACGTATGAAAACAATCTTTGTAAACAATTACATCACAATGTTTTCAAAATGTTCACCATTGGCACTACAGAGGTCGCGCAAACGAAGAATGAAATTCGCCATCACATTTCGTAGTGTCTCAACCGAAATGGATTCACATGCCACGCTGTACAGCTCATATCAGCATACATAAATGAAATAAACGTATGAAAACAATCTTTGTAAACAATTACATCACAATGTTTTCAAAATGTTCACCATTGGCACTACAGAGGTGGCGCAAACGAAGAATGAAATTCGCCATCACATTTCGTAGTGTCTCAACCGAAATGGATTCACATGCCACGCTGTACAGCTCATATCAGCATACATAAATGAAATAAACGTATGAAAACAATCTTTGTAAACAATTACATCATAATGTTTTCAAAATGTTCACCATTGGCACTACAGAGGTGGCGCAAACGAAGAATGAAATTCGCCATCACATTTCGTAGTGTCTCAACCGAAATGGATTCACATGCCACGCTGTACAGCTCATATCAGCATACATAAATGAAATAAACGTATGAAAACAATCTTTGTAAACAATTACATCACAATGTTTTCAAAATGTTCACCATTGGCACTACAGAGGTGGCGCAAACGAAGAATGAAATTCGCCATCACATTTCGTAGTGTCTCAACCGAAATGGATTCACATGCCACGCTGTACAGCTCATATCAGCATACATAAATGAAATAAACGTATGAAAACAATCTTTGTAAACAATTACATCATAATGTTTTCAAAATGTTCACCATTGGCACTACAGAGGTGGCGCAAACGAAGAATGAAATTCGCCATCACATTTCGTAGTGTCTCAACCGAAATGGATTCACATGCCACGCTGTACAGCTCATATCAGCATACATAAATGAAATAAACGTATGAAAACAATCTTTGTAAACAATTACATCACAATGTTTTCAAAATGTTCACCATTGGCACTACAGAGGTGGCGCAAACGAAGAATGAAATTCGCCATCACATTTCGTAGTGTCTCAACCGAAATGGATTCACATGCCACGCTGTACAGCTCATATCAGCATACATAAATGAAATAAACGTATGAAAACAATCTTTGTAAACAATTACATCACAATGTTTTCAAAATGTTCACCATTGGCACTACAGAGGTGGCGCAAACGAAGAATGAAATTCGCCATCACATTTCGTAGTGTCTCAACCGAAATGGATTCACATGCCACGCTGTACAGCTCATATCAGCATACATAAGTGAAATAATCGTATGAAAACAATCTTTGTAAACAATTACATCACAATGTTTTCAAAATGTTCACCATTGGCACTACAGAGGTGGCGCAAACGAAGAATGAAATTCGCCATCACATTTCGTAGTGTCTCAACCGAAATGGATTCACATGCCACGCTGTACAGCTCATATCAGCATACATAAATGAAATAAACGTATGAAAACAATCTTTGTAAACAATTACATCATAATGTTTTCAAAATGTTCACCATTGGCACTACAGAGGTGGCGCAAACGAAGAATGAAATTCGCCATCACATTTCTTAGTGTCTCAACCGAAATGGATTCACATGCCACGCTGTACAGCTCATATCAGCATACATAAGTGAAATAATCGTATGAAAACAATCTTTGTAAACAAATACATCACAATGTTTTCAAAATGTTCACCATTGGCACTACAGAGGTGGCGCAAACGAAGAATGAAATTCGCCATCACATTTCTTAGTGTCTCAACCGAAATGGATTCACATGCCACGCTGTACAGCTCATATCAGCATACATAAGTGAAATAATCGTATGAAAACAATCTTTGTAAACAAATACATCACAATGTTTTCAAAATGTTCACCATTGGCACTACAGAGGTGGCGCAAACGAAGAATGAAATTCGCCATCACATTTCGTAGTGTCTCAACCGAAATGGATTCACATGCCACGCTGTACAGCTCATATCAGCATACATAAATGAAATAAACGTATGAAAACAATCTTTGTAAACAATTACATCATAATGTTTTCAAAATGTTCACCATTGGCACTACAGAGTTGGCGCAAACGAAGAATGAAATTCGCCATCACATTTCGTAGTGTCTCAACCGAAATGGATTCACATGCCACGCTGGACAGCTCATATCAGCATACATAAATGAAATAAACGTATGAAAACAATCTTTGTAAACAATTACATCATAATTGATGTGTCGGCAGCGGGGCCAACACCTTGTAGATCGAAGTGGCTGAAAGTGCACGCTAAACTAACGCAGACGGGCGTGAAGTACTGGAACATGAGACTTATTAAGGAATAAGAAGAAAAGTACGTAGCTGGAATAATATACTTAACTTTATTCTCTTGTTGGAATACATCTCTTGAATAGTAGTAAGCTATAAGCACTGATACAAATGGCGCCTTGCTAGGTAGTAGCTATGGAATAAGCTGAAGGCTATTCTATCAGTCTCTCGGCAAATGAGAGGAAGACTTGGTAGGTCTGGTCGCAAGCTATGTCGTCCGTACAACTGGGGCGAGGTCTAGTCCGTGTATTGTGACCTGCCATGTGGTGGCGCTAGGATTGCGATTACACAGTGGCGACACGCGGGTCCGACATGTACTACAGGACCGCGGCCGATTTAAGTTACCACCTTGCAAGTGTGGTGTCTAGCGGTGACACCACATTCCTCCCCCGCAAATCGGCGAACGGTCGTGAGATAAGGCTTCCGCCCGCCGTGGGGAGGACCCCATGTTGACGTATGCGATGAGGTGGGGAGCCTAACAACAGGCGAGGCCGTGCCACCCGCACCCGGCCATTCGGTCCGAGGGGAGCTAGGAAACGCCTGCAAACCTAGTCCAGGGTGCACGTCAACATGAGGTGTAGGCGCACGTAATGATACACGAGGGGCCGAAGAGTCGACCTCCATTGCGTCGGGGAAGCCGACGGGCGAAGACGACATCTGGTCCGGAGCGGGCAAGAGGTCCATGGCGGAGGACAGCTGGTCACGGGAAGCGAGCGGCGGCGCGCGACCCAGGGAGGCGCGTGGCGGCTGCAGCGAAGCGTCCACTGCGGGCGGCGCCGGCGGCAGCTGCGGCGGCTGCTGCGGCGGCGGCGGCGCGACGCCATGGGGCAAAATGGAAGGCAGCGTCGGTAACACCTGGGGATGAGGCGAGCCAGTAGATGGGTCCCCAGGGCGCTGACCTGACGGCTCCGTCGCTGAAAGCAGACGGGGAGCGGCAGAACCCAGGCGACGACAGAGGCGCAGCTGATTGAGATGCCGACGCACCTCACCAGAGGCCCCCAAAACCAAATACATCGCGCGGCCGAGGCAGCGAAGAATGCGCCCTGCGAGCCAACGCCGTGAACCGCGATAATTGCGATAAGAGACAACGTCGCCAAGAGCAAAAGCAGGAGCCTGCCGCTGCACAGGAACCTGATGCGGCGGATGTAGCAAAGACATCAGGGTGCGATGAGATCGACCATGGAGCAATTCAGCCGGCGAGCGACCATCGCGGGGCTGAGAGCGATACGAAGACAAAAAGAGCAACAAAGCGTCCTCCCGAGAATGCGACTCTTTCAATTTCAACATCTGGGACTTGAAAGTCCGGACCAATCGTTCAGCGGCACCGTTTGACTGAGGCGAAAACGGCCCGGACGTCAGATGTTGAATACCATTGGCCTTGCAGAATGACTGAAATTCTGCGGACATGAATTGTGGGCCATTGTCGGAAACAAGAGTCTGCGGAAGACCTTCAATGCAAAAGATGGCAGACAAGGCTTGGATCGTGGCAGAAGACGTCGTGGAAGACATCCGGACAACAAAAGGAAAATTACTGAAAGCATCGACCACAACCAACCATCGAGCATTCCAGAACGGACCAGCAAAATCTATGTGCAAGCGTTGCCAAGGGGAAGTGGCTTTCGGCCATGCAAAGAATTTCCGCGGCGGTGCGGATTGTTGTTCTGCACACGCCACGCAAGAGGAGCACATATTCGTAATCGCAGCATCGATTCCGAACCAAGTACAGTGCTGACGAGCAAGTTGTTTCGTACGCACTATACCCCAATGTCCTTGGTGGAGAAGCTTTAAGACAGATGACTGTAACGAACGTGGGACTACGACTCGGGATTGATCATTATCGGAACGCAACAACAAAACACCACGTCGAACAAAAAGTCTCTCCTTGTGAGCAAAAAAACGGCGAACCAACGGATCCTCGATCCGTGACTTTGACAAGGGCCATTGCGTAGCAACAAAACGCAACACAGTAGCAAGGACAGGGTCAGCAGCTGTGGCTGTAGCTACACGACGAAAATCAATCGGAAACGATGCGACCACGTCATCGGCTTCCGAATCAATGAACATGCAAGCAAGTTCGGAAGAATCGAATGCCTTATCCTCAGCAACAGGCAAACGGGACAACGCATCAGCGTTGCCGTGCTTAGCAGTGGACCGATACAAGATATCGTAGCGGTACTGCGAGAGAAAAAGTGACCAGCGAATGAATTTCTGCGCTGTACGTGGAGGTACAGGCTTGGTCGGATGAAAAAGCGATGTCAAAGGTTTGTGGTCCGTGATGATGGTAAAGTGACGACCATACAAGAAGTCATGGAACTTGGTAACACCAAACACGAGAGCTAAAGCTTCTTTCTCTATCTGTGAATAATTTCTTTGCGCAGATGAGAGCAATTTGGACGCAAAGGCAATAGGGCGATCCTGCGAGCCATCTTTGTGTGCAAGCACAGCACCGATCCCGAAATCCGATGCATCTACCATCAACAAAAGGGGTTTTCGGGGATCGAATGGCGTAAGGCAAGTATTTGAAAGTAACGCCGATTTCAACTGGCGAAAGGCGCGTTCGCATTCCGTCGTCCAGACGAACGGAACACCTTTACGGCGTAAGCGATGAAGCGGAGCTGAAATGGAAGTAGCATTGCGCAAAAATTTATGATAATAATTTATTTTACCCAACACACTCTGTAGCTGTTTCAAATCTTGCGGAGCAGGTAAGTCCTGTATGGCACGGAGGTGCTCTGGACTCGGATGTATACCTTGGGCATTTATGACATGCCCCAGGTAGGGTAAGTCCCGAGCAAAGAACACACATTTGTCCTTTCTCAAGCGAAGACCATTCTGACGCAATACCTGAAATAATGTTCGGAGATTTTGCAAATGTTCGGCTTCTGTCTGTCCGGAGATCACAATATCGTCCAGATAGTTCGCAGCAGTATGGACCGACGCACAAATAGTTTGTAAATATTGCTGAAACAATGCAGGGGCGGATGCACACCCGAATGGCAGTCTTTTGAAGCGATACAAGCCAAGATGCGTGTTTACCACCAAGACGCGCTGGGAGTCTTCGTCCACAGGTATCTGCAAGTACGCATCTGCTAGGTCCAATTTTGAAAAATATTTTCCCGGGCACAGTTTGTCAAAAAGATCTTCCGGGCGGGGCAAAGGAAAAGTAGCAGTCACAAGTTGTGGATTCACAGTTGCCTTGAAGTCCACACAAAGTCTCAGTTTTCCGGAAGGTTTTGGCAAAATTACTAAGGGTGAGGCCCAGAGAGAAGCCTGCACACGTTCAATTACACCTTGAGATTCTAAATCGGCCAATGTTCTTGCGACCTCATCACGCAATGCGTGGGGAACATTGCGCGCTCTGAAAAATTTCGGTTGCGCGTTGCCTTTCAATTCCAAATGTGCAGCATAGTTCTTAGCGCAACCAAGGCCCGGTGCAAAAATATCTGCAAATTCTTCACAAAGACTAGAAACACTGGCGGAAGGCTCAGTCTGATTCACTGATAGGACCTGATTTACTATAGACAAATTAAACAATTGAAACAAATCTAAGCCAAACAAGTTCACTGCAGTAGAAGAACGAAGAACGTAAAATGATACAAGTTTTGTTTGTCCCTTGTATGTTGCAAGAAGGCTGCACTGTCCTAACACAGGGATCGGCTGTCCTGAGTAACTAGTTAACTTAACATGTGCGGCACGCAATGGCGGTTTGCCCAGTTGTTTGTACGTGTCGTGATTGAGCAATGAAACTGCAGCTCCGGTATCGAGCTGGAATGGGATCACTTTGCCTTCAAAGTCTAAGTCCACAAAAAGTTTATTGTCCTGCTGACGACAAGAGCGACTGTCACGTGCAAATTGAACTGATACAGGTACAGAAGCACTTGCGACTTTACGGGATTTCCTGCGACGTCGACACACACTTTGGGTGGGACGAACACAGTCACTGTTAGCTAAAGTGTCACTGGACGGGTGGGAATGAACTACATTAATGTCCATGGGCGAAGGTCCACGAGCCTGATTGTCCTGGGTTTGATTCCGGCGCGAAGCAAAAGGCCTGGAATTATTGCGATTGTCTGATCTAAGCTTTTTCTGGCAAACACTTTGTACATGTCCTTTCTTTTGACAGTAAAAGCAAATAGCTTGGCGTGACGGGCAATTTTCACGCGAATGTCTAGTTGCACACCGCGGGCATGATTTCACTGCAGTTGCTTGCTTACGCGGCGCACGTGTTTGCGAGCGCGGCTGCGACGGGCGCGAGGGCCGCTTAGCGTCCCGTGCAGCGGGCCCGGCGGGCTGATTAATGTGACACACTGCTGGCGAAGTTTCAAATGAGTCCTGAGCAAAGTCAAGTGTGTCTTGCCTATCCAATATGTCTATCACTTGTTGAAGGGAGGGATTTACGAGTTTCAAAATCTGTTCCCGTATGCGAACATCAGAAACGTTCTGTGCTATTGCATCACGCACCATAGTATCTGAATAAGGGAGGCCACATTCACAGGCAAACGCGCAGTCTCTAGTAAGGCCTTGCAAAGTTGCAACCCACTCCCTATTAGTCTGACCGGCCGGACATTTTGTACGAAAGAACGTATACCGTTTTGCAACTACATTTACTGTTTCTTTGAAATAGGCATCTAAAGCCGACAAAATTTCCTCGTAGGTCAGAGTTGCTACGTCGCGTCGGGGAAACAATTTCACTATCACACGGTAGGTAGACACACCGACACAAGAAAGCAAAAACGGCTGCCGCTCTTTACCTTGAATTCTGTATGCTGCGAGATGAAACTGGAACTGGCTGGCCCACTCAGTTCAGGTTTCGCACTCGGCCTCAAAGGGCCTAAATGGCGGTGCGACAGCGTTGTGTGGCTGCGGTAGCGAAGAAGCGGCGGCTGCCGCATCGGTTTGCAGCGCACGTTGACCCTGGACGAGCTGTCCAAGGGCTTCCAATAACGCCTGCGTCTGCTGATTCTGCAAGCGAAAAAATTCGGACAGTACATCTGGAGATTGTGGCGAAGCCATGACACAAGCAAATCAGAGCACAAAAAGGGAAAAAGAACAAATCAGTCCAAAGCAGAAAAAACACTTTCTCTCGTCGCCATGTGATGTGTCGGCAGCGGGGCCAACACCTTGTAGATCGAAGTGGCTGAAAGTGCACGCTAAACTAACGCAGACGGGCGTGAAGTACTGGAACATGAGACTTATTAATGAATAAGAAGAAAAGTACGTAGCTGGAATAATATACTTAACTTTATTCTCTTGTTGGAATACATCTCTTGAATAGTAGTAAGCTATAAGCACTGATACAAATGGCGCCTTGCTAGGTAGTAGCTATGGAATAAGCTGAAGGCTATTCTATCAGTCTCTCGGCAAATGAGAGGAAGACTTGGTAGGTCTGGTCGCAAGCTATGTCGTCCGTACAACTGGGGCGAGGTCTAGTCCGTGTATTGTGACCTGCCATGTGGTGGCGCTAGGATTGCGATTACACAGTGGCGACACGCGGGTCCGACATGTACTACAGGACCGCGGCCGATTTAAGTTACCACCTTGCAAGTGTGGTGTCTAGCGGTGACACCACAATAATGTTTTCAAAATGTTCACCATTGGCACTACAGAGGTGGCGCAAACGAAGAATGAAATTCGCCATCACATTTCTTAGTGTCTCAACCGAAATGGATTCACATGCCACGCTGTACAGCTCATATCAGCATACATAAGTGAAATAATCGTATGAAAACAATCTTTGTAAACAAATACATCACAATGTTTTCAAAATGTTCACCATTGGCACTACAGAGGTGGCGCAAACGAAGAATGAAATTCGCCATCACATTTCTTAGTGTCTCAACCGAAATGGATTCACATGCCACGCTGTACAGCTCATATCAGCATACATAAGTGAAATAATCGTATGAAAACAATCTTTGTAAACAAATACATCATAATGTTTTCAAAATGTTCACCATTGGCACTACAGAGGTGGCGCAAACGAAGAATGAAATTCGCCATCACATTTCTTAGTGTCTCAACCGAAATGGATTCACATGCCACGCTGTACAGCTCATATCAGCATACATAAGTGAAATAATCGTATGAAAACAATCTTTGTAAACAAATACATCACAATGTTTTCAAAATGTTCACCATTGGCACTACAGAGGTGGCGCAAACGAAGAATGAAATTCGCCATCACATTTCGTAGTGTCTCAACCGAAATGGATTCACATGCCACGCTGTACAGCTCATATCAGCATACATAAATGAAATAAACGTATGAAAACAATCTTTGTAAACAATTACATCACAATGTTTTCAAAATGTTCACCATTGGCACTACAGAGGTGGCGCAAACGAAGAATGAAATTCGCCATCACATTTCGTAGTGTCTCAACCGAAATGGATTCACATGCCACGCTGTACAGCTCATATCAGCATACATAAATGAAATAATCGTATGAAAACAATCTTTGTAAACAAATACATCACAATGTTTTCAAAATGTTCACCATTGGCACTACAGAGGTGGCGCAAACGAAGAATGAAATTCGCCATCACATTTCGTAGTGTCTCAACCGAAATGGATTCACATGCCACGCTGTACAGCTCATATCAGCATACATAAATGAAATAAACGTATGAAAACAATCTTTGTAAACAATTACATCACAATGTTTTCAAAATGTTCACCATTGGCACTACAGAGGTGGCGCAAACGAAGAATGAAATTCGCCATCACATTTCTTAGTGTCTCAACCGAAATGGATTCACATGCCACGCTGTACAGCTCATATCAGCATACATAAGTGAAATAATCGTATGAAAACAATCTTTGTAAACAAATAAATCACAATGTTTTCAAAATGTTCACCATTGGCACTACAGAGGTGGCGCAAACGAAGAATGAAATTCGCCATCACATTTCTTAGTGTCTCAACCGAAATGGATTCACATGCCACGCTGTACAGCTCATATCAGCATACATAAATGAAATAAACGTATGAAAACAATCTTTGTAAACAATTACATCATAATGTTTTCAAAATGTTCACCATTGGCACTACAGAGGTGGCGCAAACGAAGAATGAAATTCGCCATCACATTTCGCAGTGTCTCAACCGAAATGGATTTACATGCCACGCTGTACAGCTCATATCAGCATACATAAATGAAATAAACGTATGAAAACAATCTTTGTAAACAATTACATCACAATGTTTTCAAAATGTTCACCATTGGCACTACAGAGGTGGCGCAAACGAAGAATGAAATTCGCCATCACATTTCGTAGTGTCTCAACCGAAATGGATTCACATGCCACGCTGTACAGCTCATATCAGCATACATAAATGAAATAATCGTATGAAAACAATCTTTGTAAACAAATACATCACAATGTTTTCAAAATGTTCACCATTGGCACTACAGAGGTGGCGCAAACGAAGAATGAAATTCGCCATCACATTTCGTAGTGTCTCAACCGAAATGGATTCACATGCCACGCTGTACAGCTCATATCAGCATACATAAATGAAATAAACGTATGAAAACAATCTTTGTAAACAATTACATCATAATGTTTTCAAAATGTTCACCATTGGCACTACAGAGGTGGCGCAAACGAAGAATGAAATTCGCCATCACATTTCTTAGTGTCTCAACCGAAATGGATTCACATGCCACGCTGTACAGCTCATATCAGCATACATAAGTGAAATAATCGTATGAAAACAATCTTTGTAAACAAATACATCACAATGTTTTCAAAATGTTCACCATTGGCACTACAGAGGTGGCGCAAACGAAGAATGAAATTCGCCATCACATTTCGTAGTGTCTCAACCGAAATGGATTCACATGCCACGTTGTACAGCTCATATCAGCATACATAAGTGAAATAATCGTATGAAAACAATCTTTGTAAACAAATACATCACAATGTTTTCAAAATGTTCACCATTGGCAATACAGAGGTGGCGCAAACGAAGAATGAAATTCGCCATCACATTTCGTAGTGTCTCAACCGAAATGGATTCACATGCCACGCTGTACAGCTCATATCAGCATACATAAATGAAATAAACGTATGAAAACAATCTTTGTAAACAATTACATCATAATGTTTTCAAAATGTTCACCATTGGCACTACAGAGGTGGCGCAAACGAAGAATGAAATTCGCCATCACATTTCGTAGTGTCTCAACCGAAATGGATTCACATGCCACGCTGTACAGCTCATATCAGCATACATAAATGAAATAAACGTATGAAAACAATCTTTGTAAACAAATACATCACAATGTTTTCAAAATGTTCACCATTGGCACTACAGAGGTGGCGCAAACGAAGAATGAAATTCGCCATCACATTTCTTAGTGTCTCAACCGAAATGGATTCACATGCCACGCTGTACAGCTCATATCAGCATACATAAGTGAAATAATCGTATGAAAACAATCTTTGTAAACAAATACATCACAATGTTTTCAAAATGTTCACCATTGGCAATACAGAGGTGGCGCAAACGAAGAATGAAATTCGCCATCACATTTCGTAGTGTCTCAACCGAAATGGATTCACATGCCACGCTGTACAGCTCATATCAGCATACATAAATGAAATAAACGTATGAAATCAATCTTTGTAAACAATTACATCACAATGTTTTCAAAATGTTCACCATTGGCACTACAGAGGTGGCGCAAACGAAGAATGAAATTCGCCATCACATTTCTTAGTGTCTCAACCGAAATGGATTCACATGCCACGCTGTACAGCTCATATCAGCATACATAAGTGAAATAATCGTATGAAAACAATCTTTGTAAACAAATACATCACAGTTGTTTTCAAAATGTTCACCATTGGCAATACAGAGGTGGCGCAAACGAAGAATGAAATTCGCCATCACATTTCGTAGTGTCTCAACCGAAATGGATTCACATGCCACGCTGTACAGCTCATATCAGCATACATAAATGAAATAAACGTATGAAAACAATCTTTGTAAACAATTACATCATAATGTTTTCAAAATGTTCACCATTGGCACTACAGAGGTGGCGCAAACGAAGAATGAAATTCGCCATCACATTTCGTAGTGTCTCAACCGAAATGGATTCACATGCCACGCTGTACAGCTCATATCAGCATACATAAATGAAATAAACGTATGAAAACAATCTTTGTAAACAATTACATCACAATGTTTTCAAAATGTTCACCATTGGCACTACAGAGGTGGCGCAAACGAAGAATGAAATTCGCCATCACATTTCTTAGTGTCTCAACCGAAATGGATTCACATGCCACGCTGTACAGCTCATATCAGCATACATAAATGAAATAAACGTATGAAAACAATCTTTGTAAACAAATACATCACAATGTTTTCAAAATGTTCACCATTGGCACTACAGAGGTGGCGCAAACGAAGAATGAAATTCGCCATCACATTTCTTAGTGTCTCAACCGAAATGGATTCACATGCCACGCTGTACAACTCATATCAGCATACATAAGTGAAATAATCGTATGAAAACAATCTTTGTAAACAAATACATCACAATGTTTTCAAAATGTTCACCATTGGCAATACAGAGGTGGCGCAAACGAAGAATGAAATTCGCCATCACATTTCGTAGTGTCTCAACCGAAATGGATTCACATGCCACGCTGTACAGCTCATATCAGCATACATAAATGAAATAAACGTATGAAATCAATCTTTGTAAACAATTACATCATAATGTTTTCAAAATGTTCACCATTGGCACTACAGAGGTGGCGCAAACGAAGAATGAAATTCGCCATCACATTTCTTAGTGTCTCAACCGAAATGGATTCACATGCCACGCTGTACAGCTCATATCAGCATACATAAGTGAAATAATCGTATGAAAACAATCTTTGTAAACAAATACATCACAGTTGTTTTCAAAATGTTCACCATTGGCACTACAGAGGTGGCGCAAACGAAGAATGAAATTCGCCATCACATTTCGTAGTGTCTCAACCGAAATGGATTCACATGCCACGCTGTACAGCTCATATCAGCATACATAAATGAAATAAACGTATGAAAACAATCTTTGTAAACAATTACATCATAATGTTTTCAAAATGTTCACCATTGGCACTACAGAGGTGGCGCAAACGAAGAATGAAATTCGCCATCACATTTCGTAGTGTCTCAACCGAAATGGATTCACATGCCACGCTGTACAGCTCATATCAGCATACATAAATGAAATAAACGTATGAAAACAATCTTTGTAAACAATTACATCACAATGTTTTCAAAATGTTCACCATTGGCACTACAGAGGTGGCGCAAACGAAGAATGAAATTCGCCATCACATTTCTTAGTGTCTCAACCGAAATGGATTCACGTGCCACGCTGTACAGCTCATATCAGCATACATAAATGAAATAAACGTATGAAAACAATCTTTGTAAACAATTACATCACAATGTTTTCAAAATGTTCACCATTGGCACTACAGAGGTGGCGCAAACGAAGAATGAAATTCGCCATCACATTTCTTAGTGTCTCAACCGAAATGGATTCACATGCCACGCTGTACAGCTCATATCAGCATACATAAGTGAAATAATCATATGAAAACAATCTTTGTAAACAAATACATCACAATGTTTTCAAAATGTTCACCATTGGCACTACAGAGGTGGCGCAAACGAAGAATGAAATTCGCCATCACATTTCGTAGTGTCTCAACCGAAATGGATTCACATGCCACGCTGTACAGCTCATATCAGCATACATAAATGAAATAAACGTATGAAAACAATCTTTGTAAACAATTACATCACAATGTTTTCAAAATGTTCACCATTGGCACTACAGAGGTGGCGCAAACGAAGAATGAAATTCGCCATCACATTTCGTAGTGTCTCAACCGAAATGGATTCACATGCCACGCTGTACAGCTCATATCAGCATACATAAATGAAATAAACGTATGAAAACAATCTTTGTAAACAATTACATCATAATGTTTTCAAAATGTTCACCATTGGCACTACAGAGGTGGCGCAAACGAAGAATGAAATTCGCCATCACATTTCGTAGTGTCTCAACCGAAATGGATTCACATGCCACGCTGTACAGCTCATATCAGCATACATAAATGAAATAAACGTATGAAAACAATCTTTGTAAACAATTACATCACAATGTTTTCAAAATGTTCACCATTGGCACTACAGAGGTGGCGCAAACGAAGAATGAAATTCGCCATCACATTTCTTAGTGTCTCAACCGTAATGGATTCACATGCCACGCTGTACAGCTCATATCAGCATACATAAGTGAAATAATCGTATGAAAACAATCTTTGTAAACAATTACATCACAATGTTTTCAAAATGTTCACCATTGGCACTACAGAAGTGGCGCAAACGAAGAATGAAATTCGCCATCACATTTCGTAGTGTCTCAACCGAAATGGATTCACATGCCACGCTGTACAGCTCATATCAGCATACATAAGTGAAATAAACGTATGAAAACAATCTTTGTAAACAATTACATCACAATGTTTTCAAAATGTTCACCATTGGCACTACAGAGGTGGCGCAAACGAAGAATGAAATTCGCCATCACATTTCGTAGTGTCTCAACCGAAATGGATTCACATGCCACGCTGTACAGCTCATATCAGCATACATAAATGAAATAAACGTATGAAAACAATCTTTGTAAACAATTACATCATAATGTTTTCAAAATGTTCACCATTGGCACTACAGAGGTGGCGCAAACGAAGAATGAAATTCGCCATCACATTTCGTAGTGTCTCAACCGAAATGGATTCACATGCCACGCTGTACAGCTCATATCAGCATACATAAATGAAATAAACGTATGAAAACAATCTTTGTTAACAATTACATCACAATGTTTTCAAAATGTTCACCATTGGCACTACAGAGGTGGCGCAAACGAAGAATGAAATTCGCCATCACATTTCGTAGTGTCTCAACCGAAATGGATTCACATGCCACGCTGTACAGCTCATATCAGCATACATAAATGAAATAAACGTATGAAAACAATCTTTGTAAACAATTACATCATAATGTTTTCAAAATGTTCACCATTGGCACTACAGAGGTGGCGCAAACGAAGAATGAAATTCGCCATCACATTTCGTAGTGTCTCAACCGAAATGGATTCACATGCCACGCTGTACAGCTCATATCAGCATACATAAATGAAATAAACGTATGAAAACAATCTTTGTAAACAATTACATCATAATGTTTTCAAAATGTTCACCATTGGCACTATAGAGGTGGCGCAAACGAAGAATGAAATTCGCCATCACATTTCGTAGTGTCTCAACAGAAATGGATTCACATGCCACGCTGTACAGCTCATATCAGCATACATAAATGAAATAAACGTATGAAAACAATCTTTGTAAACAATTACATCACAATGTTTTCAAAATGTTCACCATTGGCACTACAGAGGTGGCGCAAACGAAGAATGAAATTCGCCATCACATTTCGTAGTGTCTCAACCGAAATGGATTCACATGCCACGCTGTACAGCTCATATCAGCATACATAAATGAAATAAACGTATGAAAACAATCTTTGTAAACAATTACATCACAATGTTTTCAATATGTTCACCATTGGCACTACAGAGGTGGCGCAAACGAAGAATGAAATTCGCCATCACATTTCGTAGTGTCTCAACCGAAATGGATTCACATGCCACGCTGTACAGCTCATATCAGCATACATAAATGAAATAAACGTATGAAAACAATCTTTGTAAACAATTACATCATAATGTTTTCAAAATGTTCACCATTGGCACTACAGAGGTGGCGCAAACGAAGAATGAAATTCGCCATCACATTTCGTAGTGTCTCAACCGAAATGGATTCACATGCCACGCTGTACAGCTCATATCAGCATACATAAATGAAATAAACGTATGAAAACAATCTTTGTAAACAATTACATCACAATGTTTTCAATATGTTCACCATTGGCACTACAGAGGTCGCGCAAACGAAGAATGAAATTCGCCATCACATTTCGTAGTGTCTCAACCGAAATGGATTCACATGCCACGCTGTACAGCTCATATCAGCATACATAAATGAAATAAACGTATGAAAACAATCTTTGTAAACAATTACATCATAATGTTTTCAAAATGTTCACCATTGGCACTACAGAGGTGGCGCAAACGAAGAATGAAATTCGCCATCACATTTCGTAGTGTCTCAACCGAAATGGATTCACATGCCACGCTGTACAGCTCATATCAGCATACATAAATGAAATAAACGTATGAAAACAATCTTTGTAAACAATTACATCATAATGTTTTCAAAATGTTCACCATTGGCACTACAGAGGTGGCGCAAACGAAGAATGAAATTCGCCATCACATTTCGTAGTGTCTCAACCGAAATGGATTCACATGCCACGCTGTACAGCTCATATCAGCATACATAAATGAAATAAACGTATGAAAACAATCTTTGTCAACAATTACATCACAATGTTTTCAAAATGTTCACCATTGGCACTACAGAGGTGGCGCAAACGAAGAATGAAATTCGCCATCATATTTCGTAGTGTCTCAACCGAAATGGATTCACATGCCACGCTGTACAGCTCATATCAGCATACATAAGTGAAATAATCGTATGAAAACAATCTTTGTAAACAAATACATCACAATGTTTTCAAAATGTTCACCATTGGCACTACAGAGGTGGCGCAAACGAAGAATGAAATTCGCCATCACATTTCGTAGTGTCTCAACCGAAATGGATTCACATGCCACGCTGTACAGCTCATATCAGCATACATAAATGAAATAAACGTATGAAAACAATCTTTGTAAACAATTACATCATAATGTTTTCAAAATGTTCACCATTGGCACTACAGAGGTGGCGCAAACGAAGAATGAAATTCGCCATCACATTTCGTAGTGTCTCAACCGAAATGGATTCACATGCCACGCTGTACAGCTCATATCAGCATACATAAATGAAATAAACGTATGAAAACAATCTTTGTAAACAATTACATCACAATGTTTTCAAAATGTTCACCATTGGCACTACAGAGGTGGCGCAAACGAAGAATGAAATTCGCCATCACATTTCGTAGTGTCTCAACCGAAATGGATTCACATGCCACGCTGTACAGCTCATATCAGCATACATAAATGAAATAAACGTATGAAAACAATCTTTGTAAACAATTACATCATAATGTTTTCAAAATGTTCACCATTGGCACTACAGAGGTGGCGCAAACGAAGAATGAAATTCGCCATCACATTTCGTAGTGTCTCAACCGAAATGGATTCACATGCCACGCTGTACAGCTCATATCAGCATACATAAATGAAATAAACGTATGAAAACAATCTTTGTAAACAATTACATCACAATGTTTTCAAAATGTTCACCATTGGCACTACAGAGGTGGCGCAAACGAAGAATGAAATTCGCCATCACATTTCTTAGTGTCTCAACCGAAATGGATTCACATGCCACGCTGTACAGCTCATATCAGCATACATAAGTGAAATAATCGTATGAAAACAATCTTTGTAAACAAATACATCACAATGTTTTCAAAATGTTCACCATTGGCACTACAGAGGTGGCGCAAACGAAGAATGAAATTCGCCATCACATTTCGTAGTGTCTCAACCGAAATGGATTCACATGCCACGCTGTACAGCTCATATCAGCATACATAAATGAAATAAACGTATGAAATCAATCTTTGTAAACAATTACATCATAATGTTTTCAAAATGTTCACCATTGGCACTACAGAGGTGGCGCAAACGAAGAATGAAATTCGCCATCACATTTCTTAGTGTCTCAACCGAAATGGATTCACATGCCACGCTGTACAGCTCATATCAGCATACATAAGTGAAATAATCGTATGAAAACAATCTTTGTAAACAAATACATCACAGTTGTTTTCAAAATGTTCACCATTGGCACTACAGAGGTGGCGCAAACGAAGAATGAAATTCGCCATCACATTTCGTAGTGTCTCAACCGAAATGGATTCACATGCCACGCTGTACAGCTCATATCAGCATACATAAATGAAATAAACGTATGAAAACAATCTTTGTAAACAATTACATCATAATGTTTTCAAAATGTTCACCATTGGCACTACAGAGGTGGCGCAAACGAAGAATGAAATTCGCCATCACATTTCGTAGTGTCTCAACCGAAATGGATTCACATGCCACGCTGTACAGCTCATATCAGCATACATAAATGAAATAAACGTATGAAAACAATCTTTGTAAACAATTACATCACAATGTTTTCAAAATGTTCACCATTGGCACTACAGAGGTGGCGCAAACGAAGAATGAAATTCGCCATCACATTTCTTAGTGTCTCAACCGAAATGGATTCACGTGCCACGCTGTACAGCTCATATCAGCATACATAAATGAAATAAACGTATGAAAACAATCTTTGTAAACAATTACATCACAATGTTTTCAAAATGTTCACCATTGGCACTACAGAGGTGGCGCAAACGAAGAATGAAATTCGCCATCACATTTCTTAGTGTCTCAACCGAAATGGATTCACATGCCACGCTGTACAGCTCATATCAGCATACATAAGTGAAATAATCGTATGAAAACAATCTTTGTAAACAAATACATCACAATGTTTTCAAAATGTTCACCATTGGCAATACAGAGGTGGCGCAAACGAAGAATGAAATTCGCCATCACATTTCGTAGTGTCTCAACCGAAATGGATTCACATGCCACGCTGTACAGCTCATATCAGCATACATAAATGAAATAAACGTATGAAATCAATCTTTGTAAACAATTACATCATAATGTTTTCAAAATGTTCACCATTGGCACTACAGAGGTGGCGCAAACGAAGAATGAAATTCGCCATCACATTTCGTAGTGTCTCAACCGAAATGGATTCACATGCCACGCTGTACAGCTCATATCAGCATACATAAATGAAATAAACGTATGAAAACAATCTTTGTAAACAATTACATCATAATGTTTTCAAAATGTTCACCATTGGCACTACAGAGGTGGCGCAAACGAAGAATGAAATTCGCCATCACATTTCGTAGTGTCTCAACCGAAATGGATTCACATGCCACGCTGTACAGCTCATATCAGCATACATAAATGAAATAAACATATGAAAACAATCTTTGTAAACAATTACATCACAATGTTTTCAAAATGTTCACCATTGGCACTACAGAGGTGGCGCAAACGAAGAATGAAATTCGCCATCACATTTCGTAGTGTCTCAACCGAAATGGATTCACATGCCACGCTGTACAGCTCATATCAGCATACATAAATGAAATAAACGTATGAAAACAATCTTTGTAAACAATTACATCATAATGTTTTCAAAATGTTCACCATTGGCACTACAGAGGTGGCGCAAACGAAGAATGAAATTCGCCATCACATTTCGTAGTGTCTCAACCGAAATGGATTCACATGCCACGCTGTACAGCTCATATCAGCATACATAAATGAAATAAACGTATGAAAACAATCTTTGTAAACAATTACATCACAATGTTTTCAAAATGTTCACCATTGGCACTACAGAGGTGGCGCAAACGAAGAATGAAATTCGCCATCACATTTCTTAGTGTCTCAACCGAAATGGATTCACATGCCACGCTGTACAGCTCATATCAGCATACATAAGTGAAATAATCGTATGAAAACAATCTTTGTAAACAATTACATCACAATGTTTTCAAAATGTTCACCATTGGCACTACAGAGGTGGCGCAAACGAAGAATGAAATTCGCCATCACATTTCGTAGTGTCTCAACCGAAATGGATTCACATGCCACGCTGTACAGCTCATATCAGCATACATAAATGAAATAAACGTATGAAATCAATCTTTGTAAACAATTACATCACAATGTTTTCAAAATGTTCACCATTGGCACTACAGAGGTGGCGCAAACGAAGAATGAAATTCGCCATCACATTTCGTAGTGTCTCAACCGAAATGGATTCACATGCCACGCTGTACAGCTCATATCAGCATACATAAATGAAATAAACGTATGAAAACAATCTTTGTAAACAATTACATCATAATGTTTTCAAAATGTTCACCATTGGCACTACAGAGGTGGCGCAAACGAAGAATGAAATTCGCCATCACATTTCGTAGTGTCTCAACCGAAATGGATTCACATGCCACGCTGTACAGCTCATATCAGCATACATAAATGAAATAAACGTATGAAAACAATCTTTGTAAACAATTACATCACAATGTTTTCAAAATGTTCACCATTGGCACTACAGAGGTGGCGCAAACGAAGAATGAAATTCGCCATCACATTTCTTAGTGTCTCAACCGAAATGGATTCACATGCCACGCTGTACAGCTCATATCAGCATACATAAGTGAAATAATCGTATGAAAACAATCTTTGTAAACAATTACATCACAATGTTTTCAAAATGTTCACCATTGGCACTACAGAGGTGGCGCAAACGAAGAATGAAATTCGCCATCACATTTCGTAGTGTCTCAACCGAAATGGATTCACATGCCACGCTGTACAGCTCATATCAGCATACATAAATGAAATAAACGTATGAAAACAATCTTTGTAAACAATTACATCACAATGTTTTCAAAATGTTCACCATTGGCACTACAGAGGTGGCGCAAACGAAGAATGAAATTCGCCATCACATTTCTTAGTGTCTCAACCGAAATGGATTCACATGCCACGCTGTACAGCTCATATCAGCATACATAAGTGAAATAATCGTATGAAAACAATCTTTGTAAACAAATACATCACAATGTTTTCAAAATGTTCACCATTGGCACTACAGAAGTGGCGCAAACGAAGAATGAAATTCGCCATCACATTTCGTAGTGTCTCAACCGAAATGGATTCACATGCCACGCTGTACAGCTCATATCAGCATACATAAATGAAATAAACGTATGAAAACAATCTTTGTAAACAATTACATCATAATGTTTTCAAAATGTTCACCATTGGCACTACAGAGGTGGCGCAAACGAAGAATGAAATTCGCCATCACATTTCGTAGTGTCTCAACCGAAATGGATTCACATGCCACGCTGTACAGCTCATATCAGCATACATAAATGAAATAAACGTATGAAAACAATCTTTGTAAACAATTACATCATAATGTTTTCAAAATGTTCACCATTGGCACTACAGAGGTGGCGCAAACGAAGAATGAAATTCGCCATCACATTTCGTAGTGTCTCAACCGAAATGGATTCACATGCCACGCTGTACAGCTCATATCAGCATACATAAATGAAATAAACGTATGAAAACAATCTTTGTAAACAATTACATCACAATGTTTTCAAAATGTTCACCATTGGCACTACAGAGGTGGCGCAAACGAAGAATGAAATTCGCCATCAAATTTCGTAGTGTCTCAACCGAAATGGATTCACATGCCACGCTGTACAGCTCATATCAGCATACATAAATGAAATAAACGTATGAAAACAATCTTTGTAAACAATTACATCACAATGTTTTCAAAATGTTCACCATTGGCACTACAGAGGTGGCGCAAACGAAGAATGAAATTCGCCATCACATTTCGTAGTGTCTCAACCGAAATGGATTCACATGCCACGCTGTACAGCTCATATCAGCATACATAAATGAAATAAACGTATGAAAACAATCTTTGTAAACAATTACATCATAATGTTTTCAAAATGTTCACCATTGGCACTACAGAGGTGGCGCAAACGAAGAATGAAATTCGCCATCACATTTCGTAGTGTCTCAACCGAAATGGATTCACATGCCACGCTGTACAGCTCATATCAGCATACATAAATGAAATAAACGTATGAAAACAATCTTTGTAAACAATTACATCACAATGTTTTCAAAATGTTCACCATTGGCACTACAGAGGTGGCGCAAACGAAGAATGAAATTCGCCATCACATTTCGTAGTGTCTCAACCGAAATGGATTCACATGCCACGCTGTACAGCTCATATCAGCATACATAAATGAAATAAACGTATGAAAACAATCTTTGTAAACAATTACATCATAATGTTTTCAAAATGTTCACCATTGGCACTACAGAGGTGGCGCAAACGAAGAATGAAATTCGCCATCACATTTCGTAGTGTCTCAACCGAAATGGATTCACATGCCACGCTGTACAGCTCATATCAGCATACATAAATGAAATAAACGTATGAAAACAATCTTTGTAAACAATTACATCATAATGTTTTCAAAATGTTCACCATTGGCACTACAGAGGTGGCGCAAACGAAGAATGAAATTCGCCATCACATTTCGTAGTGTCTCAACCGAAATGGATTCACATGCCACGCTGTACAGCTCATATCAGCATACATAAATGAAATAAACGTATGAAAACAATCTTTGTAAACAATTACATCACAATGTTTTCAAAATGTTCACCATTGGCACTACAGAGGTGGCGCAAACGAAGAATGAAATTCGCCATCATATTTCGTAGTGTCTCAACCGAAATGGATTCACATGCCACGCTGAACAGCTCATATCAGCATACATAAGTGAAATAATCGTATGAAAACAATCTTTGTAAACAAATACATCACAATGTTTTCAAAATGTTCACCATTGGCACTACAGAGGTGGCGCAAACGAAGAATGAAATTCGCCATCACATTTCGTAGTGTCTCAACCGAAATGGATTCACATGCCACGCTGTACAGCTCATATCAGCATACATAAATGAAATAAACGTATGAAAACAATCTTTGTAAACAATTACATCACAATGTTTTCAAAATGTTCACCATTGGCACTACAGAGGTGGCGCAAACGAAGAATGAAATTCGCCATCACATTTCGTAGTGTCTCAACCGAAATGGATTCACATGCCACGCTGTACAGCTCATATCAGCATACATAAATGAAATAAACGTATGAAAACAATCTTTGTAAACAATTACATCATAATGTTTTCAAAATGTTCACCATTGGCACTACAGAGGTGGCGCAAACGAAGAATGAAATTCGCCATCACATTTCGTAGTGTCTCAACCGAAATGGATTCACATGCCACGCTGTACAGCTCATATCAGCATACATAAATGAAATAAACGTATGAAAACAATCTTTGTAAACAATTACATCACAATGTTTTCAAAATGTTCACCATTGGCACTACAGAGGTGGCGCAAACGAAGAATGAAATTCGCCATCACATTTCGTAGTGTCTCAACCGAAATGGATTCACATGCCACGCTGTACAGCTCATATCAGCATACATAAATGAAATAAACGTATGAAAACAATCTTTGTAAACAATTACATCATAATGTTTTCAAAATGTTCACCATTGGCACTACAGAGGTGGCGCAAACGAAGAATGAAATTCGCCATCACATTTCGTAGTGTCTCAACCGAAATGGATTCACATGCCACGCTGTACAGCTCATATCAGCATACATAAATGAAATAAACGTATGAAAACAATCTTTGTAAACAATTACATCATAATGTTTTCAAAATGTTCTCCATTGGCACTACAGAGGTGGCGCAAACGAAGAATGAAATTCGCCATCACATTTCGTAGTGTCTCAACCGAAATGGATTCACATGCCACGCTGTACAGCTCATATCAGCATACATAAATGAAATAAACGTATGAAAACAATCTTTGTAAACAATTACATCATAATGTTTTCAAAATGTTCACCATTGGCACTACAGAGGTGGCGCAAACGAAGAATGAAATTCGCCATCACATTTCGTAGTGTCTCAACCGAAATGGATTCACATGCCACGCTGTACAGCTCATATCAGCATACATAAATGAAATAAACGTATGAAAACAATCTTTGTAAACAATTACATCACAATGTTTTCAATATGTTCACCATTGGCACTACAGAGGTGGCGCAAACGAAGAATGAAATTCGCCATCACATTTCGTAGTGTCTCAACCGAAATGGATTCACATGCCACGCTGTACAGCTCATATCAGCATACATAAATGAAATAAACGTATGAAAACAATCTTTGTAAACAATTACATCATAATGTTTTCAAAATGTTCACCATTGGCACTACAGAGGTGGCGCAAACGAAGAATGAAATTCGCCATCACATTTCGTAGTGTCTCAACCGAAATGGATTCACATGCCACGCTGTACAGCTCATATCAGCATACATAAATGAAATAAACGTATGAAAACAATCTTTGTAAACAATTACATCATAATGTTTTCAAAATGTTCTCCATTGGCACTACAGAGGTGGCGCAAACGAAGAATGAAATTCGCCATCACATTTCGTAGTGTCTCAACCGAAATGGATTCACATGCCACGCTGTACAGCTCATATCAGCATACATAAATGAAATAAACGTATGAAAACAATCTTTGTAAACAATTACATCATAATGTTTTCAAAATGTTCACCATTGGCACTACAGAGGTGGCGCAAACGAAGAATGAAATTCGCCATCACATTTCGTAGTGTCTCAACCGAAATGGATTCACATGCCACGCTGTACAGCTCATATCAGCATACATAAATGAAATAAACGTATGAAAACAATCTTTGTAAACAATTACATCACAATGTTTTCAAAATGTTCACCATTGGCACTACAGAGGTGGCGCAAACGAAGAATGAAATTCGCCATCATATTTCGTAGTGTCTCAACCGAAATGGATTCACATGCCACGCTGTACAGCTCATATCAGCATACATAAGTGAAATAATCGTATGAAAACAATCTTTGTAAACAAATACATCACAATGTTTTCAAAATGTTCACCATTGGCACTACAGAGGTGGCGCAAACGAAGAATGAAATTCGCCATCACATTTCGTAGTGTCTCAACCGAAATGGATTCACATGCCACGCTGTACAGCTCATATCAGCATACATAAATGAAATAAACGTATGAAAACAATCTTTGTAAACAATTACATCATAATGTTTTCAAAATGTTCACCATTGGCACTACAGAGGTGGCGCAAACGAAGAATGAAATTCGCCATCACATTTCGTAGTGTCTCAACCGAAATGGATTCACATGCCACGCTGTACAGCTCATATCAGCATACATAAATGAAATAAACGTATGAAAACAATCTTTGTAAACAATTACATCACAATGTTTTCAAAATGTTCACCATTGGCACTACAGAGGTGGCGCAAACGAAGAATGAAATTCGCCATCACATTTCGTAGTGTCTCAACCGAAATGGATTCACATGCCACGCTGTACAGCTCATATCAGCATACATAAATGAAATAAACGTATGAAAACAATCTTTGTAAACAATTACATCATAATGTTTTCAAAATGTTCACCATTGGCACTACAGAGGTGGCGCAAACGAAGAATGAAATTCGCCATCACATTTCGTAGTGTCTCAACCGAAATGGATTCACATGCCACGCTGTACAGCTCATATCAGCATACATAAATGAAATAAACGTATGAAAACAATCTTTGTAAACAATTACATCACAATGTTTTCAAAATGTTCACCATTGGCACTACAGAGGTGGCGCAAACGAAGAATGAAATTCGCCATCACATTTCGTAGTGTCTCAACCGAAATGGATTCACATGCCACGCTGTACAGCTCATATCAGCATACATAAATGAAATAAACGTATGAAAACAATCTTTGTAAACAATTACATCACAATGTTTTCAAAATGTTCACCATTGGCACTACAGAGGTGGCGCAAACGAAGAATGAAATTCGCCATCACATTTCGTAGTGTCTCAACCGAAATGGATTCACATGCCACGCTGTACAGCTCATATCAGCATACATAAATGAAATAAACGTATGAAAACAATCTTTGTAAACAATTACATCACAATGTTTTCAAAATGTTCACCATTGGCACTACAGAGGTGGCGCAAACGAAGAATGAAATTCGCCATCACATTTCGTAGTGTCTCAACCGAAATGGATTCACATGCCACGCTGTACAGCTCATATCAGCATACATAAATGAAATAAACGTATGAAAACAATCTTTGTAAACAATTACATCACAATGTTTTCAAAATGTTCACCATTGGCACTACAGAGGTGGCGCAAACGAAGAATGAAATTCGCCATCACATTTCGTAGTGTCTCAACCGAAATGGATTCACATGCCACGCTGTACAGCTCATATCAGCATACATAAATGAAATAAACGTATGAAAACAATCTTTGTAAACAATTACATCACAATGTTTTCAAAATGTTCACCATTGGCACTACAGAGGTGGCGCAAACGAAGAATGAAATTCGCCATCACATTTCGTAGTGTCTCAACCGAAATGGATTCACATGCCACGCTGTACAGCTCATATCAGCATACATAAATGAAATAAACGTATGAAAACAATCTTTGTAAACAATTACATCACAATGTTTTCAAAATGTTCACCATTGGCACTACAGAGGTGGCGCAAACGAAGAATGAAATTCGCCATCACATTTCGTAGTGTCTCAACCGAAATGGATTCACATGCCACGCTGTACAGCTCATATCAGCATACATAAATGAAATAAACGTATGAAAACAATCTTTGTAAACAATTACATCACAATGTTTTCAAAATGTTCACCATTGGCACTACAGAGGTGGCGCAAACGAAGAATGAAATTCGCCATCACATTTCGTAGTGTCTCAACCGAAATGGATTCACATGCCACGCTGTACAGCTCATATCAGCATACATAAATGAAATAAACGTATGAAAACAATCTTTGTAAACAATTACATCACAATGTTTTCAAAATGTTCACCATTGGCACTACAGAGGTGGCGCAAACGAAGAATGAAATTCGCCATCACATTTCGTAGTGTCTCAACCGAAATGGATTCACATGCCACGCTGTACAGCTCATATCAGCATACATAAATGAAATAAACGTATGAAAACAATCTTTGTAAACAATTACATCATAATGTTTTCAAAATGTTCACCATTGGCACTACAGAGGTGGCGCAAACGAAGAATGAAATTCGCCATCACATTTCGTAGTGTCTCAACCGAAATGGATTCACATGCCACGCTGTACAGCTCATATCAGCATACATAAATGAAATAAACGTATGAAAACAATCTTTGTAAACAATTACATCATAATGTTTTCAAAATGTTCTCCATTGGCACTACAGAGGTGGCGCAAACGAAGAATGAAATTCGCCATCACATTTCGTAGTGTCTCAACCGAAATGGATTCACATGCCACGCTGTACAGCTCATATCAGCATACATAAATGAAATAAACGTATGAAAACAATCTTTGTAAACAATTACATCATAATGTTTTCAAAATGTTCACCATTGGCACTACAGAGGTGGCGCAAACGAAGAATGAAATTCGCCATCACATTTCGTAGTGTCTCAACCGAAATGGATTCACATGCCACGCTGTACAGCTCATATCAGCATACATAAATGAAATAAACGTATGAAAACAATCTTTGTAAACAATTACATCACAATGTTTTCAAAATGTTCACCATTGGCACTACAGAGGTGGCGCAAACGAAGAATGAAATTCGCCATCATATTTCGTAGTGTCTCAACCGAAATGGATTCACATGCCACGCTGTACAGCTCATATCAGCATACATAAGTGAAATAATCGTATGAAAACAATCTTTGTAAACAAATACATCACAATGTTTTCAAAATGTTCACCATTGGCACTACAGAGGTGGCGCAAACGAAGAATGAAATTCGCCATCACATTTCGTAGTGTCTCAACCGAAATGGATTCACATGCCACGCTGTACAGCTCATATCAGCATACATAAATGAAATAAACGTATGAAAACAATCTTTGTAAACAATTACATCATAGTGTTTTCAAAATGTTCACCATTGGCACTACAGAGGTGGCGCAAACGAAGAATGAAATTCGCCATCACATTTCGTAGTGTCTCAACCGAAATGGATTCACATGCCACGCTGTACAGCTCATATCAGCATACATAAATGAAATAAACGTATGAAAACAATCTTTGTAAACAATTACATCATAATGTTTTCAAAATGTTCACCATTGGCACTACAGAGGTGGCGCAAACGAAGAATGAAATTCGCCATCACATTTCGTAGTGTCTCAACCGAAATGGATTCACATGCCACGCTGTACAGCTCATATCAGCATACATAAATGAAATAAACGTATGAAAACAATCTTTGTAAACAATTACATCATAATGTTTTCAAAATGTTCACCATTGGCACTACAGAGGTGGCGCAAACGAAGAATGAAATTCGCCATCACATTTCGTAGTGTCTCAACCGAAATGGATTCACATGCCACGCTGTACAGCTCATATCAGCATACATAAATGAAATAAACGTATGAAAACAATCTTTGTAAACAATTACATCACAATGTTTTCAAAATGTCCACCATTGGCACTACAGAGGTGGCGCAAACGAAGAATGAAATTCGCCATCACATTTCGTAGTGTCTCAACCGAAATGGATTCACATGCCACGCTGTACAGCTCATATCAGCATACATAAATGAAATAAACGTATGAAAACAATCTTTGTAAACAATTACATCACAATGTTTTCAAAATGTTCACCATTGGCACTACAGAGGTGGCGCAAACGAAGAATGAAATTCGCCATCACATTTCGTAGTGTCTCAACCGAAATGGATTCACATGCCACGCTGTACAGCTCATATCAGCATACATAAATGAAATAAACGTATGAAAACAATCTTTGTAAACAATTACATCACAATGTTTTCAAAATGTTCACCATTGGCACTACAGAGGTGGCGCAAACGAAGAATGAAATTCGCCATCACATTTCGTAGTGTCTCAACCGAAATGGATTCACATGCCACGCTGTACAGCTCATATCAGCATACATAAATGAAATAAACGTATGAAAACAATCTTTGTAAACAATTACATCACAATGTTTTCAAAATGTTCACCATTGGCACTACAGAGGTGGCGCAAACGAAGAATGAAATTCGCCATCACATTTCGTAGTGTCTCAACCGAAATGGATTCACATGCCATGCTGTACAGCTCATATCAGCATACATAAATGAAATAAACGTATGAAAACAATCTTTGTAAACAATTACATCACAATGTTTTCAAAATGTTCACCATTGGCACTACAGAGGTGGCGCAAACGAAGAATGAAATTCGCCATCACATTTCGTAGTGTCTCAACCGAAATGGATTCACATGCCACGCTGTACAGCTCATATCAGCATACATAAATGAAATAAACGTATGAAAACAATCTTTGTAAACAATTACATCATAATGTTTTCAAAATGTTCACCATTGGCACTACAGAGGTGGCGCAAACGAAGAATGAAATTCGCCATCACATTTCGTAGTGTCTCAACCGAAATGGATTCACATGCCACGCTGTACAGCTCATATCAGCATACATAAATGAAATAAACGTATGAAAACAATCTTTGTAAACAATTACATCACAATGTTTTCAAAATGTTCACCATTGGCACTACAGAGGTGGCGCAAACGAAGAATGAAATTCGCCATCACATTTCGTAGTGTCTCAACCGAAATGGATTCACATGCCACGCTGTACAGCTCATATCAGCATACATAAATGAAATAAACGTATGAAAACAATCTTTGTAAACAATTACATCATAATGTTTTCAAAATGTTCACCATTGGCACTACAGAGGTGGCGCAAACGAAGAATGAAATTCGCCATCACATTTCGTAGTGTCTCAACCGAAATGGATTCACATGCCACGCTGTACAGCTCATATCAGCATACATAAATGAAATAAACGTATGAAAACAATCTTTGTAAACAATTACATCATAATGTTTTCAAAATGTTCACCATTGGCACTACAGAGGTGGCGCAAACGAAGAATGAAATTCGCCATCACATTTCGTAGTGTCTCAACCGAAATGGATTCACATGCCACGCTGTACAGCTCATATCAGCATACATAAATGAAATAAACGTATGAAAACAATCTTTGTAAACAATTACATCACAATGTTTTCAAAATGTTCACCATTGGCACTACAGAGGTGGCGCAAACGAAGAATGAAATTCGCCATCACATTTCGTAGTGTCTCAACCGAAATGGATTCACATGCCACGCTGTACAGCTCATATCAGCATACATAAATGAAATAAACGTATGAAAACAATCTTTGTAAACAATTACATCATAATGTTTTCAAAATGTTCACCATTGGCACTACAGAGGTGGCGCAAACGAAGAATGAAATTCGCCATCACATTTCGTAGTGTCTCAACCGAAATGGATTCACATGCCACGCTGTACAGCTTATATCAGCATACATAAATGAAATAAACGTATGAAAAGAATCTTTGTAAACAATTACATCACAATGTTTTCAAAATGTTCACCATTGGCACTACAGAGGTGGCGCAAACGAAGAATGAAATTCGCCATCACATTTCTTAGTGTCTCAACCGACATGGATTCACATGCCACGCTGTACAGCTCATATCAGCATACATAAGTGAAATAATCGTATGAAAACAATCTTTGTAAACAAATACATCACAATGTTTTCAAAATGTTCACCATTGGCACTACAGAGGTGGCGCAAACGAAGAATGAAATTCGCCATCACATTTCGTAGTGTCTCAACCGAAATGGATTCACATGCCACGCTGTACAGCTCATATCAGCATACATAAATGAAATAAATGTATGAAAACAATCTTTGTAAACAATTACATCATAATGTTTTCAAAATGTTCACCATTGGCACTACAGAGGTGGCGCAAACGAAGAATGAAATTCGCCATCACATTTCGTAGTGTCTCAACCGAAATGGATTCACATGCCACGCTGTACAGCTCATATCAGCATACATAAGTGAAATAATCGTATGAAAACAATCTTTGTAAACAAATACATCACAATGTTTTCAAAATGTTCACCATTGGCACTACAGAGGTGGCGCAAACGAAGAATGAAATTCGCCATCACATTTCGTAGTGTCTCAACCGAAATGGATTCACATGCCACGCTGTACAGCTCATATCAGCATACATAAATGAAATAAACGTATGAAAACAATCTTTGTAAAGAATTACATCACAATGTTTTCAAAATGTTCACCATTGGCACTACAGAGGTGGCGCAAACGAAGAATGAAATTCGCCATCACATTTCTTAGTGTCTCAACCGAAATGGATTCACATGCCACGCTGTACAGCTCATATCAGCATACATAAGTGAAATAATCGTATGAAATCAATCTTTGTAAACAAATACATCACAATGTTTTCCAAATGTTCACCATTGGCACTACAGAGGTGGCGCAAACGAAGAATGAAATTCGCCATCACATTTCGTAGTGTCTCAACCGAAATGGATTCACATGCCACGCTGTACAGCTCATATCAGCATACATAAATGAAATAAATGTATGAAAACAATCTTTGTAAACAATTACATCATAATGTTTTCAAAATGTTCACCATTGGCACTACAGAGGTGGCGCAAACGAAGAATGAAATTCGCCATCACATTTCGTAGTGTCTCAACCGAAATGGATTCACATGCCACGCTGTACAGCTCATATCAGCATACATAAATGAAATAATCGTATGAAAACAATCTTTGTAAACAAATACATCACAATGTTTTCAAAATGTTCACCATTGGCACTACAGAGGTGGCGCAAACGAAGAATGAAATTCGCCATCACATTTCGTAGTGTCTCAACCGAAATGGATTCACATGCCACGCTGTACAGCTCATATCAGCATACATAAATGAAATAAACGTATGAAAACTATCTTTGTAAACAATTACATCATAATGTTTTCAAAATGTTCTCCATTGGCACTACAGAGGTGGCGCAAACGAAGAATGAAATTCGCCATCACATTTCGTAGTGTCTCAACCGAAATGGATTCACATGCCACGCTGTACAGCTCATATCAGCATACATAAGTGAAATAATCGTATGAAAACAATCTTTGTAAACAAATACATCACAATGTTTTCAAAATGTTCACCATTGGCACTACAGAGGTGGCGCAAACGAAGAATGAAATTCGCCATCACATTTCGTAGTGTCTCAACCGAAATGGATTCACATGCCACGCTGTACAGCTCATATCAGCATACATAAGTGAAATAATCGTATGAAAACAATCTTTGTAAACAAATACATCACAATGTTTTCAAAATGTTCACCATTGGCACTACAGAGGTGGCGCAAACGAAGAATGAAATTCGCCATCACATTTCGTAGTGTCTCAACCGAAATGGATTCACATGCCACGCTGTACAGCTCATATCAGCATACATAAATGAAATAAACGTATGAAAACAATCTTTGTAAACAATTACATCATAATGTTTTCAAAATGTTCACCATTGGCACTACAGAGGTGGCGCAAACGAAGAATGAAATTCGCCATCACATTTCGTAGTGTCTCAACCGAAATGGATTCACATGCCACGCTGTACAGCTCATATCAGCATACATAAATGAAATAATCGTATGAAAACAATCTTTGTAAACAAATACATCACAATGTTTTCAAAATGTTCACCATTGGCACTACAGAGGTGGCGCAAACGAAGAATGAAATTCGCCATCACATTTCGTAGTGTCTCAACGGAAATGGATTCACATGCCACGCTGTACAGCTCATATCAGCATACATAAGTGAAATAATCGTATGAAAACAATCTTTGTAAACAAATACATCACAATGTTTTCAAAATGTTCACCATTGGCGCTACAGAGGTGGCGCAAACGAAGAATGAAATTCGCCATCACATTTCTTAGTGTCTTAACCGAAATGGATTCACATGCCACGCTGTACAGCTCATATCAGCATACATAAATGAAATAAACGTATGAAAACAATCTTTGTAAACAATTACATCATAATGTTTTCAAAATGTTCACCATTGGCACTACAGAGGTGGCGCAAACGAAGAATGAAATTCGCCATCACATTTCGTAGTGTCTCAACCGAAATGGATTCACATGCCACGCTGTACAGCTCATATCAGCATACATAAATGAAATAAACGTATGAAAACAATCTTTGTAAACAATTACATCATAATGTTTTCAAAATGTTCTCCATTGGCACTACAGAGGTGGCGCAAACGAAGAATGAAATTCGCCATCACATTTCGTAGTGTCTCAACCGAAATGGATTCACATGCCACGCTGTACAGCTCATATCAGCATACATAAATGAAATAAACGTATGAAAACAATATTTGTAAACAATTACATCATAATGTTTTCAAAATGTTCACCATTGGCACTACAGAGGTGGCGCAAACGAAGAATGAAATTCGCCATCACATTTCGTAGTGTCTCAACCGAAATGGATTCACATGCCACGCTGTACAGCTCATATCAGCATACATAAATGAAATAAACGTATGAAAACAATCTTTGTAAACAATTACATCATAATGTTTTCAAAATGTTCACCATTGGCACTACAGAGGTGGCGCAAACGAAGAATGAAATTCGCCATCACATTTCGTAGTGTCTCAACCGAAATGGATTCACATGCCACGCTGTACAGCTCATATCAGCATACATAAATGAAATAAACGTATGAAAACAATCTTTGTAAACAATTACATCACAATGTTTTCAACATGTTCACCATTGGCACTACAGAGGTGGCGCAAACGAAGAATGAAATTCGCCATCACATTTCGTAGTGTCTCAACCGAAATGGATTCACATGCCACGCTGTACAGCTCATATCAGCATACATAAATGAAATAAACGTATGAAAACAATCTTTGTAAACAATTACATCATAATGTTTTCAAAATGTTCACCATTGGCACTACAGAGGTGGCGCAAACGAAGAATGAAATTCGCCATCACATTTCGTAGTGTCTCAACCGAAATGGATTCACATGCCACGCTGTACAGCTCATATCAGCATACATAAATGAAATAAACGTATGAAAACAATCTTTGTAAACAATTACATCACAATGTTTTCAAAATGTTCACCATTGGCACTACAGAGGTGGCGCAAACGAAGAATGAAATTCGCCATCTCATTTCGTAGTGTCTCAACCGAAATGGATTCACATGCCACGCTGTACAGCTCATATCAGCATACATAAATGAAATAAACGTATGAAAACAATCTTTGTAAACAATTACATCACAATGTTTTCAAAATGTTCACCATTGGCACTACAGAGGTGGCGCAAACGAAGAATGAAATTCGCCATCATATTTCGTAGTGTCTCAACCGAAATGGATTCACATGCCACGCTGTACAGCTCATATCAGCATACATAAGTGAAATAATCGTATGAAAACAATCTTTGTAAACAAATACATCACAATGTTTTCAAAATGTTCACCATTGGCACTACAGAGGTGGCGCAAACGAAGAATGAAATTCGCCATCACATTTCGTAGTGTCTCAACCGAAATGGATTCACATGCCACGCTGTACAGCTCATATCAGCATACATAAATGAAATAAACGTATGAAAACAATCTTTGTAAACAATTACATCATAATGTTTTCAAAATGTTCACCATTGGCACTACAGAGGTGGCGCAAACGAAGAATGAAATTCGCCATCACATTTCGTAGTGTCTCAACCGAAATGGATTCACATGCCACGCTGTACAGCTCATATCAGCATACATAAATGAAATAAACGTATGAAAACAATCTTTGTAAACAATTACATCATAATGTTTTCAAAATGTTCACCATTGGCACTACAGAGGTGGCGCAAACGAAGAATGAAATTCGCCATCACATTTCGTAGTGTCTCAACCGAAATGGATTCACATGCCACGCTGTACAGCTCATATCAGCATACATAAATGAAATAAACGTATGAAAACAATCTTTGTAAACAATTACATCATAATGTTTTCAAAATGTTCACCATTGGCACTACAGAGGTGGCGCAAACGAAGAATGAAATTCGCCATCACATTTCGTAGTGTCTCAACCGAAATGGATTCACATGCCACGCTGTACAGCTCATATCAGCATACATAAATGAAATAAACGTATGAAAACAATCTTTGTAAACAATTACATCACAATGTTTTCAAAATGTTCACCATTGGCACTACAGAGGTGGCGCAAACGAAGAATGAAATTCGCCATCACATTTCGTAGTGTCTCAACCGAAATGGATTCACATGCCACGCTGTACAGCTCATATCAGCATACATAAATGAAATAAACGTATGAAAACAATCTTTGTAAACAATTACATCACAATGTTTTCAAAATGTTCACCATTGGCACTACAGAGGTGGCGCAAACGAAGAATGAAATTCGCCATCACATTTCGTAGTGTCTCAACCGATATGGATTCACATGCCACGCTGTACAGCTCATATCAGCATACATAAATGAAATAAACGTATGAAAACAATCTTTGTAAACAATTACATCACAATGTTTTCAAAATGTTCACCATTGGCACTACAGAGGTGGCGCAAACGAAGAATGAAATTCGCCATCACATTTCGTAGTGTCTCAACCGAAATGGATTCACATGCCACGCTGTACAGCTCATATCAGCATACATAAATGAAATAAACGTATGAAAACAATCTTTGTAAACAATTACATCACAATGTTTTCAAAATGTTCACCATTGGCACTACAGAGGTGGCGCAAACGAAGAATGAAATTCGCCATCACATTTCGTAGTGTCTCAACCGAAATGGATTCACATGCCACGCTGTACAGCTCATATCAGCATACATAAATGAAATAAACGTATGAAAACAATCTTTGTAAACAATTACATCACAATGTTTTCAAAATGTTCACCATTGGCACTACAGAGGTGGCGCAAACGAAGAATGAAATTCGCCATCACATTTCGTAGTGTCTCAACCGAAATGGATTCACATGCCACGCTGTACAGCTCATATCAGCATACATAAATGAAATAAACGTATGAAAACAATCTTTGTAAACAATTACATCACAATGTTTTCAAAATGTTCACCATTGGCACTACAGAGGTGGCGCAAACGAAGAATGAAATTCGCCATCACATTTCGTAGTGTCTCAACCGAAATGGATTCACATGCCACGCTGTACAGCTCATATCAGCATACATAAATGAAATAAACGTATGAAAACAATCTTTGTAAACAATTACATCATAATGTTTTCAAAATGTTCACCATTGGCACTACAGAGGTGGCGCAAACGAAGAATGAAATTCGCCATCACATTTCGTAGTGTCTCAACCGAAATGGATTCACATGCCACGCTGTACGGCTCATATCAGCATACATAAATGAAATAATCGTATGAAAACAATCTTTGTAAACAAATACATCACAATGTTTTCAAAATGTTCACCATTGGCACTACAGAGGTGGCGCAAACGAAGAATGAAATTCGCCATCACATTTCGTAGTGTCTCAACCGAAATGGATTCACATGCCACGCTGTACGGCTCATATCAGCATACATAAATGAAATAATCGTATGAAAACAATCTTTGTAAACAAATACATCACAATGTTTTCAAAATGTTCACCATTGGCACTACAGAGGTGGCGCAAACGAAGAATGAAATTCGCCATCACATTTCGTAGTGTCTCAACCGAAATGGATTCACATGCCACGCTGTACAGCTCATATCAGCATACATAAGTGAAATAATCGTATGAAAACAATCTTTGTAAACAATTACATCACAATGTTTTCAAAATGTTCACCATTGGCACTACAGAGGTGGCGCAAACGAAGAATGAAATTCGCCATCACATTTCGTAGTGTCTCAACCGAAATGGATTCACATGCCACGCTGTACAGCTCATATCAGCATACATAAGTGAAATAATCGTATGAAAACAATCTTTGTAAACAAATACATCACAATGTTTTCAAAATGTTCACCATTGGCACTACAGAGGTGGCGCAAACGAAGAATGAAATTCGCCATCACATTTCGTAGTGTCTCAACCGAAATGGATTCACATGCCACGCTGTACAGCTCATATCAGCATACATAAATGAAATAAACGTATGAAAACAATCTTTGTAAACAATTACATCATAATGTTTTCAAAATGTTCACCATTGGCACTACAGAGGTGGCGCAAACGAAGAATGAAATTCGCCATCACATTTCGTAGTGTCTCAACCGAAATGGATTCACATGCCACGCTGTACAGCTCATATCAGCATACATAAGTGAAATAATCGTATGAAAACAATCTTTGTAAACAAATACATCACAATGTTTTCAAAATGTTCACCATTGGCACTACAGAGGTGGCGCAAACGAAGAATGAAATTCGCCATCACATTTCGTAGTGTCTCAACGGAAATGGATTCACATGCCACGCTGTACAGCTCATATCAGCATACATAAGTGAAATAATCGTATGAAAACAATCTTTGTAAACAAATACATCACAATGTTTTCAAAATGTTCACCATTGGCGCTACAGAGGTGGCGCAAACGAAGAATGAAATTCGCCATCACATTTCTTAGTGTCTTAACCGAAATGGATTCACATGCCACGCTGTACAGCTCATATCAGCATACATAAATGAAATAAACGTATGAAAACAATCTTTGTAAACAATTACATCATAATGTTTTCAAAATGTTCACCATTGGCACTACAGAGGTGGCGCAAACGAAGAATGAAATTCGCCATCACATTTCGTAGTGTCTCAACCGAAATGGATTCACATGCCACGCTGTACAGCTCATATCAGCATACATAAGTGAAATAATCGTATGAAAACAATCTCTGTAAACAAATACATCACAATGTTTTCAAAATGTTCACCATTGGCACTACAGAGGTGGCGCAAACGAAGAATGAAATTCGCCATCACATTTCGTAGTGTCTCAACCGAAATGGATTCACATGCCACGCTGTACAGCTCATATCAGCATACATAAGTGAAATAATCGTATGAAAACAATCTTTGTAAACAAAT